>NC_084465.1:148123908-148426938 GCF_027409185.1 Cynocephalus volans
AGAACACTTGACTGAGGAAGGAGAAGGTAACATTTCTTTCAGGCACTGAGTGCATGGAATATAAGTATTACTCATTATTATCCAAAAAAGCAAAAAGAAATCAAGATGATTCATATGGAAGGAGCAGAACCATGTCCACAGCAAATACGAAATAGCCCAGTGTGAACTGGCAGCTTTTATGAGCGAGCTGTGCTTTGAGTACTAGAAAGCCTCCTTAGGCAGCTCAGAAGCTCACAGTGAGTGGGCACACGAATGATCACAATCTGATGTGTGTGTCACGGGTTGCAGAAATTGAGCAAGAGGCTGAGGGTGTCTGGGAGGCGCAAAGGACGGGTAGTATCCCAATCAGTGGAGAGGTGGGGGTCGGTGGGCAGGAGGGACAGGCAAACGAAGGCAGGACGAAGGGAGCGTGTTTGGTCAATGGAGAGCGGTGTGTTTACTGGGTGTTCTGAATAGGGCAGGTGTTCACGGCCATGGGAAGGATGGAATGGTGGAGGTGGTGGCACTGAAGGTAGATCAGAGGCAGCTGTGATTGGACAAGTCTCGAACTACTACAGTGGCAGCAGGAAGAAGAAAGGGACCAGCGAGGGGGAGGGAAGAATTGCCCGGGTTGAGGGATTGATTAGATATAGAGATCTACAAGAGTCCAAGAGACACAGTGGGATGAACCACTCAAGTCCACAGGGAGCCACAGGATATCAATGAGAAGAGGGTGGGGGTGCTCCGGTGACAAAGTGTGAGCTGTTCTGTCCTCCCCAGTGCATCCTGGCAGAGGTAGGTCACAGGCAGCAGGAAGCAGGCCAAGCTTGGTGTCCTCAGCCAGAGGATTCTGCAGGGAGGGAACTGCCACCCCGGCCTCAGCTGCCTGACGTCCCTCTCACAGTAGAGAAGCTAATCCTGCCTGGCCCGGCTGGAAGCCTGGTGGGTGGCCTTGAGCAAGAACACCTGACAGGGTGCGGAGGCAGGGGTGATACCGAGCAGGTGGGAGGGAGGGAGTATAACACTCAAAATGACTGCCAAACCCAGAGCTGTGCGTGCAGTGACTGCAGAGGCCTTTTGTACCCTTCCTTGGCAACCGGAAAGAACTATCAGGTAGATGCATGTCTTGCAGTACGGTTAATCACACAGCACATTATTTGTTACATATTAGAGAAAGCTTGGCTTCCTTAAAAGCTTGACAGAAGAGAAGGCATCTCACAGCTCTCCCAGAGTTTGCTTTTCCACCATTCAGCTCATGTCTTCTGCTTACTACAGATTCCTAGCTCCTTGAGCCCTGCCAGTGAATGGGACAGGAGGAGGGGGAGGAAGGCTTTGAGATGTGCTGTGGCTGTCGCAGTACAGGTGAGCTAGACGTCTGAGCTTCTTTCAAAACTGAGAGCAATATCTTAACATTGGTGATAGCTGTACCTCCAGACAACAACCCCTTCAAAGACTTTACAGGTAGGAAATACCACATTTACTGTAGTAACAAACAGATCAAATACCAGGGAATAAACTTAACGTGATATGTAAAATCGATGTGTAAAAACTGTGAGACACTCCTAAAGAATACGAAAAAGAACTTGAAAAAGAAGCGTGTTCTAGAATAGGAAAATTCAAGATCATAAATGTATCAATGCTTTCTAAGTTAATTTATTAAATTTACACATTCCCAATAAAATACCAATCATTAAAAAAAAAAAAGAGTGGATTCTAAAGTTCACATGGATAAATAAACAAGAGTTACCAGTTATTGAATACATTACATATCCTCAATAGTTAACATAAAGTGGTACTGGCAAGTGAATAAACAGGATAGTGGAACAGATTAGAAAGCCAGAAATAGTTTCAAATATATATGGGAATAAATAAATGAAAAAAGTGTCATTTAAAATCAATGGAGAAAAATGGACTACCCAACAAATCTAGGGCAACTGGGTAACCATATGAAAGAATAAATTGTACCATACATCAGGATACATTTCTAACAGATCTTATATTTAAGTAGTTAAATGTTTTAAGAAGTGAAACCACAGATGCATCCTTATTTGAACAAACCACCTGTAAAAAGACATTTTTGTGGCAATTGGAAAAAATTGAAGATTAAGTATTAGATGATACCAAATAATATTATTAATTTTGTTACATATAATTGTTTAATGGTTATACAAGAAAATATTCATAAATTTTAAATGCATATTGAAATATGTAGGGGTAAAATAACTTGATATCCTTTGGGTTTGCTTTAAAATAATTTTGGAGAGAGAGAGAAGAGGTAAGAAACAGAAGCAGCAAGAATGACAAAAACCTTGGTAATTATTGAGTCTAGGTGGTGGGTATAGGGATGTTTTTATAGCATTGTCTCAACTTAGTATAGATTTAAGTGTTTTCAAAATGAAAAAAAGTTAAGTATCAGAATAAAACAGAGAAGAATTTCTTCATAGCTATGGATCTGGCAGACTTTTCCACCTGATTTAGAATCCAGAAACCATAATAGAAAAGACTGATAAAAATCAACTTTTCTTTTTTTAAAAAGCCACTTTTGCACTGGGGGGGAAAAAAAAAACAAAGAGAAAGGAAAAAAACTAGGAAAACTATTTGCAACTCATATCACAGATAAATAAATGGCTAATGTATTAATATATAAATTTCTAGAAATCCAGAAAAAAAAAAGTCAGCAAAACTACAGAAAAATAGGCAAAGGATCTCAACAGAGAGCTCACAAAAAAAAAGGAAAAAGGAATTCAGCTAGGCTAAAACATATGAAAAGATGCTAATTCATATTAAATGGCTGGGAGACCTTAGAGTAGCAAAAAATTAGCAGTTGATCCTACACTGATTGGTGAGACTGTGGAGAAACAAGAACCATGGCTGATGGAGGTGTAAAATTGTAGGGTGCCATTGAGGGGTGATTTAGCAGTTTCTGTCCATTCCTTCAGATGTACTTGCATTCAAGGTTATATGCTGTAGCTTTGAAATAGCAAAAGATTAGAAACCTTAATGCCCCTCAGTGCAAGACTCGTTAAGTAAACTATGGAGCCTCCATACAGCGGAATACTACACAGCTGTAAGAAAATGAGCATGATGTCTGTGTGCCCATATGGGAAGACCTGCAGAGTTCATCGCTGAGTGTACTTTGCTCGCTATGATTTATGTTTTGAGGGAAAATAAGTATTTACTTCCATTTGCTTGCATAAAGAAACTCTGTAGGAACAAACAAGACGCTAACAACTGGCAACTAGGAAACGGAGGAGGAGACTAGAATGTTTCACTGTGAACCCTCTTTTTAGCTTATTCTGATCACATGAATCAAAGAATTACAAACATAAATTGGATTTTAAAAGACTGTACTGTGGTCTTATTACATAGAGTTACCTTTGCGGGTCTAGTCCTGGCTATAAAGTCATACATAAGTAGGACATCTATTAGACGTCTAATTTTATATGAATTGAGTAAAATTCCAAAAATAACAGATCATTTGGAAACATATGCCCTTCGGTGCTCATTAAATGTTCTTCCTTTCAATATATGTTCTGTTCAGAATGTGGTCTGACTGGCCTTGGGTGGGTACTTGGATGAAGTAAGATATTGTGACTGCTTTGAGAGAGAAGTCTCCTTTGCTCATTCCTGTGTCATTTCATCACTTTCCTCGTGATCCAGCCAGCTGCTCTGTTAAATAGGAACACCAAATATGCTTTAAACCTGCAGGTGAAGAAATTAGATGAACTGTCTGCCATAAATTATATCATGCTTCTTGAGAGAGTCTTGTAGCCTGGAGCCAGAGCTATTTCACTGTTTGAGACTTCACTTCAAGCGTCTGCTTGCTGAATACTTTTCCATTTTTGTTATAAAAGCTTGGTATGAGCACCTATTTATTTATTTCATACCTTTGGAAACACAAAGCTTCCTATCTTTAGTCTTTCAGGACACAAAATTACTAACTTTCTTCTTGCCTCAGTTCTTTGTAAAGAAGAAAGTATAAGAAATATTGTTTTGCATTTTCGTTCTATTTATTGGGTAAGAGGATGAGAGAAGAGAACAGGGTTTGTGGAGGTCCTTCACAGAGTTTTCCTCACCTGGGGCTAAATACTGTTCTCGTGGAAAACCGTGCCCTGGTCAGCACTAGCTTTTATGTATTTGCCTCCAAAGAAACACATCTGACGACAGGCGAGACTGTGCTCCAAGCTTCCAGTAGTCAAGCAGGTAGGAAGGCCTTTATTATATAATTATGATCTTAATGGGAATGAAAAGGTTTCAATTAATTTTTTGTACCTCTCCTCTCAATTTAAAATTAGATTTAGCCGTCTTTCAGACTTGACTGTTTGCATCTTTAAACGTTGTAATGCAAAGCCACTAAAAACTGAAGTTTGCAAATTCACACAATTTAGAGTTTTACTTAGAAATTCCAATCCCCCATAAGCATTTATACTCATGAATTGATACATTTGTATTTTCTTTCTTCCCCAAATCATTCTGGTGGTGAACACATTTGCCTGCCCAGTCCTTTTATGGAAGAACGTACTCTCTCTGGGCCTTTGTGGCCAGAAGCCAGGCTGCCCCACAGCTGGGAATCAAGGCAAGGTGGGTTAAGCAGACGTGTTGGAAGATATTCCACGTGCAGGGAAAGTTGATGAAATGTCCAAAATATTCTCTGTGCTTTTAAGTTATTGCAAAATAACCAAAACTCTGTTGACATGGACAACATTACTTTTGTAGGTATTTAGAATTGCTAATAGCTCCATAACACTGGTAAAAGCAAAAAGACTGAAATATAACCTGATAATCCAGGGTCCCATGTTTTGGAAGACCACTACCAAATCTATCACACAGATACCAAACGTATCTTAAAATTTGGCTAAATTGAATTTATAATGATCCCAACAAGCAACTAACTGGTAAAAAAAGAGAGACAATTAGAATAAAGGACTCAGCAGTCCACAACCTGAATAATAATCAAATGGATAAATGGACAAGGGATAAGTTAGATAGGTATCTGTGTATCCATATGCCCAGGAAAGAGCATGATAGGGAAGAGAAGAAACAGAGAAGGAAAGGCAAGAGGGAACTTGTGCAGAGCTGCTGATGTTGCCACCTGGTGACAGAATCTACAGAAGTCTGCATTGTGCCTAGTACTCTATCTCAGCAGTCCTTAGAACAACCTTAAAGTTGTTGTCATTAGAGGGGATAATTAGCCTAAGAGTCTCCCATCTAGAAAGCACCAGAGCTGGGGTTTGAACGCAGTCTGTTTTGAGTCCAGGCTCTTAAGCTCTGGGCTGTTCCTTTGCATTAAGTGTCATCTGTGACATACCATCAGTCTCCTGCCCCCACGTCAGAGCTGAAAGCTACAGATTCAATCCTGAAGTGGGCCTGTGGCAAGAACCTCATTATATAGTTATGGATCGTATCTCAAGCTTAAACCCCTACCAGAATTAGGGCCAGAAGTGGCTAGGTGAATGGCTGAAAGAATATGTCCTATAATGCAAGTTAAACATGTTTCCTCTTTTAGAGAAATATTTTAAAATGTAATAATGCATTGTTCTCCCTAATAATGGTTTAGAAGCATCCTGTATCACTGATAAAGAATAGCACATTTTGATCTTTATAACTGCTTTTAGGCCAAGCTTTGGGGTTTGGTAAATCTGATGTGTGCATTTGTTTTAGATTAAAATATGGCATGTAGAATTTTGGAATACAGAGCGAACAAATACAACTCAAGGGGAGATCTTTTTTCATGCCTTTGCTCCAGGAACTTATTTATGGTAGTATTGTTAGGTATTTTCCTTGGATGACAAACTTATATAATAATTGTAGTAACATGTTTCTGAGATAGAGAAGATGAAAACCGCAGTGAAATGCAAACCTTTCAAGTTAGCATATGAGTAATGTATATTAATGACAGGGAGAAATGGAGCCAGGAAAAATGATTTTAAAGAAAGAACACCGCAGACATCAGGGGAGAGTGTGTGTGTGTGGTTGCATTAGATCTGATTTTTACAAGTGAGTTGCTCACCATCTAAGTGTTAGAAACTTCATTATAATATGGATTGACTGTAATTTGGGTCAGATCCTTCTAACTATAAATATGGTCCCATAGCATGGAGCCCTGGGAGGGGGCTATGTCAATGCCAGCATGGGCTTTTAATTAGAATGACCTTTCATCTCTTCCTACTCCTGGTTCACTGGGATTTGTTTGGTTGTGTTTTTATCATAATTCCACTACTTAATTTTTGCGTAGGGTCCTTTTTCTCCAACATTTCATTTTCTGGGACTGATAAAACTTAATTGCCTATTCTCTGATTGTATTTGTTTTAAATGCATCACCATGTGACAGAATTTACTATGTAAATGATACTGGTGTTTAAAAAAGGAAAGCGTGAGTTCTTACTCTCCTGACTGCTACTGACAGCACCTTAGCCATCCATTGCGTTCCTCCATCAAATATGGAGGTTCCCCGGGCTGAGGTTTGCACCCTGGGCTGCCCACTGAGTCACCTGGGGAGCTTTAAAAAAAACTCCTGGGTCCCACCCGGAGATTCTGATGTTATCAGGTGGGGCCTGAACATGGGCAGGTTAAAGCTCCTGGAGAGTGTCATAATTCTCAGCCACAGTTGAGAATTACTAAACCAGAGGATTTCTAAAGCCCCTTCCAAGCCTAAATTTACCATGAGGTCTGAAATAAATTTGCCTGCCCTTTTGTGGTTTATAGTCTCTGCCACACATAACTCATGACCAAAATTCAGATTAAAGAGTGTTCAGTGATCCTTGTAGGAATCTCATCCAGGCCAAAGCACTGAATAGTAGAATGTCTCTTTTGCCACATGCAGCATATCTGATCAGTTCATGAAATGCGTGATTAGCCTATTCCTAGCTCTATTTCTTACTTTAGAACAGCAAACATTCAGAATAGCAAACCAAACAGAGAGGGGTCTAATTAATTATATCCTACTTAATATATACTTCATGAATATCTTTCACATTTATTGCAAATTACGTTTGATCTGTGGGCCACCCAAACCTTGTCTATCTGAACTTTGGGGAATTTATTTTGTTTTTGCTTACATCTAGAAGACTACAAAAAGTTTTAAAATGAAAAGGAAAGACTGAATAACAAATGGAGAGAAAATAAAAGAAAAAAATTCTCACCATTTAAAATTTGTTCTAAATTTTCCAGGCAAGAGAAGAAAAACAGCTGTTATTCTCCGAGTTTGCGTGAGAGTCAAGGTCAGGCTTAGGGGTTAAGTGTCCTGGGTGTCCAGCCGAGGACCTGCACTGCCTGAGACCCCCCTTCTGTCTATTCCTCCTCTCTTACTTGCCCAGGCTAGTTATTGCAAAGATGAAATATTCCTGCTATAGAAAACTTTTTTCTTTGCCAAATCAGCATGATCAAATATTTCTAAAGCTAAACAAAATGACATATTGGCTTGCAAGGATTACCCACACCCTCACATCAATAAAAAAAAAAACCTGAGCTGCTCCTGTGAGCCAGTGGGGACAGGCTATTTTGTGCTCAGAAAGATGCCCTGGGGCGGCTGCAGATAGCATTGTTTTTGTTAAATGTTGGCTGGGCTGGTGTGTGCATTAGCTCACGTTCCAAATCTGTCACCAGAAGAATGTGGTGAGAATCTTGTTGCAATCTTCTTTTATTTCCCAGTTCACCCTTTCCTCAGCAGAGGCCAGCATCCACACAGTCACCATGGCCAAGACTTGCACACAGCAGTTTTGAGTAACACCTAACAGGCTTTTCACATTATTCCCAAGAAGGAGTGGAGGCCCCTACTCCTATACCCTTTCCAGGCCCTATTTCCTACTTGTCCCAGAGGTAGTTGCTGCTGAGGTTTAGAAGATATGGCATAGTCCTTTTCCTAATATCCATGTGTCTCCACTGAAGCAGGAGACAGCAGAGAGAAAAGGGGGGGGGGGGGACACAGCCGTGAATGTGCGCCTGAATTTGCAATTCAGGTTGGTTATTTCTGCCCGCAAAGGCACAAGCAGGAATGCAGGGATGATTTTGTGCAACTCTCAGGGACCAAACAGCCCTTCCTCAGTTCTGCACACACAGGTACAGAATCCACCTGTTAACCATTTTGTGGTTTCCTTGTCTCTCATTAGCCCTGTGGGATTTTTTCCCCTTTTTTTCTATTTTTTTTATTGTGGTAAAACACATTTACCGTCTTAACTATTTTAAGTGTGAAGTTCAATGGTATTAAATATATTCATAGTATTGTGCAAAAATCACCATCCTCCATCTTCAGAACTCTTTTCATCTTGTAAAACTGAAACTCTGTCCCCATTAAACGGTATTCCCCACTACCCACCCTCCCCAGCTCCTGGCAACCACCATTCTACTTTCTGTCTCTCTGACTTTGACTACACTTAAGTATCTCATGTAAGTGGAGTCATACAGTAATTGTCTTTTTGTGACTGGCTTATTTCACTAGGCAGGATGTCCTCAAGGTTTATGCATGTTGTGACATATATCAGGATTTCAGGCCGAATAGTATTCCATTGTATGTACATACCCCATTTTGGTTCCATCCATCCATCCATCCATCCATCCATCGATGGACACTCGGGTTGCTCCCACATTTTAGCTACAGTAAATAATGCTGCTATAAACATGGGTGTACAAATTCTCTTCAAGACCCTGCTTTCAATTTTTTGGTCACCACTTGTGTTTTAACCTCTCTAGAGGTCAGTTTCCTCATCTGTGAAATGGGAGCAGCGATACTTAACTTCATGCCAGCAGGATCACATGAGCTTTGTGAATTATAAAACACTTTATTATGTTCATTTTTGTGAAGATTAAATGAGACATTGAAAGCACTTTTTATGCAGTTCAATACTGTGTAAATGTAAAGTGATGGTAATTACTTTATGCCTACCATGTGAGGAACTCTGTACTTGGCACTGGGCGAGAACCTAGTTCTCACACATAAGAAGGTAAAAGAGAGGGTGCAGGAGTGGGTGGGGTGGCCCCCTCGAGCTGGCTGCCCCATGGGCTGCAACTGATGCTTCTTTAGCTATGCCATTATGCTCCAGCCCCACATTTCCCAAACTCCTTAACCACTCTTGCTGGATGGTTTACTGCAACGCTCTCCCCAGGATCTCTGTGTCCAGAAGGAAAAGAATTTTAAAAAGACAGACTACAGCTGCAGAGCCCACTTGGCACAGCCATGCTGTCACTGAAGAAGGAAGCCCCATAAAGGGGAAAGGGCACATGGTGGCGCATCCTGTGTTCCCAGATGTGACACCCGCTCATGTGCACATGGCTGACCTGGTCATGCAGGACTGCGAAGACATTTTGGTAAACACTAGAGAAAAGGATGTGTCAGGACTAGTCCCTGAGCATGTCCTGCAGAAACAGCGAGCTGGCCTGGGAGTGATGAGCTCACAGGCTATGTGGCCAAGGGCAGGAAAGGCAGCTGCTATTTCCCGAGGGCCACAACCCCCAGCCTAGGGTACAGGAAAGCAGGGTGGTGGGGTCCCTTCACCAGCTCACCATGATTGGCAAAGCATGATCACACAGAACTGTGTGTTGGTGGGGTGTGGAGCAGCTCATTGGGTTGGAAACAGGAGAAGCACTGAAGCTCTAGACTTTCCCCCTGCGCAGTGTGTATTTTTGTCTTAAAAGATGAGTTTAAAAGGTTTGCCCACGCAAAAGGTATCTTGTTCTGTTTTTACATTTTTCGTTGTTCTTTCTCTGTGAAGAAAGTGGTTGCTAAAATAAATGGAATTCACCTTCTTTACTACTCAACGAAATAGCAATGTCCATATATGTTACATGTCACCATCCTTTGTAAATAACAGTGTCCACTGCTGTCAGGGCGCTTCTCCCTTGCTGGGCTGGGGGCTGACATCCAGGCCAGCCATCGCCGGCTATGCACACTTGCCTGCCTCCCCGTCCCCACCCGCAATCCCCACCCCAGCAGAGCAGGCTGACTTCGAGAGTCCCCGCGTGGGCTCAGCGCTAACCTTTGCAAACTCCCGAGGAACTTGGTCTGACTCGCTTGCTGCTGCATCTGTATCTCATGTCCCTGCTTCCCAAGGCAGCTGCACTGGCGTCTGTCTTCCATCCGACGAACACGGAGGTGGTGGGGGCTGCTAGAGACCCATTCATGAGAATCCCAGATTCCATGAGGACACTAGGGTAGCCTGGACTCAGGGTTCGTGGTTTAGCAAATGTGGGTGGCAAAGGCCTGACTAAGAAAACGTAAAGGAATCCTCCAGCCCAGGACCAGCACCTCCTCCCCCTCCCCTTCATGTGGTCTTTATCTTCCCAAGCTTTTCAGCTTAAGAAATGCAGCAGGGGCCAGGGAATTTACAACCAAAGGGTGAGTGTGTGTTTTCAAATACTTTATTTTTTAGAGCAATTTTGGGTTCAAAAATGAGCAGAAGGTACAGGGATTTCCCACATACCCCCTTCCCCCACAGTGCACAGCCTTCCCCGTTATCAACACCCTGCCAGAGTGGTCTGTTTGCTACAATCAGTGAACCTGCATTGACACATCATTGTCACCCAGAGTTTGTAGTTTACATTAGGATTCACTCTTGGTGTTGCACGTGCTTTGGGTTTGGACAAATGTACCCATCATTATAGTATCGTGCAGAGTATTTTCACTGCCTTGACAATTCTCTGTGTTCCACCTCTCCATCCTTCCCTCACTTCCCCATCCCTGGCAGCCACTCATCTTTTTAACATCTTCATAGTTTTGCCAAGCTTTTTAGAATTGGGTGTGAATTAAGAATAAAAGGGCTTTTTTGAATCTCCAAGGATGAGGGCTTGGAGACAGCCCACTTGACAACCTTACTGTCCTTCTGAAAAATTATAGAATTTATTTATTGACCACTTGTATTTCTTAATATGTGTATGATGTTAAATATTCTTAAGAAGATTTGGCACATTGTCCAGTATCCATTATCTTGCTCACTTGGGAAGTTCTGTGGTGTATCATCCTTTTCCTTAGGAGGTTTGTGTTGCAGGTTAATCACCCAGGCACTGAGAATCCCTGTGCATGATAAAGGAGGCAGGGAAGTAGCAGTGGCCAGCAGCTGACATATTTGGGTTTTGATAACCACCCTGGTCAGGTTTTAGTGAAGACAACCTGGCTTATATAAGGACCTGAGTCTGATGACAGGCAACCAGCGCCCTCATGCATGGGCTTCCCTCAGCTGGAATCTTCCTGGTGGGCAGGTGGGAAGTTAGCAATGGTCTCAGGTTGCCAATTGAGATACTTGGGGAACTTCAAAGACACCAGCCCAGATCCTTCATGCAAAAGTTTCAGGATAAGTTTTAGGCAATGAACGGTTGACTTCCAACTGCTGGATCCTCCTGTCAGAGCCTACAGAGGACGGGGAGACAGCTTATGCCACTATTTTACTTTCAAAATAGTGTAAAATTTTTATAAAATATTGTATTATAATATAGTCTTACTCTAAAATTAGACAGCCTCTCTTTTTTCACAAGTGCCCTCTAACTGTACAAATATCAACACAGCTGCTATCAAAAAATTTTAAGCATAACTCAGAGATTAGGGCCACAATCTTTGTGGTGATGTTTAAGCCTGGGTCACCATATCTGATAGCTTTCAAGGGGACCTTGAATATACAAAGTCCTACTTTTGTTTAGAACTTCAGTTCAACAGATAAATAAATTAGAACTTCAGAGATTTTTTTTTTTCCTTTTATTTTGGAAACTGAGTTGAAATTAAACCTACTTTTACAGAACCTTTCTTTTCTAGCCCTAAAGAATGAGTTAGAACATAAATAGGTAGAAAGAACTAGATGTTGACCATGAAGGAAATATTTAGATAAATTATTTGAATTTTGTTTAGTCACACAGATTTTGCTAGAAAATCAACTAGGCTTTTTTCTCCCAAGAGAAGATTTTACCCCACAAAGCTCACTCGTGTATTTTAGCATTGGTTGTTTATGCTTACTGCTAATTTGGAGCACATGATAGGTCTCCCAAAATGCCCCCCAACCCCCACATACCTATCAGAGACCATGCAACTATGTATCCCTTGACACTGAAATCTCCATTTATGGGGCCTCACTGTTAACTGGAAGAATCTCAGCAGCAAGAACCTGTGAACAGCACTTGGGCAGTTTAGGTAGAATTTTGAAGAGAAATGAGAACCCATATGTTTTCAACTTTGGGAAAATTTTATTCTCCTAGAAGACTCTCTTGCTCCTTGTCTTATGAAATATCCACATGGCTTTGTTTTTTTATCTGAAGATAGGTAATATGTTGGAAAATAGAATATGTGTACATTACACTTAAACACTTAGAGTAGGTTTGTTTCAGATAAACCTCTTCTAGGGCTGGTGTGAAGTACCAGCGATGGTAAAAGCCAGGCAGGCTCTGGGCACTTTTCCCTCCTGAACCCAGAACAAGCACCAACTACCACCCAGAGCATTTGGAATCCCATGTGTGGTAAGAGCCCTTCTCAGCCTGGAGCTTCAAGCATCCAGGGCCAGAGATCCAAGCTGATATGAGTCCTGTCTGCCACCCTGGTATATCCTATAGCATCTAACATACTGTAATAACTCACATATTTAGGAACACTGTTAGTTCTGATACTGCCAGTTGAAAAACAAATGGTGGGGGTGGAGAGGAGTAAAATCAGTGTTTTGCAGCTTTGGAGTTATGATTATTCTGTCAGATAGGAGATTCTGAACAAAATGTGCACACAGTTGTAATGTTTACATATAAAATGTTTATTATGGTACATTACTGTACCTGTTTTTACATGGTGACCTATTACTTTTTTATGAGGCTGCCTCATTTTTATAACTATCAGTATTTTAGTTTATAATATGGACGATTGAAAACAGCAAAGCCCTTTTAATTAGCTTGATAATAAAGCCTCTTAGTTTGGATTCCACGATTTGGATTCCATGGCCCACTGTCATTTTAGTTGACAGGGTGGAAAGCTCTGAACCAGCCTGGGAGAAGGAAGTAAAGGAAAGTAGTGATAGACCAGGATCGAAGAGAGAAAACAGCAATACAGAATCACTGGCATTTCCAGAATATTTGATATTCACGGATATAAAATACATTTCACATCATGTACATTGAAATAAAAGGCCAAGGAGGGCACGGGACATTATATTATACCTTTGTTTTATTTTTTCTTCCTAGAACTAAGTCCTTGTGGGCAGGGAATATGTCATACTGTACCCCCAACCCCAGAACAGGGCTTGGCCTATAGGATGCTCAATAAATATTTGTTGAGTAAGTGAATGAAATAATTTGCTAACATTCAATCTCTTACATATCTTGGATATATCAAAGCTGCTTTAAACAAAAATGTCCTAGCTTCCCGATTTCTACTAAGAGTAATGTTTGTAAAATTGACTTTGGATAGTGCATCAATTCTTTTCTGTCACCAGGGGGCAACATAGTGCAGTTAGGGAATCAAGTTTTTAATGAATTAAGAAAAATGTTTAGTACTTTAGCTGTTACTCTTAGATGTGGATGACTGTGACTAAGTTAAATCAGTACTGCAGCGTGAGGTTTAAAACTGTATCAGCATATTTTAAGCTTAACACAGGGTGAGCATGTGTCCGGGTTAAAAATATATCTGTAAAAATAGCCTGATAATGTGCTTAAAAATAAAGTATTATATATAATAGCAAATGACGATTTACTCTGTAATCATTTTAAGATACTTTCTGCCACCCAGTCAAATGGCATGTGAGATTTAATAGCCAAAAGGTGTAACGTACATGTTAAAGGGAACAAACACTCTTTCCCTTCAAAACAGGAAATAACCTGATAAAAATCCATCATTCTGTCTACACAGTTGGCACAGTTTTAATGTCAGGGGGAAAATGCAGTAGTTCTAGTTCTGCTACATAGATGGTGCCTAAATATGTACCTTCAGAGCTGAGAATCAGTTGCTGGCCTAATATAATCAACTGTATGAATAGTTCTTTTGTGCTGGAAACCTGTTAAACAACCTCGCTTAACACAGAAATGCCCACGGGAGGGTAAGTCCAGTAATATCTTTATTGTTAAGGAGAGAGTCATAGGGACTGGAAGAGAGGAATTTTCTTATACAATATTATATTTAATTAGAAGAATCTTAGTATAAGTTCCATAGACATGCTGATCATTTGGGAAATTAATTTATTCTTTTGTTGCAATCTTCAGTTTGCAATTCCTAAGGTCCCGAGGTTTGGCCATGTAGGAATAGTGAGGTAGATGCATCGTCACTCTGCAACACCAAGCCTCCTCTTTAAGGTCTCTTGGTTGACAGAGCTTGCTGGTAAGAGTTCATAGCTAAATAGCTAAATTGTCTCGCGTCCTTTTCCTTGCCTAGTTTCTGGTGGAAGTGCTGATGAGGAATCAAACAGCCACAGAAGCTGGCAGCTGAGGAAGAAAGGGAGGTCACAGTGCTTCTTGCTATCTGACTTGGCCTTACATAGTGGGGAATTGGCTGCTTGTGATCAAAGGAAATGCAAAAGCTAGCCAATTCAGTGATTGCTTGCTACAGTGGATGTATGAACCCCCTGCAGCTTATGGGGGGGTTACAGTGGGCCTGGGGCCACCTGACACCCCTCCAGATTCTGTGGTTCTTCTACTTTGCCTGATTTAAAGGAGACGAAGAGAGTGCAAGCTGATTCCTTCAGTGTTGAGGCTGAGAGGACAAAGTCTTGTTAGGACCATATAGGGGTTGATGTCACTTTTTAAAACTGTTTTCCAAGGCTGCTTTGCACACAGCTAAAGGACAGACTTTTGGTGTTGAGTGTCTCACATCTCTTGCTCTTTCCCTTTGCCATAAACAGCTAGACAGGAATTTCCAATAACCTCTATTAGAGAATCCCCTAGGGCCTATTTTGAATAGGTAAACCCTGGATTAGTGAAAACTAAAAATTGATCTAATATTTACATCCCCAACATATTAGGCATCCATTTTTCATAACTCTTGTTTCAAATACCCCAAACTCCATTCCCAAAAGAAGGGAAGGATGGGTGCTATATGTTAACAGTTCGGTCTCTGAGAAATTGTAAAGGAACATTATGTTAACACAAAAAAGTTAACAGTGGACACTAGATAAAGGGGAAAAGTGAAATGGTGAAGCTATCGGATTCCTTGTTGCTGGCCATAATCACACATTTTGGCTACGTAGTGGACTCTGAACTAATAGTTTGGTGGATACACCAAAGTACTGCTATTTCATGCTCCCTGACCCTTCCTAATTTTGCTCCAGTTCAGCAAATTGCCAGTCCGCTGCTGAAACATGAAATGCTGGTAGTTTTCAGAACTCTGTTTGGACATACTAAATTCAGGAAGGTAGAAGGTCTCCTGAATGACAGTCATGACTGTGTTGGGGCTCAGAGGCTGTTACCCCAGTATATGCTGCTTTGCCATGCTGGAATAAAGAAGCAGGCTCAAGGGCTCTCTGACCTACCCCCTCTTCCTGTCCCCCAATCCTCGTTCACTCTCCGAAGCATAGGATGAAGCTCTTCCCTCATCTGCCTGAACTCCAGACCCACCAAAGAAAAAAATGACCTCTGGTCCTTTCCTTGAGTTTTCATTAATTTAACTCATGTCACAGGAAGGAAGACTGGAGTCTGTCAACATACCTGGACAAACTGTTGTCACAGACCATTGTCTTCTTTTTTGGCTCCCTTCGATATTTTGAAGAGAATCATTTACCAGTCATTGTCTGCTCTGTGGGCCAAATAGACTCTGTCCCAGGCCATTGTATGTTCTCCAGGCCCATTGCACCCCCTAAGAATCATTTACTCCTATGCTCCCATCTCCCCTTTCCCTACGAAGAAGGGTATATAAGCTCTGTAACCCACTGGGAAATTGGGAAATTACTCTCTTGTGATTCCCCTGGGCAGCCCCCCTCTCAGCATGTTAAAATAATAAAATTTGCTATGCCTTTTTTCAATATTAATGTGTTTATCAGTTGATTTTTCAGAAAACCTTCAGGGGGTTGGAAGGGAAGTCATCCCTTGGCCCCTACAGCTAAAAGCTAAAGGAAATTTGTGCAGTGATAACTGTGCTGCAGTTCACCACCACAGATCTGTTCTCTTCCTCCTGTGTATAGAAGTACAAGGTCTAGGGTGGGACAGTCTCTGAGCCCAGATCCTAATAGAATTAAAAATAATGAATGTTTGCTTTTGAGCCAGATTTGACCAACAGCTCAGCCTCTTAGTTGAAAATACAGAAGCTTACTTTTCACTGGCGTGTTCTTATGTTCTGGAATACTGCGATTGTTCCCTGCACCTGGCCCAGTGACTTCTTTTTAAGCATCCAGGACACGCAATCTATTTGTAGACAGTAGGTTGCTATTTTGAAGTCAGAGAGAATCAGATTCATGCTAAATAAGTTCTTCCAAAGATTGACTTGATGTGAATGCTCTGAGAAAGCTGGCGAAGAGGCAGGGAGGAAAAGTAGTTTCACTGTAATAGCCTAGCACGCTCCAGGCCACTGCTGAAGTTAAGCTTTCTTTAACCCAGTAAGCTGGACCCTGTGGCTGGAGTCCCTTGAGCTGCACCCACAAGTTTCTATTATTATGTAAATTGACCAACAGTGCAGCCTTTTAAGAATTTTTGGCAAAGGGTAACCCTTTGTCTGCCAAAAGGTAGGCTCTCCTTTGCTTGCAAGCCTAGAGTTTGCAGGGTAAACAGTGGGTGACCTATAAGCCAGCCAGTCAACTTGCAGATGGCCTTATTAGGCAGGCATCAGAGGCTGGCGTCTGGGGACAGGCTGGCAGAGCCTGTGGCAGTGGGCTCATGTCTTGTACAAAGTTAGAGAGCCCGAACCCTGGAGACGTGGCCTAGTACGGTTCAATTAATTATAGTGCTCCGTGATGACAGGAATATGCACTCTCCTTGGCAGACAAGTTATGGTATGGTTGGAAAATAGGAGGTTTGTAGGGGGAAGTGACTTCCCAAAGGACAGATTGGTATATCTCATTTTCCTAGGACTTAATTTACTGTGTGGCTTGTACTGTCAAGTCCTGTATCAGGACTTATTCCATGGACTATGGACTTTATCAGGAAATGTTTAATGTTTTCCTTTTATCCAAGATGTTTGGCTGACTTTTAGAATCTTATTCATGTTTCATAGTAAAGTATTTGGAATGGTGAGGTCATGTGCATAGTAGGAAAGAAATATCACAAGGCAATAAGGTGGCTACTGTAGAAAGAACAGAGTCCTAGGAGCCAGGGGACCTGAGTTCTGGGGCTGCTGCAGGTGGGCTAAGTGACTGTGGATAAGTCACTTGCATTGCCTCTGTGCACTGTAGGGTTAGACTGAATGAGCTCTTCAGTTATCTCTCCACTGTACATTTCTCTTCTGAAATTGCATTAACTGTTCTCTCCTCTCCCTTTTTTGTTCTAAAGAAGTTTAATGAATAGCCACAGCTGAACATCCAAGAGAACTAGCTACCAATTGAACCTCTAAGGCTGAATCCATCTTTTATCTTTTGAGTTTTTCCCAAAACTTGATGCAGTGGCTAGAAATTAGTGAACCTGTACTTTTCTACACTGAAAGTTTTGTTCTTGAAATTAATCAGCTATGGCTCATGAACCAAAGCTGCACCCAAGATGACTAAGCAAACGAAGGAGGAGCCAGTGCTGGCAATGTGGCACACACAGGAATGTTCACATTCATGCCTCCTGTCTGCAGTGCTCACAGGGATGTCAGGAGATGGCAAGGGGCCTCTTGGTAGAAAATAAACTTTAAGTCCCTTTAGAAGCTGCAAAAGTCTACTGCATTGCAAATGCCAAGACTGTTGCTTTGAAATGTTTACATCCTACTTATCTTGAATGAGTTAGAATTCTAGCAGGTGGGCACTGAGTTTTCTGATTTGATTTTAAAATATATGTATATAGCTTCAATGTTAAAAGATTATTTGATTTTGAGGGATAATCACATTTAGGGGATAGTTAAAATACATTTTGCCTTTTTAAGGGGAGGAAAATTACTTAATCGCTGACTCAGAAGGATTCTACTTGTTTTCTTTGGTGGCTAGCCAGTATGTGGATCCGAACCTTTGACCTTGGTGTTAGCACGATGCTCTAATGGATTGTACTCTCTTAATCAGTTATGTTTAATTATTCCTCTATTACTACATTAAGCGGACAGCTACGATGGAGCAACAATAAGCATTTTACCACTCCAAATAAGTATGAATGTAAAAAATAATATGATAATTTACACTCGTCTAGGACACCACAGTTTACATACTCATTTTATATGCATTGTTGCAGTTAAAATGCCTCATCTCAGGTAGACTAGTGTTTTACAGCTGCAAAGAGTAGTGAAATGCCCTCAGTTCTCCCTTCTAGGAACGAAGTCCTCACAGTAATCCTGCAGTGATGTTGGTTTCAACTCTGCTCAGGCTCTTGGCAAAGGGTCTAAAGCTCCAGGGATCTGTTGGGAGAGACCTTCCTATACCTTGGAAGAATTTCTCATGTATGGGGAGACAGATATATGTTCTTGATTGGACCAAAGGAAGAAGTAGGAAAACTTCAAAAGCATCAGTGGTTAGCAAGGTGGTAAAAGGCCTTGGCACTTATGTACAGAAATGTATCTTTAATTTATTAGGTGACTTCCATGTGTAGACTGTGAACTAACTGAGGGCAGAGACTCATTCAGCACACCGACTGCCCTAGTGCCTGACCTCTAGGAGTTGCTCAGTGAGTCCTGTGCAACCTGGAAGCTTTCTGGAGATGATATACACTGCCAGAGACAGGAAAGACATGGGCTAAACGTGTGTGGGAGTAAAATCTTTGGCATTTGTTAGATGCTGGCCAAGCATCTAATTGGAAAGTTTATGCAGATAGCGAGAAATATCAGTCTCCGATTTACATCCTGCTCTCAACACCGAACTCCCCTGTTACTTACATCCTGGGCAATCACTTTGTTTCACTAGTGAGACGCTTTGTTTCAAATGGCTGGTGACATGGTTGCCAGCTGGTCATGTCTGGTGATGGAGACCAAGCCTGGCTAGTACTGTTGCCAACCAGGGGCCAGGTTGTGACCCGTGGAGGGATCACAATACTAAGTTTATGTGCATAAAGTTGGCTCTTATATGCTTTTTCATTTTACTGCCTGGAGTCCCAGTTCAGAGGTTGAAGTGGTGAGAAGCACACAGCCGCATTATCAGGAAATGACTGGATTCGTACATCTGTGTTCCTAAGAAGGTGTTTTCTCGCTACCTAGGGACCACGCAGCGTGATGTATTTCAGCTGGGTGCCAGGGTGTGACAAGAATCTGAAACTTCTTTTTCTGCTTGGGCTTCAGCAATAGCTGTCATGTGTCTGCAAAGGCTCTCCTTGCCTCCCGTGCCACCTCTGCTGGCCTGATTGGGTCCCGTGTGAGATGGGGCCATTTCAACCCTCTCCTCCTATAACCATCGTTATCTTTCCAGCTTTCACTTTTTGTTTCCATGTCTTCTTGGCATGCCCGGCCCTCTCTTCTCCCATCACCTGCTTTTACCATCTCCTTCATGCCCAAGCTCGCCAGTCTCTAGGAAGCTAGAGAAGGTGACTTCATTAAACTCGTCAGACTCATCCCCTCTGGCCGGTCTCTTTCCCTGCTTCTTCCTGGACTCAGTATCAGGAAGGACTTGTAGCTGTGGTTTTCAGACTTTGGAGCCTATTGTAATCATCTGGGGTAGGGAGACCTTCCTTTTTAACAAGCACCCCATGCAGCTCCGAGGACCATCCAAGTTTGATATCAGTTGCCTTCTATCAGATATTAAGCTGACTCATTAGTGTACATACGTCTTCAGTCATTTCAACAGACAGTGTAGAATATGTCTTTGATCTTTTTTGTTATAACCTTCCCATGCCACCTTCTTGGTGACCACAAGATCTGCTTTCCTGTGGCTTCTTGCACATGAAAAAACTTGTTATGAACATGTGAAATCTCACACTCCTCCCTTCCCCATCAATCAGCAAATGGACTGAAAACCTGTTCTGAGAGCCTGGGTTAGGTCTTGGGTACCAGTTAATGTAGCTGGTGGAAGATATTGGTGACATTGGGAATGGCAGGTTGCTGAGCTTTCTCTTGGATTTTTCGTGCTGATTTTTGTTGCTGAGGTTGTCGTTGCGGTTATTTTTATTCAGACACCCTTCTGAGGACGAGGAGGTCCAGGCATTCTTGTATTCAAAGCTCTTTCCTTCAAATCATTCAAGTATAGCTCTAGGACAGCTATGATCTATCAGGTATCAAAAGTCATTTTATATATTTATTGTCTGCCATCTGGATTTTTAGACTCATAAAAAATTCTCATATCAGATGGTTCAGTGTTTCCTTGCTTTCTGCTCATGTGAAAACCATCAAATAGTGAGTATTGAATGATTGGAGTTGGCAGAAACCCTCCCCAACCTCCCCAGATAATTGTAATAGAGTCAGCTCCTTCCTTCTCGTCATGAGGTTTTCTTCTCACGGAGAGGAGAGGCCTGGGCCCCTACAACTCTAAAAGATACGGCATTCTGCGCCTTGCGATGTTCTCGGATACAGCTGCAGATTTTATACATTAAACACCAAGGTTTATATTTATTCATCAAATCATTGTGTCCAAACCCTTTGTGGGCTGGAGCTTTGAATAGGTTTGAAATGTTCTCAGGGTCTCCCTGACCTCGCAGGCGTGGTGGGCCGGCCACATGCCCCTCACGAGAGCAGTGCTCCAACTGTTCAGCACGTACCTTACCTTCAGCTTGCTTTTTTTTTTTATTGTGGTAAAATATACAGAACATAAAATGGCCATTTTAACCATTTTTAAGTGTACAGCTCAGTGATATGAAGGACATTCACGTTGTTGTGCAAACATCACTGCTGTTCTTCTCCAGAACTTTTTCATCGTCCCAAACTGAGACTCTGTGCCCAACAAACAACTCGTCATTATGCCTTCCTGCAGCCCCTGGCAACCACTGGCAACCACTATTCTACTTTCTGTCACTATAAATTTGACTACTCTAGGTGCCTCATAGAGGTAAAATCATACGATGTTTGTCCTTTTGTGACTGACTTATTTCACTTAACATAATGTCCTTAGGTTCATCCATGTTGTAGTGTGTGTCAGAATGTCATTTTTCAAGGCCGAGTAATATTCCATTGTATATTTCAGTCAGCATTTTAAACATGGTATAGGCTTTGTCTTTTCTTCTTGCTCTGAGAATCAGTTGATCTTTCTCTCTTCCTCTCCAGTGCCCGGATTTTTCTCCCCAAGAATTATTAGGTAAAGATCAAAAATCAACCCAAAATTAAAATGTTTAGAGATGACTTTTACACCAAATGTTAACATTACTCGTTTCAACATTTATTTTAAAGACATTTATGTCTTTTAGAGGATGCAATAAGCCTTTTCTTTAAAAAAGAATTCTTAAGTACGGGAAGGCTGGCACGGTTTTCTTTCAACACATCTGATAAAGAAATAGCTGTGAGTTGTAATATTTCTTACTGCTGAAAGTACTTGTGCCTTTTCATCTCTACATATGTGGCCTGTTTCAAATTACCTTATGCAGTGATGTAATGCAAAATTTTATTTGCAGACTTGTCCAAAATATTACTACTAACCAAAATGCACAAAGCATTTTGCAGTGCACACAGGAGGAGAATTAGATGACAATAAGGAATCTGGAATGTATGAATAACCAGTATGTGATAAAAGGGAAATGGAAAGAACTAAATAGGCTTTCCACTGGTGGGATTACCTCATGTCAGGCAGTTCTGCCTCCGATTAAGGGTCTACACCCATAAATAAAATCCACCAAAGAAAATGAGAATACCATTTATGGCTGTTTCTAGCACACAAAACACTCCTTTACTAGGCTATAAAAATATATCCTTCACTTTGGGATTTCAGTCCAGCCGTTGTCTTTTAGTAGCTTATAGTAAGTACATTTCATTAAAGTCACTTTTGTGGCACTTCTTAATTTTAGAAATGTACTGATAACCCACAACAGTATGTATTCAGACAACTGTTAGTCAAAATTCCATACTGCCCTGCATAGCCCATTTGAATTCCAGCTCATTTTCCTGCAGACTGGTTTTGCTTTAGTTGATTTTCAGTGAGCCCCATGATGGAGTAGAAGTGTGCCTTATGCCCGAAACTTTTCGATCGCTAGCTCCTTACATGTATTAGATAACACCCTCCAGTTTTCTCAATGCTCCCACATATGTCCTGTCATTTAATCCTGACCTCACTTTCTCATTTCCCTCCTTGTTTGTATTTTGGCTGGCCAGGAATGGCTGTTTTGCCTTTAGAGCTACATTTTAAGGAGTCAGTCTGGGCTGGAGCATTTATCCTAGATCACACCCAATCTTAGTCTTCTCATCTGCAAACAGGGATAGCAATAGGATCTCCCTAGATGGTGTGTGAGGACTCCATGGATTTAATGCCCCAGAGCACTCATCCTCGAGTCCACTCCATGTTGAAGAGTCAGCAGAGGTCACGGGTCTTATCCTGTTCTTTACATCGTCAACCCAGCTGGGCTAGAAAATGGCCAGATGCCAGATGGGGTACTGAGCAGTTTCCCTTTCCATCGGCTTTGTTTCCATTTTCTCCTCCTTGATGGTGACCCCCAAAGGACAGCTGCCACTCCTGTTGTAGGGTGCTTGGGGGTTGTCAGCTGGAACAACTGTGGGAGGACGGGCTCCTCAGACAACCTGCCTGTCTTCTGGGCCACAGCTGTGAACTGCACTGCAAGGTCCTGAGGGTTTAATAACGTGATCCTTTGCCCCCTAACCTTTATCCTTTGACCTTGGTGATTTGGGAGGTGTTCCTTCTCACCTGGACCCGTACTAACATTGTGAATAGTTGGGCTACAGGAATCATCTTCACTGTTTTTACCATTCCATGATGTCCCCAGCGAATCTTTAACATTTTCTTCCTGTTTCCCCCTGCACACATATATTTATGTTCCATGTCATTGCTTTACATTTTAGGAGAGACAAAACTTTAGTAGGAGTCTCAAGGTGAGGAAAGAGCAGTGATACTTTCCTTTAGGTCACCTATTTAAGAAATAGCGTTGGCTAATAATGAGGAGGACTTAAAGAACAGGAGTGATTTCATCACGTGCCTCCTTGCTTCCTTGCTTGATTGAGTCATTCAACCGTATTTATAGTTCACTTGTTCCGAGGCAGGCAATGTGCTAGAAATGCACCCAGAAGTGTGTCTCAGGTGTGGCCTCTTCCAGTTTTTATAATCGTTTAGCTAGGAGACAGTAAAGGTTTTCGAGCAGAAAAAGTTTTATTGGTAACAGAAAAGCACGGAGAGAGAAAAACATTTATAAAAGGGTTTCAGCAGGCAGGGACGGTTGATTGCTGTGATCACAACCCACCTAATGTTTGAGAAACACTGTGTTTGCTTGTTATCAAGGATTCTGGTGATTGTCTAGGTCAGCTTATCACTTTATGGCCCAGAGGGTGTATACACTTGGAAGAAAGGGTTGATACTGTGCTCTGTAGGTCTAGGGCTACAGTTCATTCACAGCCATGATTTTCTCCTGGATTTTTGAGCCTAAGTCAAAGCCTTGGGTATTTCAAGAGATCCCACTGACTTCATCTTCATTTGCATTTAATCGTTTTGGTAATTATAGAAATAAATCATGCTTAATGCAGGTACTTTGGAAAACAGAGAGAGAAAAACGTGAACAGTTATTCTGAGTTGTAAGATAATGTTTTGGTCTATTTACTGTCTTTCTGTTTGGGTATGTGTGTGTATCTGTAATATAATGTTAAAAATTTTCCACATCACTAATTAAGTTTCAAATTTGGTTTTCTTGTGTAATTTATTTACCCAGTTTTCTTCATGTCCCCCTCTATAGACCGATGCTAATTTTATACATTTAAAAATAAAACCATGGTAAACATGTTTGTGTTTATGCATAGTCGTTTCCTTGTGGACATTTCCAGAGGTAGAATTGCTGAGTCATTGTTTCCTACCCTCTTCAAAGTTGATTGTCACATCGATATCCTGCCCTTCTCCAATAAGGTGGGAACATTGGGAAGGGAAGGAAGAATCATAGAGTAATCAGTTGGTCGCTTTTCTCACAACAGCCATCCCCCTACCAGGGCACACTGACTTCTGACTTTGCCCTGGGGCTTCAGATTTGCTCTAGTTACTCATGTCTGGGGTCAGAGCTGGTTTTAAAGAACATTTTGGGGACCAAAAGTAGACCTAGAAATCATATGCAATATGACAAGCAACAAGAACTGGCGTGGCCTCTTCTGGGGTCAGGTTGGCCCCTTTACCAGTTAAGCCAGTATGGGCCATAGGGCTGGGAGACCCTATGACCTCAGTCCGGGACAAGTTTACAGCAATAGTCCGTGTTATTTTGTGTTCAAACTGATTAAGAATATGGGAATTGTCCTGAGGAGAGTCAGAGGGTATGGATTTCCAGCCTGGCACTGCCATTCCATCAGTTATGTGACCTTGAGGAAGTCATCTAACATTTTGCTAAATGAAGGCCAGGTGATCAGAAAGACCCCTTTGGCTTCAATTTTCCTAGGGTCCAAGGTTTTAGATTTACCAAGGCCTGATTCAGTTGTGCCAGTGATACCTCTTTGGGATGTCAGCATAGTAGTGGCCCATTTCTTCTTGGTCATATAGGTCTCCTCCAGCTACCACCCACGAATAGTGGCATGACATGATGTATACCTAACCATGCTGTGACAGTAACCCCCAGCCACCACCCATGTATCATGATGTGACATGATGTGTACCATGACCACGCTATGAGTGACCTCTAGCCACCATCCATGTATCATAACGTGACCTGACATGTACCATGACCATGCTGTGACAGTGATCTCCAGCCACTACCCCTCTATCATGATGTACCATGACCATGCTATGACAATGACCTCCCTCCTCCTCTCCCAGGCACGTTAATGTCCCTTCTGCCAAAGCATTTTCTATGCCCATCTACAAGCAACTTAAACATTTGCTTTTATTTCTTTTTAACTTAAGAATTAAAACTTCAAAAATGCCCAGTGAAATATTTTGCTCCCGTAAAGCATTGCTTCTGAATATTGAAGACTACAGTGCTCTGGAAATGGAAAAGATTAGTTTTCTAAGTGGACACAGTGGCGGAGAATTGTGTGCATGCCCTTTATTTGTGCTGAACTGGTGGTTGAGTGATGTTGTTGGGCAAGGTACACGCCACTGTCACAGTGTTAAACTAAGCTGTCTTCTTCCTGAAATTTGAGAAAATCACAGTCACAGCTTAGAATTTCCTCTGTAGATGAATAAGAGATGTTAACATATGGAAAGATATGAAGAGATGTTTGACTATACCCCCCTGTGTGAATGAACTAGCCTAAAACAGCGATGATGATGATTTATTATAATTATTGGAGAGTAAATGAAAAAATTTCATGGATACTTTGTATTGATATAAATGTACATCTTTTCACAGTCTTATTGGCTCTCCTGTGGGTGGGATACTTAAATAGAAGATTTAATTTTATATCCATTGTTTCATAAAGAATTTTGTGCTTTTTCCTTTTAATGATGATTATATCACAACTGATGGCAAATAATTCTAGTAAGATTCCATTACCAACTTAAAGAGAATATCCGAATTTTTTGTACTGTGTGCTGGAATTTCATTTTAAAAATTTAGAATAGACTTATTTCTTAGTAATAATTCAAAAGAAACATTTAGAATCTTTTAGAATAATTGTAATTGAGTATTCTATAGGAGGAGTAGTTTCCAGGAATATAAATGGTGCTGAGCAAGGGATACTGTTTTGTAAACTGTTAAGTTCTTTATAATGGATTATTTATCAACTCATGTATTATTTCATGTCATCTATTTATTTCCAGCATCAGTTGCTTCCCCTACTCCCTCCTTTTCATCTTCTCCTTCCAACACCCCTTTTTTCTTTTTCTTACTAGTTATCTATGACTTTCCAATAAAGTTGCAATCATAATTATCCACCGGACTTATATTGTTCCTTGCTGAGTTGTTTTTTTTTTTTAACTACACTATTTACCATATTTCTTCCTGATATTACAAGAGTCAAAGTAATCAGAAGTATAAAGAAAATGCCAAATGCTACCACTGACCTGTGCAGTAACCAGTGTTGATGTACCTTGTGTTTATATGCCTTAAGTAATTTGGTATATAATTCATTTTCAACTTACATGTGTTTGTATTTTAGAAATTGTTCTAAGTGGATCTGGTTTGAACACAGGATATAAAATCCATGTAATCATTTCAGAATGCAATCTCTAGCTTTTAGAAGAGATTATTCTGTGATTTTATGTGGCTGCTCAGCACACATTTACTGCGGGCCTACTATGTGCCAGGTACAGTGTTCAGGACTAAATATACAAAGACAGACAAACTCAGGGTCCCTGCCTGCAGGTAGGGGTGGCGTGAATCGTGATCCTGACCTCACCTCCCCACGATCCTGTGGCTCCATCACTAAGGGATTGTCTACCCAGGAGCAAGTTAACTACTCTAGCCCTTTTTCCTTATCTTGTAAATGAGATCATTTCTCTTGGTTCTTTTTAATGTTCTTTTAGTTTTACAATTTTCAGCCTCTAAATATTGCAAAATGTTGGGGGAACTGCATTATCACTGCTAGGACCACCAGCTACATGTTGCAGTTAAAAATAAACAGGGTTAGTCTAATAGGCAAAGCTTAACAGCTTCTGTCTCAAATTAAAAATTTTGAACCTCTAGTAATATATGCCCTTTCTTTTCTCACAGTTTCACTCATATGTTGTTCATAAATCTTAATTCTTAAGTGTGGGTTTTTGGCTCCCTGTTATGTAAAATATTTCATTTGACTTAGCCAGAGCCAAACTTGGAGCAGCCTGAGAATAGTCAGGCAGATTCTCTTCCCAATACATCGAGAGTCTCTGTACAGTTTTCTTTTTGTTTGTTTTTAGGGAAAGGAGGAGTTGTTTTTCACTCCTCTGATGGTAGGTTGCGGCAAAGCATTTGCTATGATTTGGCCATGGCTTTGCAGTGGTAATGTCATAAATGTCCCATCACTGGAATCCAGTCTGTTTCAGCATCTCCAGGCCTAATTTGTGCTGTAATCTGATTATGGGGTTTGAGCTGTTCCAGGCTGCAGCTTCTTGCTTTGAGTTTACCATATGCTCAAGGACACAAGTGCCTGGTCGCTCTAGCCCTGCACTGTGAAAAATCTCAACCCAATTTTGCTTAGACCAGCAGAAGGTCGTTGCTGGTTGAGAATTAGCTGTAGAGCAGGCTGTGTTACTGAACCTTCTATGTGCAACCATGTTCAGAAGCCCAGGCATTTCCAGCTATTTGGGAACTTTCAAGTTCTCTGAGAAACAAGGTAAGGCAAGAGAAATCTCAAATGCATGTATGTGTTGATTTTATAACACAATGAATGCTTTGGAATCCTAAATTTTACCTTGTGTTTTCCTGTACCTCGTTAGTTACACAGTTTTCTCAAAGGATACTTTAAATATTTAATTGTTTATAAATTAGCTTATCGTGTGATTGCTGAAAATGTGATTTTTTTTTTTTTTTCTGTTAGTAAGTTAAAGATAGACTTTGGATCAAATTCTGGATATGCTGCACTTCAGCTAAAATATTCTTCTAAACCAAATATAAACTCTATATATTAAATTATTTCCAGTACACAGTGGTGAGTGTCTTTTAATTAACTCTTCATGTGAGACAGTTTGGAACAAAATATTATCTTTTTAGTGGCTTCCTTTTCAGCACAGAGGAAAAAATATATATGCTTTCAATTTAAGTACTGAAATGGTGTCATATATTTGGTTTACTGACTGAAAAAAAAATTAAATGTGGAGGTTATTTTAAATGTCACACTTGAAATTCAGCCATTATTTATCAAAAGCATTTTCTAGTACAAATGCACTATTAGGAAATGATTTCAACAATTCAGGCCTCAGATTCAGGAATTTTCTTCTACAATATTTGATAGCTTTTTGAACTGAGTTCTCTTTCTTTAAATACATAGCAAGATTCTTGTATAACTAGGAAAAAAAGCCTAGATGTTTAATTGGCATTATACCTTTCACTTTATTATATATCTCGAGTTGGCCAGAATTTCAGATTCCAGCATTAAGAATGTATTTGGATGGCTAATGAAGTATCAGCATCTGGTATGTTTTGTACCTCTTTTTCCTCAGGCTTCTGCCCCTAAATATTAAACAGTAAAGGCACTTCCTCGGGGCTAGAAGTTTCTGTAAGTGGTCTACTTGTGGTTTCTTAGTGGACAAATAGTTACTATGCCAAAAGCTGTAAAACAGATTACTTGCCATTAGACTGGTAATAAATGTTGTCTGTGCCTGGTTTTGATTAACCCATTCACTCAGAATGTGCGTTTTTCCTGTACGGGATTGTTCCCAGCTGTCTTTACGTAATATATATCTTGTCTTCAAGAATAAATAAATGCATATTTTGATGTGTTGTTATTGTTTAGATTTTAATGAAAGCAATAAAGGCCCAGCTGAAGGGTCCCGTGCTCCTCCCCGCCCCCCCATTCTGTAAAGGCATCTCAAATGTATCAGGCAAATTGCTTTCAACATTTCTGGTTACCTTGACCAAAATTGCTTAATTATTTTCTCTTCTTTTTCCTGAGTATGTAGCTACGTTATTCTGTATTTATTTGATTAAGTTATTCTTGTTGCCATAACAAATTTAAATGGTAGCATTGAACTATGTCCGAATTTTTAAAATTTTTTTATTGAAATGTAATTGATCATACATATTTGTGGCATAGAGTTGACTATTAGTATTTGTGTGCAGTATGTGATGATCAAATCAGGATAGTTAGTATATTCATCATTACAAAACATACTCATTCTTTGTGTCCATTAACCAATACCTCCCTAATCCCTCTCCTCCCTCTAGTAACCACAGTTCTGTTCTCTCCTTCTGAAAGTTCAACATATTATTGTGTTGGTTGTTTGTTTCTTTCTTTATTTCTTAGCTCCCATTTATGAATGAGGACATGTGGTATTTCTCTTTCTGTGCCTGGCTTATTTCATTTAACATAATTTTCTCCAAGCTCATCCATGTTGCTGCGAATGGCAGTACTTCTTTTTTGTTGTTGTTTTGTTTATGGATGAGTAGTATTCCATTGTGTATATACATACCACATTTTCTTTACCCAGTCATTCATCCTAAATGGACATTTAGGTTGGTTCCAACTCCTGGGTATTGTAAATAGAGCTGTGATGAACATGGGAGTGCAGGTATCCCTTTGACACGATGATTTCCATTACTTTGGGTGTGTATCTAGCAGTGGGATTGCTGGATTGTACAGCAGTTCTATTTGTTTTGACCCATGGAGTATGTTGGCTACTTTTCAGGAGAGAAAAACAAAAACAAAAACTGGCCTATGTAAAATTTATATGTGGAATTTGATTCCTAGAAGGTTTCATTTTTGTATTCCTTGTCTGGTTAATGATTTCTTTTTTCTTAAATTATATGTTCAAAGAGATTTTGAAGAATTTCTTCCACTGGAGTTTTTTTTTTTTTTTAACTTACTGTGTAACTATTTCAATGATACATTATTTCTCTTCTATTTCAATGTTGCATTATTTCTCTTCCCTTAGATCTCAATCAGAAAAACTTAAGCTTCACTGGATCCCCACATCAAAGAACAGTTCTAAGGTAAAGTGGCCTTTGCTCAAGTTTTGAAGATTGATAGTAGTTTTTAAAATTATTCTCTTAAATTATTAATTCATGAGTTTAAATGTTTGGTGATATGTGTTCCCCCCAGTTTAGTTTATTAAAATGTGTGAAGCAAGCTGAGTTAACAGTATACTCAGACAGCAGAGATTCTTTTTATATTTACTGCTGTTTATAGGAGCTATTTAGAGAACAGAATGTTGGTGTGTCTTATAGTTGCAAACTTGTAAAGGGCTCTTTTCTTTCTTGCACCCGCCTCTAAGCATGGGGCGTTCTTTTGCAATCTGTCCATCAAGGGAGGGAGCTTTTTAGTAAAGGTTTGGCCTAATCCCCCCTCGCCTTCACTCCTTCCTTCTTCCTTCCCTCCCTCCTTCTTCTGTCCCCCCACACACCCATCTCTCCATCCACCTGTCCATGTGAGCTCCTGTTGCCTGGTCTTACTGCCTCTCCTTAACCTTTCTGCATTTTCACTTCCCTTGGCTGAAGGGTGTTATGGGTGCTATTTAATTTACCTAATGTGCTAAAATTCACTTCATCACTGTCATTGATATAAGACAATGTAAAATGAATGTCTGTGCCAAACAAGCTGTATCTCAGGTGCTTCTTAGAAGACTGTTATCACTAATAGAATTTGGTATTTTCAAGTGGAGTCACAAGGTTTTCATCTTGTGCACACTCAGGCATGAATCTCAGCCTATATGTTATTAGTTAGAAGGACCCAACCCCTCATTCCACTGAAATGTTCTTGTTACTAATGTATTATGACACTGTTTCTTTACTAAACAGGGGTAACATTTCAATAACATTAGAATGAACAGTTGCCTGACTCCTGTTCTCATTAAACTGAGCCTGCTTTTGCATTTAAAAATGACAGAGTTGATCTTGTGAACACACTAGATAGACAAATCCTTGGCATATTTCTAAGTAGAAGGTAAATTAGAGCTGTGTTGATCCAGGGTTATCAGTAAGGTTGTTTTAGGGGACTCATGAAGTCTTAATTTTCTTGTGCTTAGTGCATTCCTATTTCTCATCTTTGCCCTGTTTTAAATAGAGTCTGGGGCTTATTTCCTAATATTTCCCTAGCAGATTGGTTTAACTGTAATAAAGCTAATAAGTGACTAAGAAAAAGAGAGAAAAGGAAAGAAAGACAAGAAGGCATTGCTTATTCAAGGACACAAAAAGCATGAAATAAGAAAGTCACACACTTTAAAGGCTAGAGTCTCAAAGGGACACAGCTGTTCTAAAATCATGGGTGTTCTTTCATGTGTATTTATTAAAATTATGGCCTATTTGCCTGGTACTAAGTATAAAATGAGCTGGAGGTATAAGAGCCTGCCTCCTTAAATGAAATCTGGTGCACCAGACACCAGCTAAGAGAGATGAAAATGTGAGGTAATGAGATTTCATCTCCCCTTCTTGTCATTTAAACTTCATAGTAGAGCAAACAGATTGTGGGAAGCCTTACACAGCATGGGTGCTGGATGTCATTGTAATAGTTGGTATATCCCTCATTGTAACAGATAGAAGATAATAACAGCAGAGTATTCTGCTCTCCTTTTAATAAAATTCCCCCTTGTTGCGACTCCTAGGCATTTAAGTAGGTTAATGGGACACATTAAAAAAAACTATCATGGTAGCAGGGGGCAATGTCTTCTTAGATTTTTGAAGCTGAGGAAGAGAGTTGGAGGTATGAAAAAATTAGTCATAAAGCATGAATGCTATTTCAGAGATTAAGAGTTGGATAAAAAATACCAAAGGTGTTTCTTAATATTAGAAAATTAAAATTATAATCAAAAAACTAAGTCTGTAGCATTTAGTTATATATGGAGGGATGGTTTCCTACTGAAATATAGGCTCACAAATTGGGTGAGCTATAGTGACATGCCAAGGCCTGTGGAGGTTGTCCCTACAGAGACCCCTTGTCCCCAAGGTGGCAGATGAGGGAGAGCAGGATCTAGCAAGCCAGCTCAGTGCTTTTGGGGTCACCAGCCATGAGAGTTAGAACTGGGCCCTGCCATCACACTGCTGTGGTGCCTCTGAGTCTGCAAGGTGAAGAGGGGATGTGAGGGCTCTGCTGGGTACTGTGTGTCATGAGCCATTAGATGGCCAGGAGTCAATTACTCACTGATGAGTCGTCCACAGTTCTTGACCTGTGCATCTCACCTGTATCTTCACCGCTGGTCAGTGCTCTTGGGCGTGGAAAATCCAGGGAAGAGATTTGACTTAACCTGGTTTCTCGTATTGACATGAGGGGTCTTGCATCAGTCACAGCTTCTGTGACACCCTCAAGACAGAGCCGGGCTTTCCCGCCCCGTCTGCTTGTTCTTCCCGTCTGTCCATCTGCTTCCTCAGGAGTCATCGCTCGCTGAGTGGGAGCAGGGGAGAGAGGTGATAGGAACAGGACACCATGTAAAGACAAGCATGTGGATGCCAGTGGTAAATGTGTATCTTGAAGCTGTAGATTTTTAAAGTAGATGACTTTATAAATGTATGCAGCTGTACTTATATTTTCATACATGCATACAGGGTGAGCAAAGGAAATGAGGATGTTTTCCCAGTTACAGACTATTCTGAAGATGGCAGAAGGGAAGAAAGAAAGAGGGAGGGAGGAAGAAGACTTTTCACTGATGTTGTTGAATATATGCCCTTCTGATTATCCTCAATATTTGCAATGAATTTTATCCCTGGCTCTCACACCAACAGTGTATAAAGTATATGTATAAAATGCTTCAGGGTGAATTGTGGTATACACCTGAAGTGTTTTGTACTAGTCACTTATTCACTTATTCATCACATATTTACTTATTTTTGAAAGTATTTAAAAAATCAAACAGTTTAAATAAAATGAAATTTAAATTTAAAATATTTTTAAAAACATAGTTTTTTTTTTTTAAGTATAGAAGCTATGTAATAACACTTATAATACACGAAAAGGACAAATAGAAAAAGAGCAGGATACCATGAGAGGAGAACACAGAGGCATATAGCATAGATCTGGTGCTGGTTGGCACAGGCCCTGGGTTGGGGGTTCTCCCCTGAGGAAACAACTGTTCAGCTGAGGCTCAGACCAGGAGCAAGACTAAACCAGGATGGGTGGAGGCCACAGAGCAGAGAATGCAGGTGGAGAGAGCAGCATGTACAGTTAACCATGTCTAGAAGCAGGAGCGATTTCCTAATAGCTTTGGTCTCCCATTGGTTTCTGACCAACCGTGGGAAGGCTGTACTTTACCCTGGTGCTGACACTGTCTGCAGCTTGTTTCACAGGAGCAAGTGCATATGGAGCAGGGGGTGTCGGGGGATGCCCGTGGGCCCCACACTGCCCACATTCAGCTGAGTGTTTAATTTGGGAACCATTTCTTAGTCTTCATCAGTGGCTTCATGGAGCTTTTTGATAAGCAGAAAGGAAGAGGAAAACAGAGACCTACACATGCTTATTTTTGAAAGTGTGGGAGAACAGTTGTACCTCACGGTCAGTGTTCTAAGAAGTTGAATATTTCAGGGATTACGTTATTTCATGTTAATATTGATCTTTTTTTTCTTAGAAGATTTTAGTTTCCTAAAGAAAGAACAGAACTTTATCAAGATATCTAGGTTGGCTGTAAAAATAATTAATTAAAATAGTATGCCATTACATAAGTAGGGTACATTTCTGCAGTTTTTTTAGTCTTTTTTACATTCATTCTAAGTCATACTTTGAATAAAACACTGCAAAGAGTTACCACTGCCTTATGATTCACTGTTTAGAAGTCAGTGCTAATTCTAAGTTTCTAACTAATCAGGTAGCCCAGGATCTTCAAGCCAATCTGGAGTGTGGTATATAAAGCCTAATTATTCTCAAGATATTTTATTAAATAATGTGAAAACACAACACTCATATTTATGAATATAAGCTGTACTACATTTATATGCAATAACTAAGGCTTCAGATGGGCTTGGTTCTCCAAAGGTGGAGTGGTGCACTGTGTTTTGAAATGTGTGGAAGTTCCTTTAAACTTAATTTACACATGGGGTAGGGATTATTTGTGTGTCTCAGTTAGACAGTGTCCGCAGCAACTTGCTCAGTCTCTGCTTGGGCCTCTATGGAAATGTACCCTTACGGGGCAGAAGGGCAGCTTACTCTGAGTTTCCAGGCCTTTCCTTCCTGGCTTTGGGGAATAGCAGTTCCCTGTTTTCCTAGGTTCGTTTTCTTGCTGGGAAGCAGCAGCACCATCTGCCTTGCCCGTGGAAGACCATGGAGTTGTGCCTACAGCAGTCTTGGGGCCACTGCGCGTAGTGTTAGAGCAGGAGCCCAATTTGACTCTCTCCTCCTCTTCTTGCCAAAGATGGGTTCTTGGGCAGATCTCAGTTTCCTAATCTGTAAATGGAGGATGTAATAGGTCAGTGGCGTGTGCTGGAGCCACTTGCACGGTGCTGAGCCGAGGGTGTGTTTCTCTCCCAACTCTGAGGTCGGTGAATCTCGTGGGTGGCTTGAAGTCGGCCAGGGTGGGAGTATTTACACCACCAGCAAATACTACAGAACAGGTGCTTTTTGTAGGGCCAAGAGGGCAGAGCGACTTGTAAAACATTTATCAGCATGCCACTGAGTGGGTCATACCTCCTAGGGTCTTGTGAGACAATCAGGATGATACCTGGGATGTGCTTAGTGTGGGAGAAAAGCACATAGTAAATGCTCAATTCCTTTGTTTTCTCCCCTTTCACTTCCTCTTTGATTCCAAGACACGTCTTCATGAGCCTTTCAGACCTTTTGACCGTGCTTTGATGTCTTGGTTGTTTGAAGAAATTTGTTACTTTAAAATCATTTTAACACTAGAGGACAGCATGTAAATCAGGAAGACAAGTCGCTGGTTTTCTGAGGAAGGAATTGAGTGACATCACCACCCTGCACCCCACGCCACCTGCCAATGCTGATGTAACCATTTAGCTGCACACAAAAATCATACTATTAACATAAATACACACAATAAAAAAGGTACCAATTAACTCCCCCAAATCAAACTTTTTCCCTGTAATCTTCATGCACATATTTAACTATGTGTAACAATAGCATAGTATTTATGCTCTGCATTTTTTCAATTAATATCATGTATCTTGATTTAAATTGACTTTAAACACTTTGTTGATGGAATACCTTTTAGCTTTCAGAAATTCTCACTTGAAGATAAGGAACAACTTGCTAACCACAAAAGAGGGACCGATGCTAAGCTTTTAGCTGCACTTCCTAAAGGTAAGACTTTAACCTAAATGGTTAACCAGTGTCTGGGAATATGAGTCTTGTGTTATCTGAATTTCTTTGAGGATAACTCTCTCACTAACCTCCAGCTTGTAATCTCCTTTGTATCCCTTTCTGCCTAGTCCAAGAATTAGCTTCAATTAACATACTTCTTGCATTTTTAATTCTTTCTACTTGTTCTTTCTCTTGAATTAGAGGCATCCTTGGGTTTTCACTGGAGGCTGGGTGAGGAGGGGGAGAGAGAGCACACAATCAACCTTGCTGCTTCTCTCTCACCTTTAACCTTCTGCAAGGACAGTGAGCTCCACCCATAGCCCCAGTTCTTCCCTGTGTCCCCCCACTCCCACTCCCTCTAGAGGCTGCTCCTCCTGCTGCTTCCCAGTGTTATGGCTTTTATACTTAATATCTTGTAGCTCCCTACTGGGCTACAAAAACAGCCAGTGCAGACTGTATCATAATCGTTTTTCTTCTTCCCCAAGTGAGCACTCTTACATGTTTGATGAATTACTGTTTGCATTGGTAAAGGTGAACTTGCAGTAAGATATTTGCACCGACTGTAAGCTGACTCCCTTTAGTTTTGCCTACGAAATGATGGAAACAATGCCTGATCTTTGTTTCCACCGACTGTAACACTAGCACAAGGAATGAGTACCAGCTCACGAAATGTCTTCATCCCAAATGAGCTATGTAACCCTTCCTTTAGAAGAAACAGATTTGATGGAAGGACAGATTTTTTCCTACTCTGAAAGGAAAAAAAAAAATACAAGATCAAGCCCAAATGCAATTAGACCAAAAGAAATGCTCTTTTAACAGAAACCAAACCCAGTTTAAAATGCCCACCAACAAATTAGAATATCCTGAAGAGCTGAGTGGATGATATACCTATACACAGTCTGATGAGGATGTGTATTTGAAAGACTCTAGCGAAGAAAACTCAAATGGGGACGTGTTGCAATTTTCACGTACTTATAAAACAGTCATCTGAAATATAGGCTTATTCCATATTTCTTCAGAGGCTGGAAATAAGAATAATGTGTAGAGTGTGTAGAATTATAAGGAGATAGATGAGATTTCATACGAGAAAGAAAAACTTGATAGTTCACGGTCCCCCGAAATGAAGCGGACTGCACTGTGATCTCCTCACGTGGCCCTGAGTTCGGGGTGGGACGGGGGCTGCAGAGGGCTCCCACTGGATAGTGTGTGCCCCAGCTGACAAGTGGAACGGCCCTTCCCATTTTAGGACTGTTTGTGAAAGACAAACCCAATTTCATCTGAGCCAAACTTAAGTGTTTAAAATCTACGAAGATGATCAAAACAAAATATAAGAATGAACAAATTGATTTTAGCACTAGCTTAGAAAAGTTGACTAGGCAAAATTCTGAACAGTGTAAGTTATTTCTTCCAATCAGAAAGGTCCCTTTTCCCCCTTCTCTGTCCCAGTTCCTCTTTTTGATAATAATACCGTAGCCAATATTACAATCAAAGATTAAAAACAGTATGATATGGTAGGTTTCTTAAGAGTCAAAAAATTGTTATTTCAAAAATAACAAAGTTTAAAAACACATGCTTTTGTTAACCAGTTTTTTAGAAAATTTATCATGTTTGATTATAAAAATACAATTTCCACAAATCAAAGATGATGTTTTTATGTATTAACTAGATTTATACTTCAAAACTGACAAGGTCCCTTCAATCTTTAAAGTATGCTTTAAAAGTGCCAGTATCCCTCCTCCCCTGAATTTCATCTGAATTCCCCACAGTCTGATTTCATGCAGTCTTTGCTCGTTATGAATTTGGGCAGACACATTTGGAAGGACCCATGTGTTACCAGCAATCTTGTCATTTCTCCATCTTAGCAGATATGTGAATGATTGTGTCTATATGCTTTTAGCAACATAGTATTTTAAAAAATTGATTATAATTTTGTTTTAATGACATAGAATTTTATGTTTGTTTATAAGTTTACAGAAGTCTTTCTGTTCATTTACCGAGAGATTCTCGTTTCTGTGAAATTGAGCATTAAAATGGTCATTGCTTTTTCTCTAAGGGATTTCCTTTAACTGTATCATAAACAACTAATCAAGGGATTCAACGTCTTTACCTATGTAAAGGCTATAATATCAATACAGATTATCCATTGAGGAATAACAAATAGGCCAAATAAATTACTCTACTTTCTTTGACAGCTTTATTAAGGTATAATACACACACTATACAATTCATCCATTTAAAGGACACAATTCAGTGGATTTTAGTATATTCAGAGTGGTGTGTCCATAACGACAGTCAATTTTAGAACATTTTTGTTACTCCAAAAAGAAACCCCACACCCTTCAGCTGCCACTCCTCCCCCTTATTCCTCTTGCTTTGTAATTACTTATTTTATAAGGTGCTTGTCTTTGTATTAGTGGCTGCCATCCAAATGTAAAAGTTGACATACATTACTGCTTGGGAAGGAAAATCAGTATTCAGGACATTCTGGATCTGGCCTGTGCTCTTGGGCTGTCAAGTGAAGAGGAGACAGAAGTGTTTTTGGCAGTACACTTTCTGCTTATATTTCTTTGGAAGATTCTACTGTACTCAACAATGCCTTTACCAGAAATCCTTTGTTTCTCAGAGCTTACCGAAGAAACTGTGTTTCCAAAGAAAAGCACCTAGCAGACCAAATTATCCTGAATATTGTGCTATATATTCTTATTAAAAATTATATTAAGTAGTTAAATAACTTTATGAAGTCTTATAGAGCCTGCTGTCAAATTCCCTTAAATTGCCTTACTTGAAAACTGAACAGTCAACTCCTATCAGAAATAGCTAAAGAAATATACTCATAGAATCCACATTGCCCGGGAAAGACCATTCTGAATCACGCAAACGAGGGTAATGAACAGAGGCAGCGTGCGTAAAAGGGATGATTTAGTATATGGAAAAGTCTTAGTGTATTTTCAAGCAAAGTAGAAAATTTTTAATTACAGTGGAAATTATACCATCTATGCTAGTTTGTATCTGGATTGTATGACTCGTATTATTAAACCTGAACCATTTATGAATTATAATTATGAAACAGCATACAATCAGTTGAATTATAGCTGTTGAATCTAATTTTATAAAAATTCTTATTCCTTATTTTAAGGAAATATACACTGAAGAATTTAGAGAGAAAGGGACATCATGCTGCAACTTACTCTTAAAAGGTTCAGAAAAAATATTATGTAAACATGTGCCCGTGTCTACAGGTACACGTGCACACATAAATATACTTATGGAAAGAGAAAAAAAGATGAAAATAAACCAAATTTAGTAAAATGTTAACATGTTATGAAGTATATCTTTTAAATTTTCTCCAAGTCTGAAATTATGTAAAAATGTTTAAAAACTTAAAAAGATTATAGTCAGAAGATAACTTTGGTAGAAATGAAACAACAGGGTTACAACATAGATTTCCACAGCAGGGGTGACTTCCACCCATAATTCTTTAGTATTAGTTTTATCCTAATAATTAATATTATAAAAACATGTTTTATATTAACAATATAAAATAAACAACGTAATTATTACATTGTTTATTTTATTAATTTTACTTTTAAATTATAGACTTTAGGAAGAGAAACCAAACTCAAAATGTCTCTCTGTTCCTTCTGTCTTTTTTTTTTTTTTTCCTGACCGGTAAGGGGATGCAACCCTCTGCACGGTGTGGTCTGCACCACGCTCAGCTGGTGAGTGCACCGGCCATCCCTATATAGGATCCAAACCCGCGGCATTGGCGCTCCCAGTGCCGCACTCTCCTGAGTGAGCCACAGGGCCGGCCCCTTCTGTCTTGTTTATCATTTCTTTCCTATAGTCTCATGTCTATAGAAATGAGACAAATTTGGGTAACTGAAAAATATATTTGTTAGAGAGAATAGACTGACAGGTAATTATTTGTTTGCTGGAGGGATTTTTTCATTTTCGTAAAAAAGCTACTATAGATTTTCACTAAGAATGAATAACTCAGCAATACATGTATAGTATGGATTAATTTGTGACTTTATTCCATTCCTCAGTGAAATGATTGGAGAGGACTGTGAGGTGTCATTTCAAGCACTCACCACATTGGTGGATAGATACTAACTTCCAGAAGCAACAGGCTTGAAATAGTTTTGAGTTGGATTCTAGGTTTGATTGGAAAGAGTTCAGGGATGGACTAGTGGTGTCGGTACTGAGTAACTCAGGGCATGGGGATCTAGGGGACAGGCTGCTTGTTTGAAGTCTTTGTACTGGGATCAGTGGTTCTCAATCCAGGACAGTCCTAGAGGGCTTTGGAAACAGGGGGACATTTTTGTGTCACGGCAGCGGGAGGTGATTTAGCATGCTCAACATCCTGCAGTGCAGGGCTCACAGCAAAGACATTTCCCACTCAAAAGGCATCTGCGTCCCCATAGTGACCCGGGATCTGTTCCCAAGCCTGCCTTCTGAGTCTGTGACACTGATGAGGTACATCTGCATGTCTGTTAAATGCTATCCTGAGACTTTTCTTCCTATTCCCAGAAGTGAATGGCTATCACATGGCAGTGTTTCCTGGTGGGCATCTGCCCTGTTGTGTCCAGGAAGGGACTAAGGTCCCATGGGCAGCAGGATGGTTTGGCTTGCCCCTCTCTTTGTTGTCACTGCTGCAGGCTCGGGGTTCAGCTTCAGTGATGAATGACGGTTCTGACCATCGCCTGCCCCCTTCTCGTATTATCTTAGTCCTTACAGAAGATTGAAACAGGATGGTAATGGCAGTAGGAAAATCTCGCTTCGTTGTGGGTGGTAGGTTTGCATAGTCTCCAATTAGTTGATCTTTCCTTCCAGAATATGGGAAACCCACTTGCTTCACTTTTTCACATACTGCCAGAATCTTTTCTTTTTTAATGTCTTTAGTTGCATAATTTCTATAGAAAAATGTAAAAATTAATTAAAGATTTAATGAACTGACAGTGATTTTTAACAGTCTCTGATTAGAACAAAAAAAGTGTGTATCTTAACTTTTTCTGGTAGAAGTTACCTGGTACTCTATGTGTTTCAATGTTTTTTATGCTTGTGCATTTGATATAACTTGGGAGATTGGGAGGAGGAAAGGTAAGTGTCATTATGCTACTCAAAACCCTGTTAATCTACCCTATTTCTCAGTTATGAGTTTGAGACATGAGTTTAAGACATACCTTTCAAAGCCTTTGGAGTTTGGTTTCAATGACTTCTTGAGTAGTCTTATGAAGAATATAGCCCCATTCTCCTCTTTGGGGTCTAAATCATTAACTTAAACTCTGGCTTATGTCATCCTTGAAAATATTTCCAAGATATGTACTACCAGCCATTAAAGTTTTATCACCATAATCTCACTAGAGCTAATTTGTTAATCGGGAAACTATTGTTAGCCAAGTTTCCTCTTGCATGGCAGCATGGCAAGCTGCACCATTATTATTATACCACGTCTTCTGAATAGGAGCATAATAAACATTGTTGGTGCAAGTACACCTACACCTCTAGCTACTCTGGCTCCTGGGGAAGCCAACTGAGAGGGACTTTTTTGAAGCCAGAGAGAGACTTTTTGTGAAGCCAGTTACCTTAACAAAAGCCAGTTCACCTAAAGTATTAAGGGGGCTAACATTTAAAAATGAAGAGAAATAAGGCTTATATCTCTGAACACAAAGGTCAATATATAAGTCATGTGTGTATGTGTGTGTGCGCATGTGTCTTTGTGTGTGTGTGTGGTTTTGACTCATTACTCATAATGACCACTTAAAAAAAATAGCAGAAATTGATGGAGTTGAAAATTAAATTCCATGTATTCATAACCCATCCTTTGAGTTTCTCCTATGACTCAGCCTTTCAAAACTTTCTCTGGCCCCAGGGCTAGCCCAGCCTCCCCTCTCCCTCTCCTACCCGTTCCTGGGCCCTCAATAGGAGCCACTCAGATGAGTCCTTATGAATTTGTGTGATTGAGGAGGAGGTGATGAGAGAGACCTTTATGCTCCACCAACTTTGGCAATTTCTCCAAAGTAACAGTTGTCTGGCATCTCAGTAATATCCTTGTAGTCAGTATCATGTGAGAACCTCCCAACCTCAGCAAAATGGTTGTTCTGGTTGTGAGAGCTGCCAGAAGTATTGGGGTAATTGGAGTAACTTTAGCCATCATCATCTAAATTATAGCAAGGAAACAAATATTAACATTTCTTTCCATTGAAAGCCTGTGAGGGGAGGCTTAGGACCTGTGATAATCTAAACTGTTCTTGATCGAGGTATGCCACATTAGGTACCCGTGGGAACACCATGAGGTGGTAAAAGATATTTGCAGATTAAATGGTAGCATGAAACAGGAGTGGCTGTGAGTTAATGATTGTAGCTTGCCGATGGCCATATGGGGGTTCATAGTGCTAGTCTCTGATTTTGTAAATGTTTTCCATAATAAAAGCTTAGAAGACTTTGTTAAACCTAACAAAAGTTAAAAACAGATATTGGAATTTCTGCTTAAAAACACCTTACTAGAGAGATCTTGCTAGTCAAGCCTGCCTTGACCCCCTTGGATGAAATAAGACTCAATCCCTTACCCCTGTATGAGTTTATCTTTTAGCACAAACTGTGACACGTGTGTGAGTGTGTGTCTCTGTGTGTCTCTGAGTGTATGTCTGTCTGTATGTGTGTCTGTATGTCTGTGTATATGTTTGTGTGTCTTTTTGTGAGTGTGCACGTGTCTATATGTCTGTGTCTGTTTGAATGTGTGTTATCTGTGTGTGTGTCGGTATCTGTGTGTGTGTCTGTTTGAATGTGTATTATCTGTGTGTGTATGTCTGTGTGTGCGTCTTTGTGTGTGAGGGTGTATGTCCCTATGTGTATCTGTGTGTGTCTTTGTGTGTTCATATCTGTATGAGCGTGTATCTATGTGTGTATGTGTTTGCACATGCTTACTTATTTGGTATCTGCCTCCCTTACTAGGAAACAATCTCCAAGAAAGCAGGAACTTTGTCAGTTTTGTATATCACTGTTGCATGCGAGCCAAGAACAGAAATTTGGGTTCAATAAACATATGTTGCATGAATGAATAAAATGAGTGCATGACTATTAAATATTGGACCTTTTTTGTTGTCTTTTGTTTTAGTTGCAGAATTAAGAAAACTCTTTGAACCAAAGAAAAAAGAATTTTTAGAAATGAAAAGGTGAGATATTTATGGTACATAATTAGGAAGTAGAAGAGATAATCATTTTCCCTTAGAATTGATTTCTGTGGCTCACAATGCCTTTTTTGGTGTATTGTACAGAAAAGAAAGAATTGCCAGGCGCTTAGAAGGAATTGAAAATGACAATCAGCCCATCCTCTTGCAGAGCTGCACAGGGTTAGTGACTCATCGGCTGCTGGAGGAAGACACACCCAGATACATGCGCGCCACCGACCCTGCCAGCCCCCACACTGGTGAGTGTGCACGCCTGGTGGTCCGTTCCCAAGCAGGCTGCTCAACACGTTATACATTGTCTTTCTTATCTAGTGGGATTGGAGAATGAGATATGCCACAAAAGTTAATTGTGTGGATATAATTTTTTATTAAATGTTCTTGTAAAAACAGCAGCAGCACAGATGTGAGCTCTGCCCTGCCCCACGGGTGTGATCCTCCAGTACCACAGCAGTAAGAAATGATTCCCTTGGGCAGGTTGCTGGGTAACTGATGACTGGTCATTATCCCCCTAGACTAGGACCCCTGAAAGGCAAGAACTGTGTCTATCTCTCTGCACCCTCAGGGCCCCCCACAGGAAATGTTTGGTAAAGGAATGAATGAGATAGTGCCTTATAGTTCTCATAGTAGTTTTAAAGTAAATGCCCATAGAGACAGCTGCTCTCAGCAAGGAGAGTTAAAAGCAAAGCTGGGCTGGTGTGACGAGGGTTCCTGCTCTAAGTATTTGTGCTACAAAGCATTCTATTTAAATTATTTTAATGTGTGCAATTATAAACATATTGCATATTTATTTTGTGTTAAACAGCATGTGAAACATGACTTAGCTATTTCTTGGTTACTCAGAGTCACTGTTATGGCATCAAATATTCAACCTGACCTGAGGAGAGGATAAGTCCAGGGCTGTTCCTTCCAATGCCAGTCCCTGGCTCTGCAGCTCTGAGCGGCTGCTTTTTATAGCCAGTGTTTCCTAGTTCCTTCCTCAGACAGGGTTGTTGATCTCACTCATGATGTCGCTTGTCTCTATGGTTTCTAAGTTTCTGTGGCCAAAAAACTAAGATTTTTTAAAATTACATACATGAAAAATTAAGAGTAGGCAGATCAGAGTGCATAATTTATAGCCAGAAATAAACCCTAGTGTATATAAAATGTTAATCAATGTAGTGTATAATAGTTTAAACATCACATATTAGTGAGAGAAGGAGGAATTATTTAATAAAATAGTATCAGGAAAATGAGCTAGCCATGGGGTGGAGGTGAGGACATATTCCTCTTACTTCATGCTGAACCCTAAAATAAGTTCCAGTTATTTACATGATTAATTTGAAGAAAATAACTGAAAACATGAAAACATAGGTAAATATTTAATTCAAGTGGAATGGAAAGGACTTTCAAAGCACTGAAACAGCTGAAGAAATCACGAAATGATCGGGTCAGTTGATTTAACTATCCAATTAACATCTGTACTTCAAAGAGAATCTTCACAGACTTCATAACAAAATTAAACTACAAGCAAGTTTGAAAATATTCATGAAGATGACAAAGGGCTAATATCCCTATAAAAATTTATACCAACCAATAAAAACAACACTATGAATCAATAGAATATAGAGCAATAAACTTGAGCAGGCATTCCAGAGAAGCAAAAGAGAATGCAGAGGGCTAATAAAGGAAAAAATACATATATTCACCTTTTCTAGTAATCAAAGGCAATTTTTTACAAAATGAACACAGTGAGGGAGCATATATTGCAGATACAAGTGTATAGCAATGCCCATTTTATAGAAATTAACTTGACAGTCTGCTAATTGTCTTAAAATGATGTACCCTTTGCTACAACCGTTCTACTTTTATGAGTCTGTCTATTGTGATAATAATCAGGAAACCAGACACTAAAGATATAGAAACAAATGTCCAGCAAAATGGCAAGGGTTAAGTTCATTGTGGAATGCCTGTTAGATAGAATATTATGAAGGCTTAAAAAAATGATGTTTCATCTAAGATAGTCTAAAACTCCCATGAGTATTTCTCCACTGCCTCTGTTCCAGTCTCTTGCCACCTTTCTTGAGTGAGGGAAAAAAAATGTTTCAAAATAAGATTTCCAAATATTAGGGATATATTTTATATAGAGCATTAATAACATCAAATATTTTATATGTAAGAAGGAAACCAACTATAAAAAAGATTGGAAGGAATACACAGTCGCACAGCATAACAATGTTTCAGTCAGCCACAGACCACATATAGGATGGTGGTCCTGTAAGATTGCACTGGAGCTGGAAGTCTGTAGAAGGCTGTAGCATACAGGTTCGTGTAAGCACACTCTATGATGTTTGCACAACAGTGAAATCGCCTAAGGACGCATTTCTCAGAACATATCCCCATTGTTAGGATAAAAGTAACTACATAAAAATGTCAAATTATTAGTGTATAATATGATTATTGGTGATTTAGGTTTTTACCTTCATGTGTTTTTCATGTTAGACCTTTTCTACATTAGGTATGCATGCTACAATTGTAAAAAGCCACTTCTGTAAAACAAAACCTGGTGGATATTGGTATGGGTCACATTGTTATGGTTACTATCACATCCTGAGATGCCACAATCTGTCACTTGTCAAATTACCACAGTTCAGGTATCTGCTATCTTTTCCAGAAGAGTTTAAGCTCGTTCTCTGGCCTGACACGTGAAATATTAAACTCAAAAACAAACAAAAAAAAGTAAACAAGGGGAAGTAAGCACTGGGCGAGGACTGAAGAGCTCTCAGGAGTGAAGGGGCTGAAGGGGCTGGGCTGAGTTTAAGCCGAGCCTTAGGTGGTTTGCAGGGTCTGCAGAACTCTCACAGCCTTTATAGATTTTGCCACAGATCTCAGACTTCCACAGCAGCCCAGGCACATCATGTTAGGTAAATACACCTGTATGAGAAATTGCTCCTTCACAGAATGGGTGATCAAGGGAATACTGTACAGAGTGTCCCCGTATGTAAATATGTGTTATTTGAAATCTCTATGTATTATCGATGTGTTCTTCCTGTAGGCCGGTCAAATGAAGAGGAAGAAACTTCTGATTCTTCTGTAGAAAAGCAGACTCGATCTAAATACTGCACAGAAACCTCAGGTGTCCCTGCTGGTGACTTATCCCATGGCTCAGGTGCCATGGACACCCACAGCCTGGAGTCCAAAGCTGAAAGAATCGCAAGGTACAAAGCAGAAAGGAGACGGCAACTGGCAGAAAAATACGGGCTCACTCTGGATCCTGAAACCGATTCTGAGTATTTATCTCGATACACCAAGTCCAGGAAGGATCCCGATGCTGTTGAGAAACGGGGAGGCAAAAGTGACAGAGAGGAAGAGTCGAGCCAAGATTCGTACTCCAGGACAGAGACGATGGGGCTTAGGACCTGTACGGATGAATCCAAGGACCATGCCCTCCATGGGAGTGAAGGCATATCTGACAAGGAGATGCTGCTAAACGTGGAAAACCAAAGACGCGGTCAAGAGCTGAGTGCCACCCGGCAGGCCCATGACCTGCCCCCGACGGCTGAGAGCTCCTCGACCTTCTCCTTCTCTGGACGAGACTCCTCCTTTACTGATGTGCCAAGGTCCCCAAAGCAAAGGCACAGCTCCTCCCTGCAGCAGCCAGCCTCCCCGAGCCACTCCATTGGTGACACGCCACTGCCCTCTGAGACTCGATCCAGGTAAGCACACGGCCCTGCGCTAACCCCCCGATGGCAGGAAAGCGCAGGTACCTTCTCTCTACCTCGCTGTGTTGTGTGACAGAGTCTGAGTATTCTCAGCATTCTGTGGAGATCGAGGCTTCCTGGAGAAATGATAGGACATATGATTTGATTTTTAAATTTCAACAATATCAAAACAGATTCTACCAAGGCAGGAAGCCTTATGTTCTTTTTATTTGCATATTTCTTATGTTCTTTTTCTAAAATAAACCAAACAGGTGTCATGGGGACACTTTGATGGAAGCCTCACTTCAGGACCCTTCTTTTTACTGTTTCTCACCTGCCTTTCATAATTTATCTTTTTGTTGATTTTTCTGTCATCGTACCCAAGATTCAGGATTTGGGGCAATTGCTTTTGTCATTGTTGTTTAGAGCTGCAAAGCAGGAGGAGTGTCACTAACCAGTGGCAGGGTCTCAGTTTAGGGTACAGAGTATGACTGTGATATACACTGAGTATAACTATAATGTTTGCTACATAAGCGTGTCAACACACTAAGATACAGTTGTGTATGAGAACACCTCATTGAAAAGATCCACCATTAAGAGAAATCGCTATGTAAAAGGATTGACTAAAGACAAGAACAGCTCTCATTTGGAAAAACTGGAAAAGATATAAGATCAGAAAGTCAAATGCCAGAAGAGAATATGTGCTCATTTCTAAAGTTAAATTGAAAAAGCGTGATAACCACGTTTACAGTGCAATTTGCATAACCCTTTTACATAAAGTTTTGAGTGATTGTCTGGGAGACTCCTAAGTGTTCAGACAGGTCAAATAAGCAATAGCTTCACAGGTGAACTGAGAAGGGATGAGAACCTAAGGGGAAACACACTTATTCTGAAAGACAAAAGCGTATATGTTGGGAAACACCCCTGTTTGTTTCACATGGGGACAGAGTGGTAAACGCCTGGTTATCTTGAAGTGGCAGTGGTGGATCTGAGGCAGAACATTTTAGTTATTGAAGTTTATTAAGGCCTGTCACTACTTACTGATCATCTAGACTAAAATATTTAGAGATACCAGCCTGTAAGAGAATTAAATGCTATAGATCCCAAGGATGTAGTTTGAGGGCTTTTGTTCAGCCTTCGGACTGAACTAATTGAAATTTAGGGACTGTGACCTGTTGTCTCATGTTTTGAAATGAGGGTCTTTTGTTTGGGAAATTTGCATTTCATCGTAGAAACTATCTTCTTGGTTTAATTACTCTCTTTCAAAGGAAATTCTTCACGTGCTTGTGAATAGGACAAAGAAACCTAACAGATTCCAATTTTAAAAGAATATTAGAGATTTATAATTACAGTACATTGGTTTAAAAACATGAAGTAGAACCTAATTTCTCATTGATGTATAATGACAACTTTTTAAGTTGTTATCACGGTATCTAGGTTAGTCACTTAGATCACATATACGCAGGTACTTCAAAAAGTTCATGGAAAAATAGAATTGAAAGACAATACAAATCTTTCTATGGATTTCTCGAAGTACCCTCATAGATTCTCAGTTAAGATTCTGAATCAGTGGTACTAGTAATTAAAACGTTGTTGAGTATTCCAAGCTCTCATGGTTCTAGTCGGCAGTTGTCTGTTTCCATGAACCTATAGAGATGCCTGCAGGAGGGCATAATAGTTGACTTTCCACTGGCAGGCAGGTGCTCTAACATGCTGCAAGAGTGAGGGCAGGGTGGCATGGAAAACAGACCTCAGGAGCCACTGCTTAAAGAAGACACCTCTAGGTACTCCACACAGTTTGTCCTATTACTAGAATGGAATCGTTTCCACCTTCTAGTCCCTGTACCCCCCAACATCTGTGCTGCCCACCTCATTCTACCAGCTCTCGGCTGTTTATACATAGATGGCTAACCCATTCCTTTTTTTTTTATTTTTTTTATCGTATCCTTTTCTCCCTGGCAAGTGGCAATTCCTGCTCATTGAATTGAATATAAGAATGTCTCCCAAAATACTAGCTGCAATGCATACTAGCTAAAAATTCATATGTGTGCCAGATTTTAAATGCAGAATTTGTCTGTTATCATGTGCCCTTGTACATTTTACACCTGTGCATATATACAAAATAATCATTAGCAGTTTTTCCAAATAAGCAACTTTTAGCAAATTAACTATTAATTTTAATGAGATGCAAAAGTTAATAACCATTCTTTTTAAACTGAATAATGATGTTTTATAATTAGAAGCTGTTATATAATTAGAGCTGGACACCCTCATGGTGAAACTAATTTTACTGTGCTGTATTTAACTTCTCTCTGGTAGCAAGAAGCACTTTTTAGTCTGTTAATGTTTAGGAGTTTAAGTATATCATTAGGAGTTAAAGTATATCATTATATAGCTAGGAATACAAACCAAGAGCAACTCCTGGCCTTCATGAAAACTTAGGATGAGTTGTTATTTCCTGGTAATATAATTCTCTGCTGGCCAGTTGCTACATCAAAAGATGTTCTGTTACACCTGAAGCCACCACTTCCTTGTACTGATCCGTAGTAAACACAATCCTCTCCCAGTGGAGGTAACCTCTGCCCTATGGGGAGTTGACTCATCCCAAGACCTCACAAAACAAATTCTCTGTTTGTTTATGAGGATAAGGCTTTTTAAGTACCTGTATAAATCCACACAAACTGTTTCTCTAATGCCCCTGATCTTTTTCCCTAAAATCACTAACCTTCAAAGGACAAAAACAGCAAACTCTTCTCCACTATGATGAAAAATAGCACTGGCATAAATAAAGAACATTAGACTCTTAGAATCAGAAGTAACCCTGAAGATTACTTAATTTAAAAATCCACTTTATATGTGGGGGAAAAAAACCACTAAAAATTTAAAAAGTAACTTGATTGAGATCATATACAAGCTAAGTTGATAAAACTTAGACCATCATCCATCCATCCATTCAAATTCTCTGAATCCACTGGAATTCTTTCTGTTACACTCTGCTCTTTATTGATGTCAATTCTGATTTTCATCATAGTGGAAAGAGTTTGCTGTTTTTGCCCTTGAAGGTTAGAGGTTTTAGGAAGTAAGATTGGGGCATTATAGAAACAGTTTATGTGGATTTGCACAAGATTCTTAAGAAGCCTTGTCCTCATAAACAAAATGAAAACTTAAGAGTCTAGGATGCTTCAAGCTCATTAGGCTTCCTTCCATCTACTTACACCTAATCATTGTTGATCTGTGGGTTAATTTAAGCTCTGAGGTAGTTTAGCTAACCATTCAAGAAAACTATATTATGCTTTCTGTGTGTCAGACACTGTGCTCCCAGATGGGCCTATTTTTTTTTTTTTTAAATATAGAATATAACCACACCACAATGGGGTAAGTATGGTTGTCGAGGCCAATGTTGGGTGCCGCAGCTTAGCAAGGGTGGGGTATTCATTCTTCCCCTTTGGACAAGCGCTAGTTGAACCAAGTCCTTAAGGATGTGGTGGGTCTGCCGGACGTGGAGGGGAGCCTGCTCTAGGCAGAAAGGCACAGATGTCCTGTGTAGACCTGGGAGGAGGAGGATGGGATAAAGCTGGAGGGCCAGGTGGGAACCAGTTACAGAGCATCTCGGATGACATGAGAAGGCATGTGGCCTTTGCCTGTGGACAATGGGAAGTGTCTGCAGAATTTCAAAGCAAGGATGATTGATTATGTATTTTGGAAATATCTCTCTGGTCTGAGGGATAATCGATTTCAATCTGGGAGGCCAATTCAGTGGTGGTTGCAGTTACCTAGGCCTGATAATGAGTCTCTGGTTCCAGGTTGGGCTTTGTCATTACCCTGGTCCTATTGGGCATTTCATTAGATCATTTGGGAGATATTGATGATTGGGCGATCAGATTTCTGGAGGAGTGATTGTAAAAAAATTTGATGACAGAAAGAAAAAGAGAGGGGAGTGAGGCATGGAGGGGGAAGAGAGATCAGTGGATGGGGAGAGACGGAGAAGAGAGAACAGGAGCACACAGCAAGAGAGCACATACCTGGAACAGTGGTTGGAAACTTAACAAGATGAAATTTAATAAAGTCCTGAATTTAGAGGGAAAAAAATCAGTGCACAAGTTCAAGATTGGGGAAACCTGATTTCAGAGCAGTTCATGGAAAAAACAGACCTAGGGGTTTTAGTTGACAGCAAGTTCTTTACATGTCTGCCAAAGTGATTAGTGGAATCTTGGGGTACACTGATGAAAGTGAACTGTCAGTAGCACAAGTAGGCATTGGTCCACCTGTGCTCTGCAGTGGTCAGATTACATCTGGTTGTGTCGTTCCAATGGGGCCATTGGCAAATGAGAACACGTCCAGAGGAGAGTCCACCTTGCCCTCTGCTCTGCTTTCTTGACCTTTCCGGGTTTTTATAAACTTCTCTCCATCTCAGTAGAAGCTAGAATCATTTTTGAAGTCTCTTACACATTCTCTGATGTTTGGACTCTCAAACCAGTCTGTTCTTTTCATTATCAGATTGTCGTTTTTCCAGAGAAGTTAGCGAGCTGAAGCTGGGCTTGGCACAGGGAGCCTTAATGTGATCAGTCTGGCTTCTGGTTAAGGATGATTCTGCCAGAAGGGAAAAGATGAGAAACAGATCAGGAACCAAATGAGATATCCCACAAGTGCAGCTTCACCTGCACCTCATGTCTTAGGAAGAAGGATATTCAAATGCCGAACACCCTAGAATAAGCCTGTCTTACCCAGAAGAGGATTTTAGCAATTTTATCAGGATTCCCCCAGACACAGTACCGTGAATTTGGTGTTATGCTAACCCGTAAAATTGGTAAGGATGATTTCAGTGCTAGCACTTCTTTAGTAGAGTCTTTAAGGGAAGTGTAGGTAACTCATCTTAGTCATTTTTATATCTCCTTCCCGGCTAGTGCCCACATCTAGCACGTGCCAAGTGACTCAACAATCATTTTTGAATGTTCTATGTTTTCTTAAAGTGCCACCAAACTATAGCAGTGCTATTTGAAATAGCCAACCTGCAAACTGTTTACTCGTCCACTACCTATAAGAGAGTTAAACCTGAATGTAAATCATGGATTGTTCCCTTCATCTAGAAAGTCATGCTGTGAAGAAAAGAGCAGCTGAACTAAACAGCCGTCTTAGTGATGTTAATTTCCCTTCTGGTGCAAGCCTTTTATCTAATCGTGGACCAGTGACACCAGTCAGCAGAACACACTGTGAATAGCACTTGTTTATACTATGAGGCACTTTCTACTTTGTCTGAGGTTGCAATTCTTGTATAAGGTCTTGAGTCAGTGTTCTGATAAATATTATTAAACTGTAAGTAAGGAATCATGATAAGTGAGCAAAAAATTATTGGCTGCTTTGGGGGCCTTGTAAATTCCGTCCCCCGCCCCGAAAGGCCAATTCTAGGCTCGTTCATAGCTACAGCTGCCAAGTCCCTGGATTACCTTATTCTAGGAGTGGTGGTGTGAATCCAAGCAGGAGACATGGGAATCCAAATGCAATTGGGAACCAGAAACTTGATCCGCGTAGGACGGCCTCATGTAGCACCTTCCTCAGATTCCAGCACTTTCCTGATACTTCTCTCTGTCTGCACAGACCTTCTGCCATCCCTCCTTTCTCACCTGAGCTTACTGTGTTCAGGCATTCAGCACTGAGATGAGCACAGACAGAGACTGGAAGAAATTGGTTATTTCACTTGTTCATGCTGCTTTTGCCCCAGGAAAACTCGGCATTTCTCCCTTTTCATTACTCAAGAAGTTCTCACTCTGTAATCCAATGATGACATATTTTTAAATTGAGGTATAATTTACATCGAATGCACAGATTTTAAGGATGCAGGTTGATGAGTTTTGGTAAATGTTTAACCATTATCCCAGTCAAGATATAAAACGTTTTCATCACCTCTTGTGCCTCTGTCCACCAACATTGATCCTTGACTCTGCAAGGATCGACCTTAGCTGTCTGCCAGTATCATATGTTCAACTCTTCCTGTTGTATAAAGCATACCTTTTCTCACTGTTAATTTTTTAAACCAAACCTTAATTAGTCATCAAAAATAGGTAAGTATAACATTAAAGGACACTTCATTAAGTAACAGCATCCATGCAAGATTTTTTTAAAATGAAGAGAAAAATAATTTCCACTGTTCAGATGTGATCTCTATTTTGTTCTTATTTTTAAAAACTCACTTGCTATTATACTGCTTCTCCAAAGCAATGCTGTCTGGTCACCCCTCAGCATTGAAATCAGGCTGTACTCCAAGGTGGGAGATTCAGTCCAAAACCTTCCACTGCCTGACTCTTTTGATTTTATATTGTACATTGGAGCAACAAAGGAAGAAGGTAATTGGGTTTTGGCAGGGTTTGTAGGTCATTGGATGACTCTGCTGGAGGTGGAACAGGCACTAGAGGGAGAAAGCAAAGTCTGGTCAGGGTTTTGGGTGTGACCAGGAAGTCCTTGGTGTTTTCCTTGCCTAGCCTTGGAGCACATGAACACTGGCATGTCAACCACACTATACCCATTCAAGCCAAGGAGGCTGTCTTTTTCCAGAACGCAGAAGCTTTGGGTTCTGGAGGAGTAGAAAATGTAGGCGTGTAGGTCACATAGCGCTGGGTCCAAGCCCCATTCTTTTCTTACCAGCTGGGTGATCTTGCACAGTTAGTATACCTCTTTCTGCACCTCATTTTCTCCATCTATAAAACAAGGGTAAGAATACCTTATAGAGTTGTCGTGGAGAATATTCTTCGACCGTTCATCAATTCCACAAATATTTGAGACCTGCTGTTTGCCACATGATACAATAGTGGACAAAGTCTCTTCTCTCAAGAAGCTCATGTGTCCTAGTGAAGAGAGAGAGATGTCCCAGCGGGGAGGGTGACAGGAGTGGGGTTGGTGAGATGTGTGGATGAGGGAGGGCCTGGAGCCATCGCGAGGGCTTTGAGTTTTACTATGAATGATATGTGGAGCCTTATGAGGGTTTCAAAAAGAGGAATGACCAGTTTGCCTTCCAGTTTCAAAGCATTACTCTGGCTGCTACGCTGAAAATAGGCTTCAGGTGCACCAGGTCAGGAACAGGTAGGATGACCAGGAGGCTGTCTCAGTATTGTAGGGGAGAGACATGGTGGCTCAAGCTAGAAGGAGAGCGCCAGAGGCACTGAAAAGAGGTTAGGTTCTGAAGGCAGCCCGGAGAATTTGCCAGTGCCTTAGATGTGGGGTATGAACGAAACAGGAGTCAAAGGTGAGTCTCCATTTTTTTGGCCAGAGCAACTCCAAGCAGGGATTTGCCATTTACGAAAATAGGGGTGTAATAGGGACAGTGCCAGTCGGGTTTGGAGGGTGACAAAGAATTCATTTTTGGGACGTGTTACATGTAACATGTCTATTCGATGCCTAAGTGGAAATGTCAAGGGAGCCGGGGGGCACTCTCTGGTGGAGCTGGTGAGGAGGAACCAACACAGAGTGCCGAGGAAGGGGTAGGAGGCAGGTGAAGGGGGCAGTTGCTGGCATCACACGCCGCTGGCACCACTGAGGAAGTGACTGCACTCTGCAAGGCAGGAGATGTGCAGTGGCCAGGACAGCCTGTGCACGTAAGTGCTTGATTAAATTTAGCTCTTCCCTCTTCCCCTCTCTTTTCTGTTGATGGCAGAAATCTTCACCCAAATGCATGCCTCAGCCAACCTCATCACCTCACTGAAAGCCTTACTGGGAGAAAGACTGTTCTAAATGGCTCCTGCTTTAAATTTACTAAACTCAAGCCTTTCTGGTGAAGCTGGACCCATTCTTAAAATCACATGATTCCTGAATCGAGTCTATGTATCATCTCTTTAAAACATGAAAGTAGTAAATCATAAACATTCAGAAATGTGTTGTCTGTGAAGAAGGGAGAAGAGGAGGAGACTGGCATTTTGAAGGGTTCGCCATGTTCTGGGCATGATGCCTTCATATACTTTTGTTTAGTTACATACATTTGTATTTATTATATATGAAATGTCAAACTTTGACTATTCGCTACCCGGGTAGTAGTTGTAAGTTTTTTGGCTCATTCCATATCTCAGTTGTCATGAAGAACTGGAGCCCAGCAAGTCCCCCCGTGTCTGAGTAGGATTTTCGTTTGATAAATGCTGACCCAACATTCTTAAAAAGCCCCTGATAATTTTTAACAGTGATGCTGGCCAAATTTTATTCTTGTCAGTGAAGGTCATATTCAAGAAGTTGTATAGTACTTCATAGTTTACAAAGCACTCTATTATACGAAAAGCATTTGAGCCTTAAACAACTCTGTGAGGTAGGAATATTAGTTGTATTAAGTGATACCATTTTCAAAAGCAGGGGGGTTAGCTGCTCCTTTTTTCCCCACATACTGTGCTAAGTTCTATTGCCTCCTTTTTTAGCTGCAGATAGTATGCTCAACTATTGCTATGTTCAAATAAATGTTGAGAAATTGGACTCTTTATAGTTGGAAATAAAATGGCTTTGCGTAAATCTTAATTTTGCATTTCCTACAGGCAGAATTGCTGGAATGCTGGGGATTGAGAGGTGGGGTGATAGTTTTGGGTGTAGAAAGACGGAATGATTTTGTTGGAGAAACAGATTAAGTCCAAGCCCAGAATATGACAGATTTCCATGGTTACAGCAAGATGTACAGTAGTGGTGCAGGTTCTTGCCTGTCAGCTTGAATCAAAACTCAAACTAAAATGATTTTAGAAAATTAATTTAATTATAATTCTCATTCTACTCTTTTGGAAATTGGTTTAAGCCAAAACGTGTTTCCAGCCTGGTACTGAAGAACTCTTGCAGATAGGTTCAAAAGGTTTTCAGCTGGTACTAGCGTTTAGAATTTCTGTTTTTTCTCTCCACGCTGTAAGAGGATACAGGTCAGTAGATTGAATATTCTTCCTGTGACTTGCTTTACATTGTTACCACAAGGTTTTCCTTATCTGTGATTTTTCTCTAAAATATCTTCAGCCTGGCATAAATACTTTGTCATATTCTACTTTGTGTTATATTCAATTGTGTGTTGAGAAATGAATGCGTAAATCATATATTATCTTGCCTACAATGGTATAAAGTTTTTAATAGCTGGTATGATGCCTGATTCATCTTTGTCACTTAATAGAAACTCAATAAACATCTGTTGAGCAGACCTGAATTAATACTTGTAACTGTTGTGTTAGGGCATTATTCAGTGATAAATATAAAAGGAAAATATATATTAGCAACTAAAGATCTCATTGAATTTATTTTTACTTCTTTTTATTCATTTCCTTTATTCGATGGATATTGCTTTGCATGGAGACTATTTTTATACTTGGCTGTTTACCAGTATACCACAACAAAACTTATGGAAGTTAAGTTGCCTTAGATTTTTAGTCCAGCTTCTTGTAAGAGAATTGTCTGGTTTTTGTGGTCACGGTGTGACTATAACAGACTCCATTCTAATCATTTAAAATTACTTGAAAAATACTTAGGTATATTTATTGCCATCTTTTGATTTCAGTAGTGAGCCAATGTCTTGGAATTTCCATGAAGTGAATATAAACCCTATGGCAAATATGCGTATACTTTTTCAAAAGCCAGGATTATTCTTGACAACAATCATCCTGTAGATTTTAGATTGTAATAAAGCCGTGTATATTTTAATTGACATTTTGATAGGAATGATCTGAAGTTTTGTTTTTTGTACATGGTAGTACAGGGAAACTCAAACATGAGTGGTTTCTCCAGAAAGATTCCGAAGGGGACACACCTTCGCTTATCAACTGGCCTTCCAGGTATATCTCAAGTGGAAACTTTGTGGCTTATGTGTAGTGAATCCTTTTCACTTGTCTTGCTCTTCTGCACATTAGCTATTGCTAACCCTTCTCTTGCCCTCTTATTAATGGCAGGTGCATTTGAAAGTCATGTGTCCAAAAAGGGTCCGCAGGAAGTGACTTTTTAATCATTTGCTTTTCTCCTCCAATTGCCCTAATCTGTGCTAATAATATTTCTCCTTCTTCCTCTTTTTTCCCTCCTTCTGATAATAATCCTTTTACTACACCTGCTGGTTTCCCCCTTTCTCACCAATGTGTGTAGAATCGGCCAGTTGGGGGCAGTAGCAAGCACCTAACCGCGCTCTTGATTGCTCACCTCTTGGGGAGACTAACCGGCAGTGTCCCGTCTTGCCAGTAGCCCCCTACGTGCGACACTTCCAGCTTCCTTGTTTTCATGTCCCCTCCACTCTAAACCAGTAGTTAATTTTCAACAGTTAAATTTAGGGTATGTGGTTTTGAAAGGAGACAAAAACCCCTGTCATTTCATTTTTAAGATTGGGGGCAGGGAGAGGCAGAAGAAGTAAGAATGAATAAGTCATTGGAAAGACAAAGCACCCACATATTGAGTTTCTAACAGTCACTTTGTTTTCAGCTGAGGACAACATTTAGATTGTCTCTGATTAGACACACACATTCCACAAGAGAACTTGGACTACATTTCAGTCTTCTTTTGATTAACAAAAGTTATAAATATAAAACCTCCAACACTGGCTAGTCTCTGGAATGATAACAACTCGGAATGCTTTTTTCCCCTGAATTGTTCATAGGAACTACATTTTATCTGTAGCTGATTTTTCTTTAATAAGGTATATGTAATGTTGATATTCATAATGATAATCAAATAAAGCATCTTATATTTAAAAACATAACAGAAGCTTATATCAAATTTAGCAGTGTATACTTGTCATTACAGAAACTATTCTTTTACATAAAGTATATGTCATAAATAATTAATTTTGCTGACTAATTTTAAGCACGTAAAGTTTCTACATTTCCCCACAAAATCACTTTTTGCGCTCCAAAAGCATTCTTTACTTTTTAAAGATTACCCCAATCAGTAATCCATTCTCAAACAGTTCGAACAGTTTCTCTTTTCTCAATATATGGTATTCCAAAAAGTAAAAATAAGAGCTAGATAAGACTATTAAACGTTTACTCTTTGCTAAGCACTAAGCCATGGGCTTCGCAAACATCACATTACATTATGTCACTATTATTTCCATTTAAAAGATAAAACAACTGAGAATTAAGGATGGCAGGTAAGTTGCCCAAGACCACACAGCTAGAGCTGGCTGAGCCAGGGTTTGAACAGAGGTCCCTTAGGACCCCATAGCCAGAGCTCTTGGCTACTTTGCTTCTGCAGTAATGGAAAAAGGTCTGTAGCATTTGAAATGGATTTCAGTTTTGCTCTCAGATATTTAAATAATTCTACAAACATCTAGAGTAATCTCTTTTTAAATTAGGTTTTAGCCAAGTGCATAATAGAAATGGGAGGGGTAGTTCCCTTCATTAATTCTTTCAACAAATATCTTTTCTCTAACATTGTTTGGTGCTACTTGTTAGTCCATACTGGTCACGTGTCTTATGAATGAATGAATATAGCCTGCATTGCATGAAAAAGCTTGTGAATGTTTAGTTGGGTGCTTCAAAAGAGGTGATTTATTGTTGTATCTTGAGCTCAATATAAAGCATAAATAATCACAAATGCTCTTACATTTCCAGGAGACAGTGAAATCACAACATTTGGTCAATAGGTGTATGTATGCTTGGAAACTCCTCCTCAGTCTCTGTACTGGGCCTGTACACCAGAAAGCTTACTGATCCAAGGCACCAGTATCAGTGTGCCCTAATGCGTACTGGTGGTATATGTTAATGAGTTTTTCTGTGGCTTCTGGGTATTTATTTGGTCCCAGGATAGCATCTGACCACTCTCAACTTTACAGGGAGTAGGGTTAGTTTTGTATCACACTGGCATACATATGCAAATTTGGAAACTTAACTCAAAATCATTCGTCTGGCAAGTAGTGGGTTTCTGACATTGAACACCAAAATGCTTTTTCACAAGTTGTTCTCTCTTTGGGTGGATTTCCATTCACTGGTAATCTGTGATCCATGCATGCTTTCTTCCCGTTAAGCAGTTACTGCACTTTGCAACTTAAATCCTTTTTCTTTCTTAAAGAGTTAAAGTTAGAGAAAAATTGGTGAAAGAGGAGAGTGCTCGCAGCAGCCCTGAACTCGCCTCCGAGTCCTTAACTCAGAGGAGACATCAGCCAGTGTCCGTCCATTACCTGTCCTTTCAGTCAGAAAACTCGGCCTTTGATAGGGTCACGGGGAAAGCAGCCAGCTCCGCACGACAGCCGATCCGTGGCTATGTCCAGCCAGCAGATCCCGGTCACACTGCCAAGCTGGTGGCCACAGAAACCCCAGAAAATGTGTCTGAGTACAGCTGGGTGGGAGAAGCCACCCAGAATGTCATACAGCCTCCCACCTTGAAGGTTCAAGAAGGTGAGAGAAGGGACACCCCAGTTCTGCATATTTGTGAATCAGAAGCAGGAGATGTGCTCTTCACTGACGCTCTCGAGAAAAGCGAGAAAACAGTTTTGACTTTGGAGGATGATGGGTTCTCCAGAAGCCACGAAGACCCCTCTGGAAGTGAGGACTTGGGTAAGCCTGCTGTGACCACAATCACCTTAGAATATCAGAAGGAACCAGAAAGTACGTCACACCCACCTCAAGCTCAGCACCAGCCCACTGAGAGAATGGGCAGGAGCAAAACGGTTTTGTATGTTCAGAGGGAGCCCATTTCCCAAGATGCCCAATTGACCAGTCACAAAAAAGAAGCATCTACGAAGAAGCACAAGGTTCTCACCCGCTCCTTGTCTGATTACACGGGTCCCCCTCAGCTTCAGGCCTTGAAGTATAAGGAGCCAATTTCCAAGCGAGAGCTGGAGCTGCAGAGTTCCAAGGCTGAAGGGCCCTCTGCAGAAATTGGCATGCTGGACACAAAGGTCTCTGTCGCCCAGCTCCGAAATGCATTTCTGGAGTCTGCCAGGGCCAGCACGAAACCTGAACTGTAGGTGATGTTTCCAACGTCCTCCCGATGTGTCACTTGCACGTCCTTGGCAGAATTATTCACTTCTCAACTTGTGTTGTGTCCTGCATTGAATCATATTAGCTTAGCTCACAAGTGTGTGCAGGGCAGACTATACAGGAAATGGCTCAAACACTACCATTCTGCTTCCGCCTACTAATGGGGAGCTGGAGGATTGGGTCACTGGAATGTTCCACCTCCTTCCGTGCATGGTAGAGGCATGCAAAGGGACTGAGCGGTGTCTGTGCCTTGACTCACTGAGATGCGTAAACCTCTGCTTTATTCTCTTTCTCTGTCTCCCCGTTTCCCTTCTGTATACTCTCTGCCCTATGATTCTAAAAGCCAATCACGGGTTCAGAGGTCAACCGAAGGAGTTGGCTTGCCTACCGGTGTGGAACGGGAGAGAGGGTCCCGGAAACCAAGACGATATTTTACTCCTGGTGAAAGTAGAAAAACTTCTGAGAGATTTAGAACTCAACCTATAACCTCAGCAGAACGAAAGGAATCGGATAGGTAGGCATGTGCGTATGTAGTTCCATAGTCTAGGAACGTAAAAGAAATAATACAGGATTTTTACCACACTGATGGTCCTGATGCTGTTTGTGTAGGGTGTTGGCAATTCCATAATTCTTCCATGTAATCTATAATGGATATCTATTTGGCTTATTTAAATGCATTTTTAAAGAATGTTGACCTTTACAGTGTTATCACAATACACAATTTTAAACTGCATTCAAATGGCAAGAAGTAAGAAAAATTTTTCTTCATTTAATGTTTTAAATTTTTTATGCTCTTATTAAATTAGAATCCAAATTGCGTATTAATTAGATTTTACAGTGAAAATAACTCAGGAATTTTATATTCATTTTATAAATGTTTGCCTACTTGTTATTTTGAGATTTATATTAAATTGTCATATGCTATTATCGCATAGAAATGATAAGTCTTGTCTAAAAGTTTATCATCAGTCAAGTAATAAATTGTACTTGATCGTGGATTTGCCCCACGAGGTGTGCACTTGGCTGGGCTTGTGTACACACGTGCTTCACAGTGTCAGTTGACAACTGTACATGTGTATTCATCCACAACAAGAATTGCCACCAGGATCATATTCTTTAGGAGAGTTTAATTGCATTTTCACTTTTACTTTTAATATGATGTTTTATTTGGGTCTTCTACTCCCACCAGCTAACTTTTTATTATTATTTGCTAATGTCTTTCCTAGGTGTACTTCAAATTCAGAAATACCATCTGTTGAGGGCAAGTATCTGCTTTCCTTTTTCTTCTTTATTATCTCATCTAGATTAGATTTAAATCATAAGATTTTTGGCTTTTTGAGAGAATAAGTTTATGAAGCATATCAGTTTCTTCTCTGCAGGTTTTCTTTCTGTGAATATAATAAAATCTAGTTGAAATTTTCTCATGAGCTTTTCTTATTTTTGAGAGAGTTAGAGAATCACAGAGTGAACACTATAAAAACAACTGACTCAAACCAAAGAAGCAGGTTTTTCTTGTGCTGCTGCTATTTAAAAAGAAGAGAAATTTCCTCCATAAAAATCTATTCTTAAATCTCAAATAGTCAAATATTATAGTAGTGATCACTGTCTGGACAGAGTTTGGTTTGGTTTGGTTTGAATGACACTAGGAAATAGTACCTTTTCACTGAGCACAAAGAATGGGCTCCCTCCAAGAGGAAAATACTGCCAGTTGTTATTTTAGTACACCTTTTCTTGTATTCGAAGGATTTCTGGGTCAGTCTTGGCAAACTTTCTGGAGACTTTACTTATGTTTACTAATGATATTCAGTTTTTATCTTGTGGCTTTTTACAGATGAAGAAAATGTAGATGAACGAGCCAAGCTGAGTGTTGCTGCCAAGAGGCTGCTGTTCAGGGTAAGGCGTGAAGAGAAATCATAGTTCCTGCAGAGGGGGACTCCCAGGCTCCATCCTGCTTAGTGCACCTTTGGCCATTCGAAGGCCACCTGTTATTCTTGTCCCATCCTTTTACTGGTTCTGACACAGCACGAATGCACACTTGTGATATTGATACCCAAGTCTCATCAGGGTCCCCTCCTATAGGAAAACAGAGTAGAGGCATGTTGCTGCCCCAATTTCTTGTCTTGAATTTATAAGGACTCTACAATGTTTCCAATCTTAGGAAATGGAGAAATCATTTGATGAACAAAATGTTCCAAAGCGACGCTCAAGAAACACAGCCGTGGAGCAGAGGCTACGCCGGCTGCAGGACAGATCCCACACGCAGCCCATCACCACCGAGGAAGTAGTCATTGCTGCCACGTGAGTCCCCAGCGTGACATCTCCGCCTTGGCTATAATGTCTTTAAAACTCTTTAAATCTCTTTTTTTTTTTTTTTAAACAAAAACAGGTGGTAGGGAGATGGTTTAGCTAGAAGCCACAGAGAAGTTGGTAGTTGATATGCAGGGATTTTGTTCACTGCTCTCTCTCTAAACTTTGTCATGGGATGTTACTTATTCTATCTCCTAGAAAAACACAAGAGGAATTTTGTTTAATTTTTTTTTCTGTGTCTATATATTTTTTAATCTTTTTTACAGTGGCATATGTGAAACATGCAAGTAGATGGGTTAATGTATGAACACCCAGCTTCAGCAGTGATCAACGCCTTGGCCAGCCTTGGTCTTTCTCTTTCCTCCAGCACTATTTTCAAGCAAACCCAAGACATCTTATCATTTCATCTATAAATATTTTAGTACATATCTCTAAAAGAAAATGGTTTGTTTTGTTTTTAAATAATCACTGAACACTTAAAAATTTATTGGCAGTTTGATGACTTTCTAAACCACAGGAAGTCTGTTTTGAGCAATAAGTTTCAATATATTCAGAAGTAATTTCCCAGAGTCATTCATTCAGCGATAATTGAAAATTATCATTCAAATGAAAATTTGTATTAGGTTTTTGTTTTTTTTTTTCTATTGTTTCTGTGCCTCCCGAGGACAGACACATGCCTTTGTTGGGGGAAAAAAAAAATGAAGTTCATGTCATTCAGGACATTGACATCCCAAGAGGCCTCTGTGTCGAAGCCACTTCAGTGAACCTGCTGTTAGATCAGCTGCCTTCACTTTCTTCCCCAGCTGGTCCTCAGTTTCTTAGTGTATTTGTGGATAAGTACAAGGGGTCTTTAAAAAGTTCATGGAAAGATTTGTGTTATTATTTAATTCTGTTTTTCCACGAACTTTTTGAAGTACCTGCATACATTCTTGCAGTTATTAGAACTTTTTTAGAAAATCAGTTTGTTTAAAAAATAAAAAATTTAAAAAAAAAAAAAAATATATATATATATATATATATATATATATTTGAGTGGTTGGTATAAAATAAGAAAGCAAACAGTAAATATAAGGAAAAATTATCACCTATTAAGACTCAATAAATCAACTTCGATGTGCTTATAGATTATATGAGGATACTCATTCTTTTTAACAATAAATTGAGAATAGTGTTCTAAGAACAGAAAAAACATAAATTTTTTTTTTTCAACATGACCTACCGATGGTTAATATTAGTTTTTTCTAAATTATGTTTTTGAGCTGGGACATTTATTCTAAAGACAGTAAATCCTTTCCAAGCTCTAAATACCTATTCGTATTCTACTTGCTTTGTGTAGCCTCTCTTCTCTCATTTCTTAAGTTTGTAATTGTTTTTCTAGTTCTTTTGTGATTTTTTTTTTTGTTCCAAAGTAATTAGCAAATGATTTCATTAAGATATTTGATTTAATGTTTCTGAATTTAAAAGTATGCTTTCCTTAATGCTTCTTTTCTTCTCTCTCCTTATGAATGTTCCTTCTTTGGCAATTGCTTTTAAAGTGAACCTACCCCTGCTTCGCGTTCTGGGGTCACCCACCCTGTAATGGCAAGACTTCCTAGTCCCACTGTAGCTAGGAGCACTGTGCAGCCTGCCAGGTACCGGACAGAAATAGCTGCATGCGGCACCCCGTGCAAAGGTGCCAGGCAGCAGGTGCATCTTAAAGTCTTGAATGCCTTTCATTTGTCTGACAAACAAGTCAGTGCAGTGAGTTGTTCTGGGAATCTGTGGCGTTTTGTTTTGTCATAAGGCAAGGTACTGATAATTTCATGTGGGCCTGCATGAGAAAGCATTTAGTCTATCTCCTTACATTATGTGTTGGAACTAGGACCACACTAACTCACTCATCCATTTGTTTGTTTTTCATAATAATGGCCATCCCTAAAAAATTTCATTCTTCATCTAAAGTACTAGCACTTAATAAAGATTCATTGAAAAATGGGGCATTAACATGAATGTTGAAATTCTAATAAGACCTGGCATTTTTAAACACAGGTAAACACAAACACATGTTAAAAAAACAATGCTCCCTGTTTTTAACTTACAGAAAGATAATGCTTTTATATTTGGGGATTGGGAAGATAACAACTTATGTCTGAATGTTGATGTTTTACTATTATGTTTTAAATTGCGGTGTTTTAAAATTAGGTCCTTAAACCATATAAATCCCCCCTTTGTTTTACTGTTATTGGCCAAAACACAAAGGCTGAAAGTAAGATTAAAAGAAAGTGGCAGTGCAGGAGTAAAGCTGGCCTCACCCAAAAGCAGGGATCTCTTCGGGGAAGTGGGTTGTCCTTGCCCTCCGTTTGCTGCACTGGACTCAAGAAGGCCTCTGAGACTCCGGTTACCTTTATTTATCACCATCCTTGTTGTATACCTGGAACACAGAGCCTGCCCTCTGGTCCGGGACAGCTTGTGAACTGGCGATTAGAGTCGAGGAAGAATATACTTCTTAGCAGATCGGAGAATTGGATTTGCCAGTGGCAGAAGGGATACTGCCCTATAAACATTTTGAGATTCACAGGGACCATGTAAATTGGAAACCTTCCATCTCTTCTTGCTGGAAGTTGGAAGGATTTATAAGCACCTGAAATTTTCTTCACTTTTCAAGTTTCTGGGAATTACAGATTTAAGTACCTTTCAGATTGATAGAAACCTGAGAGAAAATTCTACACTGGTGTGAAAGAACTTTTACTATTAAACCATTTGTGTTTAGCTAGTAAAAATTAAAACCCTGAGTAGGGTTTGTAGATTATGTTGTTCAGAGATGACTATATTGTTTCATAATTATTTAAAATGAAAATACCATCTTTTGAACCACATCTTTAGATAATGTCTGAATATGCCATAGGTAATGTCTTGGCACTCCTGTTAGCCTTATTTATTATAACACTAATAATATGACTTCTCTTTCTAAGATAAGGTATATCCAAACCAGCTTGAGTTCCTTAAATATAAAATGCATTTTTAGTAAGTATTTCAGAGCTAATAATTTGCTCTTCGTAGAATTGTTAATGCCAGTGTCTCATACCTGCTCGGCTCTTCCCTGTCTTGTTTAATAGCTAAAAGACTGCCTGCCCGTGTCTGACATTTACATAGAGAAAAGTAAGCCCTTTGCAAGATTAAATGACGCTTTGAAGAAAGTTAGTATATAAAATTAGCAGTGGGCTTTTGTTTGCTTGCATCTGTGTTACTGACTTTTTATTCCTTTCAGATTGCAGGCATCTGCTCACCAAAAGGCTTCAGCCAAAGACCAGACAAATGAGGGCAAAGATTCTGCTGAACCAGGAGAACCTGATTCCTCCACTTTGAGCTTAGCAGAGAAGTTGGCCTTGTTTAACAAATTGTCCCAGCCAGTCTCAAAAGCTATTTCTACCCGAAACAGAATAGACATAAGACAAAGGAGAATGAATGCTCGCTATCAGACTCAGCCAGTCACGCTTGGAGAGGTGGAACAGGTGGGTATGCTATAATTTAATTCCAGCTTGTGCCTATGTTCTTAAAATATAGCAGCACAGCATTACTCATAGGTAAGAGTAATCTATTAAGGTGATCTACCAGTAGACTATGTTACCTATAGGTGATTTGGTAATAACTTCATTCCTAAGAAAGATAACCATGCCAAGTATGTTTCTCTTTTCTTGTTTTCATAATTTGCTTGCTGAAATCATCTGGACTGAGTCAATACTGGAGAGAAAAAATAGTATGCATAACCTGCTTTTTACCCAGAGAATTTTGTTTAATGAGATATGTTATATAACTATGTCCACGAATGGTTTTCTTCTAAGATAAGCAGTGAAACTGCACCTAATATAGTATTTCAGTCTATGTCAATACATAAACCAGAATTTAGATTGAGAATATTTTCAATCAGCTTTTTACTTTTTAACTATGTCTCCCCTCAGGTGCAAAGTGGGAAACTCATTCCTTTCTCACCTGCGGTTAACACATGTGTATCCACCGTGGCATCAACGGTGGCTCCGATGTATGCAGGGGATCTTCGGACAAAGCCATCTCTTGATGACAATACAAGTGCCACTGACTATAAGTTTATTTCTTCAATAGAAAATTCAGACTCTCCGGTTAGAAGCATTCTAAAATCACAAGCCTGGCAGCCTTTGGTAGAGGGTAGTGGGAGCAAAGGAATGTTGAGAGAATTTGGAGAGACAGAAAGCAAGAGAGCCTTGACAGGTGGAGACAGGGGTGTTAAGAAGTATGGGTCCTTTGAGGAAGCAGAACTGTCCTACCCGATCCTGAACAGAGTCAGGGAAGAAGACAGCCATAAGGAAACCAAATATGCTGTGCCAAGAAAAGGAAGCCTGGAACTAGCTAATCGTCCCATGGCCCATCTTGGTGATGAACCGAAGGAATTTTCCACTGCTAAAAGCAGTGTGCAAGGGAGCCCGGATTTGAAGGACAGGCAGCCCTTTGAAGAGAAGGTGGACGTGGGAAGGAAGTTTTCACTAAGAGGTAAATTACTACTGCTCCTAAAGCTTTAGAAACCATCTGTGCTTTTAGTTTCTGCTTGATTTGTTGCATGTATTGGTGTGTGCTTTTAACTTAATTATAAAGACAGTCTACAACTAGTATTGATTAGAAGGTCAGTGGGAATCATACTCTTCCCCCAGACTTTTCTTCCCCTTGAATCTGACATTTTTAGTGGATTTATCTATTTGTCAGCAATAAAAACACCGGAAGCCCTTTTGCACATCTTAGTAAGGTTTCTGACGACGTTGGTCACATGAACTTACATAGCAGCCTTCTGAGCTGCTTAGCTCTGCCTGCCCCTTTTATAAGTTGATGACTGACAAGGTCCAGGGCTGGAAAAGCTGAGGGAATAAGGACTTGAACCTAGTTTCTGGATTTCCAGACTATTTCTACCCTCCTGATTTGCAGACAAGCAAACTACACTGCCTGGGACTTTGATCCTCTTTCTACATTTATATAAAATGATACTGTTTAAGTTATAATAGGGGTTTTGGTTTGTGAATGTAGCACATTGGAAATGCTAGAGTATTATTTTGGAGAAGCGGAAACATTCTGTAGTGCATAGTTAAAGCTAACATCCTGTGTCTAGCACAAGGAGTGATTGTCACAAAGCATTTTGCCGTGTGGGGAATCCACTGGTTTTCTCACAGAGTGTAGCATGCTACAGATTTGCATAAGTCCGAGTGGATTGGGTAACCACCATGTGCCCACGGATTGAACTCCAAGTGCTGCCCTGTCGGGGTGAAGAGCTGGAAAAATGTGTGCCTGGAGGAGTAAGGGCTGATGTCTCTTCTTTCCTTCCTGGCAGCAGAGTTTGGGGAGCCCACCTCTGAGCAGACAGAGACAGCTGCTGGAAAAACTGTTGCTCAAACCACAACCCCAATGTCCTGGAAGCAACAAGACTCTTCAGAACAACTACAGGAGAGGCACTATAAGACTCCCTGTGCAATGTTTGCTGCTGGAGAGATCAAGACGCCAGCGGGGGAGGGCATCCTTGACTCAACCGGCAAAACCATGTCAATTAAAGAAAGGTAATAAAATTTAATGATTGGAAAGAAATTCTGCTGGGGAGGAGCTTACAACTTGCTTTTAGAAAAAGATCTGGGTGATGGGCAGAGAAGAAATCACAAATTCAACTGCATGCGGGCATGTTATACTAGAACAATTCTGGGAAGTCAGGGTATTAGAGAGTAAACCCCATTTGTCCCAGCGCCTGGTGTGCTCATGCTGAGAGGGTGTCATTTCCAGACTCAGATGAAGAAACAAACAAACCGACTTTCGCTTGCTTCATTTGTTTGCTTCAATTGTCCCAATTTCTGTTCTGTATTCGATTCTTTGACTGTCTAGGGATGGGAGCTGAGATCCGGCTCTTTGCCTTTCAGACACACACTATTCAACCTGCACACACAAACCGCTTGTGAATGTGTAGAATTTATGTAGACGGATGAAGATAAATCTGCATATAGGATATACATCTCTGGGATTAGAATCTAAGTTTTGTTTACAGGAAGTAAAAGGGATGACTTTTCTAAGCTGTATTTAGAAATTTTGTATCAGGTAATAATTATGAAGGATTATGTTTGAGTATCAAATAACACTGTAATCTCGTTCCATTCAAAAGAATGATGTAGGACCGAGAGAACATATGTAAATGGGACAGATACAGAGAATAAGAGGAACGTTATTTGGGGGAAGTATTTTCCTTGTTAGCCTTTGGCCACAGCTGAATTAAGCAGCAGGATGCAGGAGGAATAGGAAAACTAGGTGAAGAAAGATCACTTCAGCTTCCCGGCATAATCAGCAGAACAATTTCCTGCATCTGTTGCTGTAGTTCTGCTAACCTGGACCCTCCCTTCTCACCTCCTGCTATACGGAAGCTCTCTTGCTTTGTCAAGCACTGGCCGCTTTTATTTTTCTAGGTGCATTTCAAACTGCCCAAGACTGTACAGTGGATATCGAACTACACTAAAAATTCTTCTGTTTTTCAAGCCAAGCTTTTTGAACATTATTCATAAAATATCACATGGATGGAGACTTTCTTAACTGACAAATTAATAAGATTCTTAATTCTTATTTACTTTTCACCTTTACTTAAAATTCACAATAAATTATGCCTGCTAGGCCAAGGAGACATAGGGGAAGTTGCTGAAGGAAAGTTAAATATGAAGAGTGATGTCTGGAGTCAGGGAACACAGTTTGGCCTATTTTGGCATGAAGTCCTCCTGCACAAAAACTGGGCCCAGAGAGAGTTTGATCCCAGAGATCCAAGTATCAATAACTGGTTAGGTGAGGAGGAAAGAGATCTGATTTAAGGAAATGAATGACAAATATCACGTACAAGTTCTGATGTCTTATACATCAGAAAATATTCCTGGGATAAAATTCCACTGGGAGATACTGATATTATACCCCCTTCTTTCAAAGTCTTTTAAAGGAGACATCCCATCTTTTGGAATATTGTTTCTGTTGGGACTTAGCACTTTGGATGAAGTTCTGTGTCTGTCTACTGTGTGATAATTCTTGATTTACTTGCCTATTTTCAGTAAATTTTAGTTGATCTGTATCTTTCTGAAAACCATTTTAATCCTACTGTATAAAGTTCTCATTTTTAAAGCTGTGAGGTACTATAAAAGTGCAGCTTCTTAACGGGGGCTTTGTAGACATCTGAAGAGTTCAAGGATGGCTGTGAGGTTCCTGTGAACTGCCTGGAAGTATATTCAGCATTGAATGTGTGGGCCCTGCACCTGCTGGCTAGCAGGAGCCTTAAGTTATCAAAGTCTCAGGGGATCCTGACCCCAGCCTATTTCGAATCATGACAGGAAGGAATGCTTCCTAATATTCAGCTATTCAGTTTAATTGTTAAGATTAAGTTTTTAAAAGGCTGAGGGATGCTTTATTTAGCAGCTATGTTTGAAATAAGGTACGCTAATACAAAATATGTTGCCAGCGATTTTCCCCCTTACTTTAATGGTACTTTTATTCATACTTGGCTGAAAATAACAAAACAACATATTTTGACAACCCGCCTGTGATAGCTATTCCCTAAATGGGGCTCTCATCCCTCCCTTTTGTTAAAATGAAATAATGAAGCTTGACTCATTTAAAGTAAGAATGTTATTGATATATTGGTTTGGGCTTTACTTTGCTTTCTTGAGGTGACATTTAAAATTATAAGACTTTTAAATCTCATGATAACTACTTCTGATGCTTCATTTTACCAAAGGAGGGATTTAATTCCAGTAACTTCTGGGGCCACGTAGCAAACAGAATGGACCCCAGGGGCTGCTCTGCATCTCTCCCCCCTGCACATGTAGTGAAACTGCAGCATCTTCACGTTAGTTTTAGCAGCTAATCATGCTTGTTCTGAGTAGGTGAATGTAGGAGGACAGAAATCTAGCTAGACAGCAGTGCTGGATTTCATCCTCCTCCTATTTTCTCAATTCACGTGTTCTTTATGTGTCTTGTTTCAAATTACACTTTCACTTTCAAATTTCAAATGCTAAGAAATAGAGCCTAGAATTTACGGGTATCCTTCACATTTCTTCTACATAGCTGTGCCCTAAGTGATGTAATTCTGTCTTCATAAACCTTGTAGCATCAGTCTGTCTCTTCGGGACTTAACTATATCAAGTTTTTTATACAGAGTGTTACCAAGTGTCATATACAGCCTTGGCATCTTGTGTGTGATATCTCATTTAGTGCTGAAGACAGACCTTAGGAGGCAAGATTATCCTCATTTTGTAGATGAAAAGTGTAGAAACTAAGAAATTAGAGGAGATCCCCGATGTACTCCTTTTTTAGAATATGTCTGATGCTTAAGGAAACATATTTAAAAGTTCTTTTACATTTTTCATCTTTTCTGACACTTAGAATGTCAAGTTTGAACCATAACCAGCAAAAAATTTAGGATGCAATCTACTTTTTCTGCTGGATTAATAAAACCACCATTTCATAACTGTCTAAATGATTTGTGTTTAAATTATCCCTGTTTGGGAACTTCATTGAAAAGCATTGCAAATCAAATAATTTTTATATTATTTAGGGGTAAAACCTTTGATACCTGCTAAATAGTACACCAGGCCTGTAGAAATCTTATTTCCACAATGGCTGAGCTTTCATATTTGGGCGAGAATACTATGAAAAAGGGAAAAAAAGAGCCATTCTTTCACTCTGGGAAACTGATAGAGTGTAAAGACTTAGTGGAACTCTGAAATGTTGAAGAATCCTCCCCACACCACTCACCAGCCTGCAGAATTCTGCCTTTGAGGGTCCAGCTAGAGTCCCTGTGTCTGCTGCATGCCCTTCTATCACCCCTCTGTACTCCACCCAGCCTGGGGTGTCTCCCCAACAGTCTCTGAGTTCTTACCTTGTAGCTGGGAAATTTCAGCCACTAGAGGTCCTCCAGATTTACCTAATGATAGCAATAGAAGTATCATTCCCCTTTGCTCCATTTAAAAGACATATTAGTTCACTCTTCCAACCTGCAAACTAACCAAGACCAGGATCTGATACATGTACTAATCAATGCTATTCAGCCCAATCTGAGGTCTGTGGGGTGCCTGCAACTCTCTGAAATGAGGAGAAATTAAAGACAGAGAGAAACCGCCTTATTTACTCTTAGGGGCATATGGTTTGCCTGTCCTATATTTGACCCAGACCCAGCCCTGGTTTCTATGAGCCTGAAGAACTTGTTCTAATCAAGCAGGGTTCTCAGGCCAGAATTCCCTGCTGAAAAAGTGTGTGCTGTGGCAAGAGGAGCAGACCTTTCCCCGGGTGGCCTGGCAAGCACATGTCCTGTTGGCCTGGGGCCAGGCCTTGGGGTCAACAGGCGTCTGCAGCAAGAGCTCCTTACTGGGATCGCAGTCTCAGACTAAGCAGATGCCCAGGCTCTCAGCATCACAGTCCTGCAAATAGCACTTGGACTTGGCAGATGTTAAAAGCGCTGACAGTTGTTTGAATTGCATAGGCAGGAATGTATGTCCTGTGTAGGACCAGACATTTAGTTCCTCGGCCTCTCAGCAGTCTGCAGTGAGGCGGAAGGCCATGGGATTGCATGGGGAGAGAACACATTTGGAAAGATCTCCCGCCCTTCTCAGCTTGTTGAGCACTGTGTAGGAAATCTAAAGGGACAGGAATAATACCTGTAAGTTTTAGTGTGTGTTATTTTAAAATTATTCATCGTTCATACTCTGTAAGTGAAGGCTGGGTCCAAGTACCATGTGGGCTCAATTGAAACACAGTTTCTTCCATATTATTTTGGTTACTCTGCGGTCTTTGGAAGTCCCTGATGATGACCCTGCCAGCACATCTAGAAGCAAAATTTCAGGTTTTTGGAATGGAGGAATTCTTTAAAGGCCATGCCAGGGAAGGAAAAAGAAAACATTACAGGAAAGCCAGAAGACTATGCTATTTCTGAAACAGGAGGGGAAAAATGTGTCTGATCAGCTAATGTACGAATGCAGGGACATAAGCTATACCCTAGGAGGCAGGGTTTGGAATCACATCTCCCTGCCCCACTGACATGCAGCGACCTCGGTCAACAAAATCCTTGACCTGTGTGTGCTCACGTGCCTTGCCTGTCAGAAAGGAAATAACAACATCCAGGCTCTTAGAAGTTGCTGTGCAAATCAGCAGAGTGTAAGATGGACTACAAAGTGTTTCCACAGTTCACCATTTGTTTTTATTTTTTTAAGTCAGTGTTAGATTCCTCAAAGCAGCCACCAGGGAAACCATACAATTATTTAGATAATATTGTCATTGCTTCAAACATTTGGGAGCTTCTTTCTGAGAAGGTCCCCAAAGACTGTAGCTCTTTATTTTTAGTAAACCTAACTCATGAGGATGAATTTGATTTTTTGAAAAATTCTCTGAAATCATTTGGAATCCAATCTGATTGACAAGGTGGATGAAATCCAATATGATTAACAAGATGAGTAATTATTAGTCTGGGTCAAAGGGGGAGAAAGACAGAAGCTGGTTCTGAGACCGGTTTGCAAGAATGTCAGTGGGATGAATGCCTCTCTTCACGAGATGACGAGTTGGACTTACTTCTTCACTTGTGTGTTAAAGTTCCGGCATGCTTACTTTTTGAAAGTCTCATTTATTGATGCTTTAAGTCCTGTGAAAGCTCTAATGCACTGTGTAGATACTAATTGTTTCTTTTAATGATTTGATTTTGTGAGATTCTTTTTTTCTTATTAGAATAAGACTAGACTCATCCAAGATAGTTGGAGAAAAGATAAATCTGAGTTGTTAGATAGTATGAAGTGCAGATTTAAACATTTAAAGGAATTTAGATTTTGTCTTCAAGTACATGAACTAGCTCTTGCAGCATGCAGTGTTGTTAAACACTATAGAATTTATAGAATTTAAGACTAAATGGGACCTTGAGCCAAAAGGGGTCTGCTTTAGGTAGATAAGACAGCATTATACCAGTTTTATACAGTGGGCACTTGAGATCTTATCTGCTGCCACATAGCAGAAAGAAAGAGAATAGAAAGGACGAGAAAAAGGAAAGGAAAAGGAAGAGACTGGAGAAGGGGATCGGTCCAGAGTTTGAAGTGCTTGCCTCTTTGGGGAGTTCTTTTCTTCATGGCCTACTTTCCATTATTTGACTAAAAGCACAGACAAGTATAGGTATGATTATGTACAAGTTTGTAGATGTAAATGGATTCTTGTTTGAGTACTACAAAATTTGATTTCTTATTTGCTTAACAAAACTTTTACTGTAGAGTACAGTTAGCCTTCTGCATCCATGGGTTACCTACCCACAGAGTCAACCAACTGCAGATTGAAAATATTTGTAAAAAAAAAAATGGTGTATGTACTGAACATGTACAGCCTTTTTTCCTTGTCATTATCCCCCCAAACAATACAGTATAACAACTAATTACCTAGCATTTACCTTTTATTAGGTATTATATGTAATATAGAGATTTTTTCAATTGATTAATTAATTTATTATTATTATTACTGTTACATTCTAAGATGTTGAGCAGTTGGGGGGAGGGAGAGGAGAAAAGGGAAGGGGATAGGGTGGGAGGAGGAAGAAGGGGGGACGTGGTCAAGGCCCGTGGCACCCCCTTCATTCCAGCAGGGGAGCACAGAGGGCTTCCAGCCTGACTCAGTCATGGCTGGGCTGGATGCAGACTTTGGAGGCGCATGACTGAGACCCTCAGTGCCCCCCACCCTAAGAGCCTTGGACACTTCCAGCGGTGGCTTGGTAGTTGTCACTGGGCTGGGTGTGGATGTCCAGGGGTGTGGCTGAGGTCCTTGGTCCCCCACCACCCTGGCTCGGGACCTTGGGGTGCTTCTGGCAGTAGCTCAGTGGTCATCACTTGACTGGATGCAGATGTTGGGGGGTTGTGGCTGAGGCCCTCAGTGCCCCCACAGCACAGGAGCCCGAAGTGCTTCCAGCAGTGGCCTGGTGGTCGTCGCTGGGATGGATGTGGACATTGAGGGAATGTGGCTGAGGTCCTCAGCCCCCTACCCCGGCTTGAGAGCCTGGGCACTTCCCCACTGCAGCCTGTTGGATGTTGCTGGGCAGGATGCAGACATGGGGCAGGGGCATGGCTGAGGCCCTCAACCCACTACCCCCACCACCCAGCTAGGGAGCCCAGAGCACTTTTGACAGCAGCCTGGTGGTTGTCGCTGGACTGGATGAGGATACTGGGGCGGGGGGGGAGGGGCTGAGGCCCTTGGCCCTCTCCCCACCCCAGCTTGGGAGCTTTTAGGGAGCTTCCAGTCCTTCTAAGTTTTGTAGGTGTTCTTTGGTGTTGTTAGACTTTTACTGGTTAATATCAGAACTTTGTCTCTGATCTGTGAGTTTTTTGTTTTTTGTTTCAGTTCTGTATTGGATTTGCTATTCCCACCACTTAAACTCTGCACTGAAACTAACTTATTTTCCTTTGCTTACTTGTAAAATGGGGGAGCTTCCTGTGGAAACCAGCACTTGGGCCCTGTGGTTGAGCTAAATTGCTGCTTTGCTGCTGATTCTCTGGGGAAGGCTTTTTATGCAGCTCAGGTTTTAATTGTTGATCTTGTAAGCATTTCCGGGTCTTGTGAGGTCCAGTACACCTGGGTTGTCTGGAAACTCTGGTCTGGGCCTGAGTCTTTTCAGCAAACTCCACCCCTGAAGTTCTATATTCCTGGCCAGCCTCCTCTGAGTGGGCCTGTGCTGATTGCAGGGTAGATCAGCTGTCCATGCTGTGCCCCAGTGTTCCCCTGTTGGCCCATCTCCACCACCGCCCGCACTCCAAACACTTCCCATGGGATGGGCCGTGCACTGGTCCTTTGCAATGACTCACCAGCCTCTGAGTGGCTCCTTTTTTCATTTGTCTGTGGCTCTTCATTCATATGTGGATCCATGGGAACCAGTCAGTGGTCTTGCTGGCCTGGGGGCCACCAAGGCCCTCTTCTCCCCTGCAGCTTCCAAGCAACTTCATAGGAAGGGCACAGCCACAGCTTTTGCCAGCTCTTGCTCTGCGTGCTCACTAGGGCCAGCCTTAAAGTGTTTGGGGCTTGAAATGGTCAGAGCAGTCCTTTCTTTCTCTCATCATGGCTTCTCCTGCCTTGACTCAGTAGGTCTCTCTTCCTCTTCCCCTGAGCTCTAGTGGCTCCAGCTTGGCTGTTGTTGCTTTTTAATAGTTGCAGATTGGTTGATTATGGGGAAGGGTGACACTGGGAACCATCTATTCTGTCATCTTGATTGGAAGTCCAAGATGATTTAAAGTACAGTTGATCCTTGAACAACATGGGTTTGAACTGTATGAGTCTACTTATACATGGATTTTTTAAAAAAATAATTATAGACAGATGATTCTTCTTACAAACAGACAACATAAACTCATGGTATTGATAAATACAGTATAGTACGGTAAATGTGTTTTCCCTCTTTATAATTTTCTTAATAACATTTTTTTTCCTCTATATACTTTATTGTTAGAATACAGTAGGTAATACATATAACATACAGAATATGTGCTCATCGACTCTTTCTGTTGTCAGTAAGGCTTCCTTCCAATCAGCCGCAGGCTGTTAGTAGTTAAGTTTTTGGAGAGCCAAAAGTTATACAGAGATTTTCAATTGTGCAGACGGTCAACACCTAAAACCTCTGTGTTGTTCAAGGGTCAACTATGTACAGGAGAATGTGCATAGGTCATATGCAAATATTATGCTGTTTTATATCAGGGACTTGAGCATCCATGGATTTTGATATCTGTGGATGGTCCTGGAACCAATCCCCCACAGATCCCCCACAGATACTGAGGGACGAATACATGTTTTATTCCATCTCCAACTCAAATATTTAATAGAATCAGGAAAAAGAAAAAGCATACAGGCCCTGAGAGATCATCTAGTCCAGTTCCTGATATGACAAATAAGGAAAGGAGGAGAATCACAGTATTTGAATGGAGTTAATGGCCAAACTGGGACTAGAGCTGATGTGCTGCCTGAAAATACACTGCTTATGGGTTATGCATGAATTATGTTGAAAAGACCTTGCCCACCAGGCTTGACACAGAGGGAAAGGAGTCCAAGCATTTTTTCCCCCTAATCTTTAAGTTGTTTGAACATCAAATGAGTTTAAAATGATCACCACTTTTTAAACTTTTATCTTTCCCATGTTTTTTCAACTTAAATGTGTAAGACTTCTTCATTTGTTATAATACAATTAGCTGAAACAGCCTCATGTTTGTGAAAATAACCTTTCAGAGGTCAAAATATCCAAATAGCTTTATATCAAATCACAACATAGTTGAACTAAAGTAGGTTGGGTAACACTCTCACTTAATTAGATTCTTTTTTTGTATATATCTTTCCCTTGAGGAAAGTTGAAGTAATAATTTTTTAAAATGGGTTTGTAGGAAATAGTTTTTGTATTAAGAAGACAGGTTGGAAAGACCAAGTTTGTTTGTAGAAAAAGAACAGGCCTTAGATTACAGAGGGGGAAAGTCATAAACATCATGTTTTACCGTTTATTGAAAGGTATGATATTAAGAGATTGTGTTTTATAGCTTTATGTTCTTAAACCCATTTCTGCTATTTTTTCTGCAAATAAGAACTACTACACCATTTTAATCATTTAATATTGTTTCATCAAGTGACCAGAAGGGGACGCTAGAAGACATCCCCCCCCCCCCGCCGCCCGCCCCCACTGGGACAGTTAACTTTTCTCTTTTCCTTGCTCAACCCAAGGACAAGGGGGGAAGAACAGAGATATTCCTTTACTGGAATGATGGGTGCATCTTTTATCTGATTTCAAGTTTGCATTTAAGTCACGTATAAAATTTGGGGGGCCATCTTAGAAAAGATTATTATTATTTATTTATTTACTATTATTTTTCCAGACACATATTCCTCAGAATACATGAAACTCAAAAAGTCGAAAATTAGGTAGCAGCCATCATTTATTGGCCAAAGACTTCTAGCTCACCTAAATTATGGGTCTCTTCCAAGTAAGAGTTTGAACACTTTGCGGTTGGCGTGCTTTCCTCCTAGGCTGGCACTGTTGAAAAAGAGTGGCGAGGAAGACTGGAAAAACAGACTGAACAGGAAGCAGGAGTACGGCAAAGCACCTGCTGCCAACAGCCTGCACATCCAAGAGGTGGAACAGTCCCTGAAGAAGAAGGTAACGCTTTCCCTGGTAGGAAAAGGCAGTCTCACTAACATCACGCGTGGAAACGCATCCGCTAGACAAGCATGCATAACTGAACTAATTCCTACTCTGAAACATTAGTGCTTTTTTGATTGTAGTGTATACACTTAAAGTCTGTCACATTGCAGCTCAAATTGACCCAAAGGTCAAGTCTTGCGATGTTATAGAACTGGTAAGAGCATGCACATATGATTCATCAGCCAGCAAGGGCCTAGATTTTAAAGTGCGTACTTTTCCTTCAGTTTCAGACCTTCAATGAAGTCTGGCTTTAGAATGTTATGAAAACCCTTACAATGAAAAACTTTTTACATTCACCACTAGGAGCTAATATCAGTTGCATATTAAATATGAGCTTGAATTTCCTGTGCAGAGATTTAAAATCTAAGCATGAAAATAAGGTCTTAATTGTGGTCCATGAATATTTAGTTCATAATTTGAAGCATGTTTTGTGATGAGTAGGCATGCCTTTTATTGAGAATGTGCAGCAATGTATGTTACACATGTAAATAAAACTAAGTAATACATGGTGATCAATCCTGGCAAGCATTTCATGTGCAAAAGTATTATTGAGTTGTTAAACACAAACGTAAAGATGACCAGCTTTGGACCAGGTAGTGCACACTTTCAAAACTGATGGCAACCTACCTGCTGGTCAGCCCCACAACTGCAAATGCACTTGCTGGCTGGAAGCAAAATGACACACCTATGACATGCCTACTAGCCAATTTCTAGGATTAAAAGTTTTCAGATAAGAAAGAAAAAAATGCTTCCAACTAGATGATTACCTGGACCCCTTGTAGTTCTAAAATAAGTTAAGCAGCTGTGGAAGAGAAAACTTATGAAGGTGACCTTTATGCAGTAAGAAACTTATGTAAAAGTGAGATGTGCACATAGAACTGTGAGTCAGGAATTATGACACTGTTTTATTTGATACTTGTGTGTCTTCATAGGTTACGTTGGCACAGCTATTTTAATTTTCTTTTTGGGGACACACATGGCATTAAGGATGATAACTAAAGACATTTCATTCTCAACCATTTGTAAAGTTCTCATGTGTAACTAGATATTAAAAGGTATAAATTTAGATTTCAAGAATGAGAGCCTGGAGTAGAAGAAAAGTATGTATCCCCATTGCCCACAAACTTTGTTTAAAAGAATTTTGAAATCATTGGTTCAAAAATATCTTTAACCCATACCTCAGCAAACCTGTCCACGAATGTGTCATGGCACCAAGCAGTGCCAGATATCTTGTGGTCATTTTGGAAGATGCAAAGAATCTACAGCCCTTCAGGAGCTGACAGCCCCATGTCAGAGGGGGAAATTTAAATGAAGCTAAAAGTCTCAGAGCAAGAGATACATCATGAGCAGTGAAATAATGTGCTACCCACTTAGAAGAGTGTGTGTAGCACACTCAGGCAGTGAAAAGCAGACGGCTTGGAGTAAAGGATGAGATCTGAACGGCCTTACCACATGGCTCAGATTTTAGAAGGCAAGTGATGCTGGCTTGCTGTGGTGGCCCTTGGGGCAGAACACGCAGTGACCTAAAGCACTGGGGCTCATCACTGTTCAAGGTTGAATGAAATGCTGTCTCTGGGCTCATGGAAGCTGCAGATTCTGCAGCAAGAGTGAACTCACTATTTCTGCTCCTCCTGCGTGGCCTGGTTCCTTTTGGCCTGAGACAATAAGCTCTTTGAAGTTAAAATAAGCTGATCTATTTTAGGCCTTTGTAGCTGACATTGGGATATCTCAAGTTCTCTTGAGGTCAAGTGGTTTTCAGATGGCCTCTGACAACCCCCTGCTTTAGTCCTTCCCAAGGGCTGGCAGTGCATGTCAGTGCTCAAATGTGGTAGGTGAGGTGCCTGAAACCTGGTCTGTCATAAGGCAGTCCCCTGACAGCCGAGGAGTGTGTGACAGATGCCCACTGTGTGCTGGGTGTCTGAACATTGCCGTGAAGAGGGCCAGACATTCATGCTGCATGATGCGTGCAGATAGGGGATGTTGCATGGGGTACACTTAGACGGGCTGATGGGGAGAGTGCTTGGGACAGCAGGTGCTGGAACCTTCCATCTTTACCACCAAGGGTGGAAAGGATCTGGTTTTATGCTCAGGTCATCACTGACCACAATTTCTGAATTTATCTAACAGCACATATTCGTGATTACCAGCCATTTTACAGATTGTTCTCCTCAAGCTTTTGTGGGGTATAGAAGAGGCAGGACATAGAGAGGGGACCCAGTGAGTCCCCTCCATCACTCCCACGAAAACCCATGCAGCATGGAAGTGAGCGCTGGCCACTAAAAATATAATGTGAACCACTAAGTATCTTTCAAATTTTCTAGTAGCCACATTAAAAAAATGTGAAAGGATGCCTTGAAAATCGATAACTGCTTTGTTTCTGACAAAGGGTTTAAGGCGCTCTCAACAGTATTTCACTTTAAATTCCATGTGATAAGAAGGTATTCTTTTGGCCTAATAGATTTTGGGAAACTAAGTTAGAGTTTTCCTTTATATACTAAAAGATCAGTCTTGTCTTAGAGAATGTGAAACTTAGCACTAGTTCCATGCTTCCCAATTTTACCCCCCAAAAATCAGGATCAGTGATTTGGAGCTTAAGCACTAATCATTTCCTTAGCTGCCTCTGTCATTTCTTATGAAAAATCATTTAGGTTCTCTCTCTCTTTCTCTTTCGGCCTCCCTCCACCCTCACCCCTCCTTGCTTCCCTTCTTAACTTTCTCCCATCCTTGGATTAGTCTACGTCAGTGCTAACCTGACTTAAACATTTTTGCTTCCTGTAGCATATATATACTTGATTCTAAAGATGGTAAAGCCATTTGGTTTGTAGATTTGGCTTTGGCCACACTGCGTGGAATGTGTGCACGTGAGCATGATTTGTGTACAGTCTCCTCCGGAGTAACTCATCCATCAGAGAGAGAAATGAAATGAAGCAAAGTCTTAAAGAAGTAATTTGGCTGGAGTCTCTGTTACAACCAAACTGCAGTTATTTGTTTTCACCAAATAATTACTTTAGATTCCAGCCCCATTTCAGCCTGTTCAACATTAATGCATAGACAGTGACTCCCATGTGCATTTGTTAAGATAATTATCCAGTGTATCAGACTGTTTCCAGGAAATAAAAACCTTTATAGAGTTGGCCATTAAAACCCTCTGTCTATTTCAAATCCCAGATGAGGATTTGGTATCCTACTGTGCTTCAGTAGTTATGGGGTCAGTGAATCAAGCCAAGATCTATGATATCTCCAGAACAAATCCCTGAAAATTTAAAGAAGGTAAATCTGCCACATTCATATTCTAATTACCTGCTTTGAAATTCCAAATCACAATTCCGGAGAATGAAGTCAATTTAAAGAATGAGGCTGGAAGGGAGAGAAAGGCTAATGGTATGACCTTGAAATTAAAGATGATCATCCGGCTATCAGGTGATGAGGGATGAGTTTACTTGACATATCTGCTACCCAGCTGTGTGAGCACGTGCATGTCTCTAATTGAATCCAGGTACAAAATACGTGAAAATGACTGTGATGCCCTAACTAGACTCTTCTATTCCAATACTCTGCAATGTTTCCTATTTGTTTTAACCTGTAGGAAGAAGGAGGATTTACAGATGGTAATGCCATGTCTAATCTGCTTTGGGTAAGCCTGACTCTAACATAGGTGTCCCCAGAGTGCCACCTCGCCATGTGTCATTCTGATCATTGACGGCTCCCTTTCGTGCCCTCCCTTGTTTGGTTTTCCTATCCCTAAGCAAGATGCAGCCTTTATCCAGAGTGGAGAGCTTATCCTGTTTCCTTAAATTATTTTTTTAATCACGTATCGAAAGTAAAGAAGATATTTTATGTTAAATGTTATAACTGTCAATGAATGTCATGGTTCCCCTCTCTGTAACAGAATATCATGTATAAATTGCAGAAATCTTCCCATTAACTCATTTAATTACTGCACAAAACTGACTCAGGTGTATTTGCTGTGCTCATTTGGATCTATTTTAGGGTTAGCATTTCAGGAAGGACTCTCCTGAAAAGAGAACTGAAATTGCAATGAGTAAATTAACATTCTGTTAGAAAAATCATTGTTTTCATCTCCCCCCCCACCCCCAACCCCTACCTGCCATGCTCTGATAAATCTTCTCTTTTTACCTCTAATCCTCTTGCTTTGCTCTATAGGAACCTGTATACGCTTCTACTTATTCTCCTGCTATACCTGCTGCCCATAAATACCTGTCTTTTGTATCTATTAATCAGGTGAGGAAAAGCCTACGCATATTAAATCTCATTGCAATTTCTGAGCAGAAGGGAAGAACTTTGGTTTCATTTGGGGAAGTAAATCCTTTGCTGCATTTCACTGAGAAAGAATCTGTGTGTGTGTCTGTCTGTCTATGAGAGAGAGAGAGAGAGAGAGAGGAGTGTGTGTGTGTGTGTGTGTGTGTGTGTGTGTGTGTGTGTGTGTGTGTGTGTGTGTGTGTGTGTTTAATCAGTTCTTCGTGTATTTAAGGTCAGTCACACCCACTGCATCCTTGGCTCAGACTTTTAGGTAGGCCTGATGGTATTAATTCACCTCATAGTCATAAAACTGGAAAGGTAAGAGGAAACTTTCCCCTTTCAGTCTGCAAGCCTTAAATCCTAAGTGAAGTCAGGAGCCCAAGAAATGCAGCAGATTGTTTCCAGCTCAGTGACAATGTTATCTTGCTTGGCTTAATAGAATAGGAGGATATGGTTGAGACAGCTTAGGATGTGGAAGGGACAGGGAGGAAGACACAGCAAGGAAGGGGCCCTTTGACATGAGCTGGTCACAGTGGCCCTATTAAAATGAGAAACACAGACCCCTGCCCCTTTCCCTCCATCCTTGCTGTACCCCATCTGAACCCCACCCAAGGGGAGACCTGGCCTGGGCAGAGTGACTTTGTGGGTGAGTAATGCATGACCATTTTTAAAGCTACAATTGTCAGTGCTTGTTTTTTCTTCTGGGAACGTCCCTGGTGTCCAAATAGCTCTGATAATTGACAGCATCCCCTTTCCTGTGAGTCCCTGGTTCCCATCCATGCCCTGGTTCCCATCTGTGGGACCTTGTCCAGTCACCTACCTCCTAGGGCCTCTGTCTCCTCATCAGAACTGGGACTTCATTACCTCTAAGGTTCTCTCTGACTGACGATGTCATAATTGTACCACTCCTTTAGGACCAGCAGTTGTAGAACAGGAGGCTCAGATTTCAGCTGTGAAGTTGGCAGAGGTGTCTGGCGGGTGCTCCTGTCTTCATCTTGCCTCTTCACAAATGGAAACATGCCACTTTCCTCCCTGAAGTGGCTTTTCTCGCCCTCTCCTTGCTTCCTTTCCTCTGAAGTTAGAGAGGCTGGGCCTGAGAGCCTGGGCTCATGTGTCTGGCCAGTAGTCCCTCCCCTCCCAGAAAGAGGCTGAAATCTGGAGCAAACTTGCTCCTCCGTCACTAAAGGGGGAAATGAGTTGTTTCCTTTAAAAAAGTCAAATTAAGCTTTAAAGGAAAAGATATGTTATTGAAGCCTTTAAGTATATATATATTTTTAGTAGAATTTATTTTTTAGAGCACTTTTAGGTTCACAAATAAATTGAGCAGAAAGTGTAATGAGTTCCTGTATACCCCATGCCCCTCGCAGCCTCCCCCACTATCAACATCCCCACTGGAGTGGTACATTTGTTACAGTCAATGAACCTACATTGACACGTCATTATCACCAAAGTCCGTAGTTAACATTAAGGTTCTTGGTGGTATACAGTCTCTTGGTTTTGACAAATGTACAATATGTATCCACTATTATAGTATCAGACAGAATAGTTTTACTGCCGTAGAAATCCTCTGTGTCCCCCCTGTTCGTCATTCTCACCCCTTAACCTCTGGCAACCACTGATCTTTTTACTGTCTCCATAACTTTGCCTTTTCCAGAATGTCATAGAATTCTAATCATACAGTATGTAGCCTTTTCAGATTGGTTTCTTTCACTTACTAACATGCATTTAAGGTTCCTCTTAGTCTTTTTGTGGCTCAGTAGCTTATTTCTTTTTAGTGCTGAATAATATTCCATTATCTGCATATACCACAGTTAGCGTATCCATTTACCTAGCAAAGGACATCTTAGTTGCTTGCAAGTTTGGGCAATTATGAATAAAGCTGCTATAAGCATCCTTGTGCAGGTTTTTGTTTGGACCTAAGTTTTCAACTCATTTGGGAGTCAAGGAGCACAATTGCTGGATCATATGGTAAGAGTATTTTTAGTTTTGTGAGAAACCTCCAATCTGTCTTTCAAAGTAGCCAAACCATTTTGCATTCCCAGCAGCAATGAAGGAGCGTTTCTGTCGCTCCATATCTTTGTCAGCATTTGGTGTTATCAGTGTTTTGGATTTTCACCATACTGATAGATACTTAATTTGCAAATTCCTAATGACATATAATAAGGTTGAGTATATTTTCATGTGCTTATTTCATCTTCTTTGATGACGTATCTGTTTAGATGTTTTGCCCATTTGTTAATCTGGTGGGAGTTTTTTCTTATTTTTGAGTTTTCAGAGTTCATTGTATATTTTGGATAGCGGTCCTTTATCAGATATGTCTTTTCTAAATATTTTCTCCCATTCTGTGGTTTGTCTTCTTGTTCTTTTTATATTGTCTTTCACAGAACAGAAGTTTTTAATTTCAGTGAAGTTCAGCTTATCAATTATTTCTTTCATGAATTGTGTCTTTGGTGTCATACCTAAAAAGTAACCACCAAACCCAAGGTTATCTAGATTTTCTCATGTTATCTTCCAGGAGTTTTATAGTATTGCTTTTTACATTTAGGTCTGTGTGATCCATTTAGAATTAATTTTTGTGAATGGTATGAGGTCTGTGTCTACGTTCTTTTGTTTTTAGCATGTGGGTGTCCAGTTATCCCAGCACTATTTGTTGAAAAGACTATCTGTTCCCCACTGTATTGCCTTTGCTTCTTCATCAGAGATCAGGTGGTCATAGTTATGGGGGTCTGTTCCTGGGCTCGCTGTTTTATTTCTCTGATCTATTTGTCTATTCTTTTGCCAATACCACACCATTTGGATTACTGTAGCTTTATAGAAAATCTTGAAGTTGGGTAGTGTAAGTCTTCCAACTTTGTCCTCCTTCAATACTGTGCTGGCTATTCTGGGTCTTTTGCTTCTCCATATAAACATTAGGATCAGTTTGTCAATATTCACAAAATATCTGCTGGGATTCTGATTGGGATTGCATTGAATTTATAGACCAAGTTGGGAAGAACTGACATCTTGGCAATATCAAATCTTCCTATCTATGAACATGGACTACCTCTCTACATGTTTTTAAATTCAAAGAAAAATAACAGTTACCAAAGGCAATTTATGTTTTATAACTTCAAAATTAAAATTTCAAAAAATTCTACATTTTTGCTTCTTCACGATTTTCCCAGATAAACATAAATATTTTATATACTGGTTATGGAGCACTAGCTCATCAGTGTTCTCAGAGGTCAAGGTCGTTCCTTTTTCTCCCTTCAGCAGTGCTGGTGTCTTAATATTCAATAACACAAAGGTTCAGAGAAGAAAATAGAGCACTTAAACAGTATGCAAGCTTTGTCTAAATGGACTGTTTGTCTCTGCATCAGGTTTCAACACACAGTCATTTCTTCCTCATCTGCCTCTGGGCTGTACCAGAATGAAATTTTGCTTTATTCCCTTCCTTTTATCTCAGGAGTTGGTAGATGGTGACAAGGCTGGATTATAGTTACTTTGAGGTCTAAGCCTAGACCTGTGATCTTTTTTCCATTTTTTTTTTCAGGCCACTTGAGGCTGCATGCAGCGATGATGGGCTGAAATCTCTCTTAAGGAAGGGCACTCCTTAAATTTCCTTAACAGTGAACAGAATTCTAAATGATGCTTGCATTTTTGAAAACTGAGAAGTACCATTTTGTCACAACCTTATTTCTGTTACTTACCACGTGCTGTTATAATTTCTTCCTATGGTTTAGCTTAACTAAATGTGGAGGAGATAAACATTTAAACGTCAGTTCACAATAGTTTCTTTCCGTGAAGCTTTTCAGTTTTGGGAGAATTTCTACCCTTAAATCTTCCCTAATCCTAATAGTACAGGGTAGTTCTGCTCTCTTGTTGTATATTCAGTGAGATTTGCAGTGATTTCTCAGTGGTGTATAGAGAGAGGCAAACCCATTAACCACAATATGTAACCTGAAAACATTCTTGTTCACTGATCCTTTCCGTAGGTTCAAGCTGTATCCTGCAAAGTCTCTGTCCATCCCTAAGAAAAGACCATCCTTTCCTCCCACTTATTTTTCCACCTTCTACACACACACACAACACACGCACACACTCTCACACACTCCGTTCCCTTTCCCACCCTCTCCCTCCACCTCTCCCTACCACATTCATGGGATCAATATGTGAAAGAAGGGAGAGGATAGTCAAGGTAGGGCTTCCGATCTATTCTGCCCCAGCTCTCTCTTACTATGCCAGTCGGTCCTAAACATCTATCAGCTAAACCTGGAAAATGACACAATCTTATTATGATACATATTATGTTCTTCTCTAAATGGGGAAAGAAAAACTTAGAAGGGGATAGATAACAAGACAACAATGAAGTTTTAAGCTGTAAAGAAGCAAACAGACAAAGAAATCCACTTAATTTATTTTCATACTTTGAGTTCTAAAATATAATAACTTGTGGTAAACTTTGTTAGATTCTTCAGTGAACAAATTGTATATTCCTTACACCCTTATACAGCCATATAAGGTCAGATAGCAGGAATTAGGGGGCCCTAAACCAACCCCACTATGTAGCAAAGTTAAGTAGAAATTTCTAGGGAAACAAAACTTTTATGCTGAATATTATCATTTAAGGTGGAGTAAAAAAATATTCCTTCTTGACCTAGATCTGGCAAAGGAATGGAAGCTTTAAATTCTAAAACGGTTGTATCATCCCCAGACTCATCATATCCATCGTGTTCACAAAGGAGCTCTAGGGGAATCCGAGTGCTTTGGGAAATGAAATTGTTGATTCATAGATACCACTTTTCTGAGTCATTAACCACACACACTACCCCACCCTGGACTTTGGAGATGGGTTAGTGAGTTCACACACAACTCTTGATGTCTGGACCTTTGGAGAAGCCAACTTTCTTGGCACTTTATATGTTCTTTGGAAATATTTTATGCCAAGTGCCATATTGCTTTGATTAGAGTTCACTCCTGAAACTTCATTTTCAAAGAAAACTTACTCTGATTCTTGAATTTGGATGAGGTCTCCCTGGCAAGTCAACCTCATAGTTTGTTTAATAGACTATGTGATTTAGAGAGTTATCTTACCAATCATAAGGGGGGAAGTTAAGGAAAAGGTTTTTTAAAAAACTTTTGGCAACTTTTTATTTTGAAAAAATTTAAAACTTAAGAGAAAAGTTTCCGTAATAGACGGGCACTCTCGTATACCCTTTATCAGATCCACCAACTGCTGACATTTGCTCCTTTCCCCCATCCCTCCCCCACTTCTTTCTTCCACCCTGACCTGATTTCTCTCCCCCGTCTCATATATATAAACACACACATACATATTTTACCTTCCCCAACCATGTATAAATAGTTTGGAGACATCATGCTCCTAAGTCAAAGATATTTTCTTCCATAACCACAGTACAGTGATCAGGAAGAGGAATCTAGCATTGATACAATGTTTATCTAATTTACATCCTTATTCAGATTATGTCGGTTTTCCCCAGTAATGTCCTTTTTTGGTCCCCACCCCATCTGGGATCCAAGCCAGGATCACGCATTGCACTTAGTCGTCATATTTCTTTAGGGAAAGGTGTTTAACTAATTTAACTTCTCAAGGGTCTCAAAATTACTTCTGGCTATGATGGCTCTGTAAAGGGAATGAATGCTGTAAAAGAAAGATTCATAAATTAGATGACAGAGAAGCCCATGGTCATGGCTTAAACCAAATTTTACCAATGCAAACCCGGTTTTATGCTGCTGGAAGGGAGGAAGTCCCCTTTCCTTGGTTACCCTCCATCATTTCAGGGCATTAAGAAAATGAACCGTGCTAATCTCTGCTCTCTCCCTGCCCTTCATGAATCTGGAAGTTATTTCCTGTGGGTCAGTGAGGGAAGCTAATTTGCCATAGTGGGATGGAAAGTTGAGGAAGAAAATCCCTGAGCCCCTAGGATGTACCTCCCCTCAGGGCTCAACTAGTCCTCCCATTGTGTCCCTGGAAGGCCTCGTGGTCACTTTGATCTAGCTTGACTGCTTGTCCAAGGGAAACACCTTACGAAGGAAGAGATGCTGGGGAAATGACCAGAAGCAGTTAGGGAGTGTCATTTGTAGTTTGAAAGCAAATGCCCTAGCAGAAATGGCATTCCTCAGGTCTTTGGTTTTTTTGGTGGCTGACCAGTACAGGGACCTGAACCTGTGACCTTGGTGTTAAAAGGCTGTGCTCTCACCAACTGTGCTAACCGGCCAGCCCTCCTCAGATCTAAGAAGATGCTCAGGCAAAAGCCAAAGACAGATGCTGGAGGCGTCGCCAGTTGGTGTCCAGAGCCCCTTTCATGGGAAAGACCTCCAGGAGGACAGCCGGGGGAAGTTCCTTCTGCTCTGCAGGGGATGCTTTTCTGCCTTCCTTCCTCAGCATTAGCTCCACAGCACCTGGTCCTCTGACCCTGCTTCTCACCCTGCCATAGAGAGGGGTTTTGTAGCACAAGGAGTGATGCATGAAGGAGGAGGAAAGCCCACTCCACCCTGCCGACATCTGAGGACCCCACCTGGTATGGCCTCGCGACTGCCGTCTGCTGTTCCTCTAGGCTCGCCCTGACGGCCTTGAGCCCTGTCCTCTGCCTCTGTTCCTGCCCCTCTTCCTCCCACCTCAGCCCCCTCACCCTGTCCAGTCCCGTCCTGAGCTCCTCTTCCTTTCCTGGTCCCCTCTTGTCCCCTCTAGCTTCTTCCCTTAACTATCTACTCCATCCCCAACCACAGGCCAAAGGAATGTCACCAGTAGCTTAGAAATTGAAAAGGCAGGTATCTACAGAACCCCAATTAGAAACTTTTCAAAGTACCAAGTAGAAATGTCATTATATATAGGTTACGTCTATAGTACAATTCATCCTCAATGTCAGATATATTATGGCTTAAAGTCACTTCCAGGGGTTGGCCTGGTTGCCTAAATGCCCATATAACATCATTGCTGTAGGAAAAAAGCATGCCGCGTTCTAAAACCTTCATAGTAGATCTCATTCCTCATCAGCTTTCCCTAATTTGTAATTGACTGTGTTCCTCATGAGCTTACATGGATGAAGTTTTCTAGATTGATCGTGTTCTTTGTGGGCATAGATAGATAAAACTCCCAATTAACTGAGTTACCTAGATGGGTAAAACTGAGCAACTTTAAAACCCTGTAAAGTCCACTTCATGAAGACAATCTCTATTTTAATTTGCTTATTTTTACAAAGGATCACTTTGGTATGCTAGTATTCCACGTGAACAAGTGAATGAACCAAAGTTTTAACCTCAAGTTGTAGTGTTGTCTGTGGAGATCTGTAACTCAACCTGGACACAGGAAGCCAAACCCATTTCAGACAGAATATTGTTGAGAATCTTCGCACAATGTATTACTACTCTCACAAGCTAAAATTTGTACCTCTATTATTTCTCACTCCTGTTTTTTCTTTTGTACATTTTGTAAACAGCGGGTCACAGAAAGTCGAGAGAGCCAAATGACCATTGAGGAGAGGAAACAGCTCATTACTGTGAGAGAAGACGCCTGGAAGACCAAAGGCAGAGGAGCAGCCAATGACTCCACCCAGTTTACTGTGGCTGGCAGGATGGTGAAAAAAGGTCAGAGAGAGTGCGTGTGTGTGCGCATGTGTGTGTGTGTGCATGTGTGTGTGTGTGCGTGTGCACGTCCACATAAGCACGCTCACCCATGGAAGTAATGAGGTATGTGACAGCTCAGTTTAAAAAAGATAAGCCACGGTCTTTTTAAAATTTTTACATGTACTGATGTTGTATAAATGGTTTGGGGGTAGGTTTTGTGAGATATTCCTGCTGAATACTTTGTCTTCATAAATAGTTAGTGTCATCTTCAGTGTAACAAGCATAATTCAGGTTGTCACAGCTTCAAAACTTACCCATTTGGAAACTGAGTGCAGTTGTATGTTTCAAAAGCAATTGAAAATCTGGTAACAAATCTTGGTCTTTTCCCATAGTTTTTTTTAAGTACTTATTTATTTATAAAATTTATTTATTTTATTATACATACATGTGGGGTGCAATGTTGATTTGCAATAATTGTGTTCAATATGTGGTGGTTAGATCAATATAATTAGTTTACTCATAATTACAATACACAATCATTCTTTGTGTCTGTTGACCAATTCCTCATTAGCCCCTCTCCCTCTCCCCTCCCCTTTTCCACCTCTAGTTTGCTAAAAGTTCAATGTATTTCTGTGATTGTTGTTTCTTTCTTTCTTTCTGTCTCTCTTTATTGTTCATTTGTTTATTTATGGATTCAGATTCCAGTTATGAGTAGAACATGCAGTATTTCTCTTTCTGTACCTGGGTTGTTTCACTTAGAATTATTTTCTTCAGGCTTATCCATGTTGCTGAAAATGATAGAATTTCATTCCTTTTTATGGCTGAGTAGTACTCCATTGTTTATATATACCACAACTTCCTAAACATTCATATGGAACAACAAAAGACCCCAAATAGCCAAAGCAATCCTGAGCAAAAAAAAAGTAAAGCCGAAGGCATTACACTTCCTGACTTCAAACTATATTACAAATATATAGTAGCAAAAACAGCATGGTACTGGCATAGTTACTTTTAAACTGTTTCTGTTTTCCTGTGACCAGGCAACCAGTTACCCCAAATAAGCCTTTTGCAATGAAGAAGTTTATCTCCTCTCCCTTTAAGTTCTTAGGTCTCTTTCCATCAAACCAGATTTCTCTGGCTTATAAAAACCAGTTTCCAGATATAATAGACATCTACATATGTGTCCAGTTCCAAGGAAGTTAGATTCCCCTGCAGAAGGTCATTTCTCTGCAGCTGAGCTCTTAGAACTGATTTGAAGCCTGTATCCAAAGATTTCTGGAATTGACTGACATACCACCTGGTTGGTAAAGTAACTACAGAGCTTTGAGCCTCCATGGGGGTGTTTGAGAGCTCTGTTTTATGTCTGTAGGAAATGCTTAAAATTTGGGATCCCTTTGTCACCTACATGTACATGCCTTCATTTATTTTCTAAGCTGTTGTTTAAAAGCAAATTTCCTAACTTAGCAGTAAAAGTTTTCACATTCACTTAGTCCTGACATATTGCCATCAACTTTATAGGTTTAGCTTTCCTTTTTCTCAAAACCTTTAGGTGTCCTCACTCTTATGAGTAATACCTAAGTCACTGTAGCACGTAATTAATGTTTGCAAAAGGGAAGAAGAGAGGGAAACCCTGAACTGTGATGAAGAGCAAATCTTAGCGGAAGAATCTTTTCCAACAAATCGATTCTTACCTAATCTTGGAATTGTCAAAGAATAACAGAAGGTAATTTACTCTCACAGGGTGAGGTAGCATTTGACAATTTTCTTCATCAAATCACACACCTGTGTAATCATGTTTAAGTTACTTTAACAAGTGCCACCTCCCTGTGTTAACAAAAGCAGACCCTTGGGCACAGATGTGCTAAGTAGAACTGGAGCCGAGAACTTGAACCACAGCTCATGTCTTCCAACTTCCAGCCCAGACTTTTATCCTGATGACTTTTCGCTTTGGTTTCTTTTTCCCTCTCCCATCTTAAAATTCATAATTTATTTGTAAGTGGATCCTTACTACCAAATACCAGTGCCCTCGTCCACATTGATATCAGAGGTAGTAGATTTGCTCTTATGCAGGTTTGGAGAACAAATAACTCCTATTCCTCAGTGGATCAGTTTGCTTTCACATTTTTCTAAATACATTGGAGATCTTTCTTTAACAGGTGCTGTATGGCATGTTCAGGAAAGAATTTTCTTGTATTTTTAATCTAACGAAAAAACTATATTCTTTTTTTCTAATATTGTTACCACCTACTGTATTATACGTTTCACTTGAGTCGTCAGTTCTTTTTGATTCACAGTGATATGGCATCCAATCTACATTCACTGCAGAATACGATATTCCCTCCACAACAGCCACAGAGTCTTCCTATCTGGTGGGTTGTGATGGCACCACTGGGCAGCCAGGAGTTAGTGACCACCTATCAGCAAGTTGCCAGGAGGCCCGCTGGAGCTGATTTACATTCTCTCACTCCAGAAGGCTCTATTCTCCCTTAACTTCCTTAGGACGATCTTCCCTTTTGATATTCCTAGTTTTATGTAACAATCAGCACGCCACAAGGTCTCTGTGGTATTCTAGGATTCCCTTGGGAGGGAGGAAAGAGAGGTATGAGTAAAGGGCCCCAAAAGTCAATTACATTGTATAGTGAAGAATATACTAATTATCTTGATTTGAGCATCACATATTGCACACAGGTATTGATATTCAATGTTGTACGCCACAGATATGTACAATTAACTGTGTTCCAATAAAAAATTAATTAATTAAAAGCTGAATTTGAGAAAAGTAAATAAAAAAGAAAGAAAGAAAGAAAGAGAAGTACTCAAAGTATGCCTTTGAATAAGAGAGATGTGAAAGTGTTCCTAAAGAGAGTAGGTGACTGATGATTGCATCTAGAATTCATTGAAAAGAGGTACAGGGGAGGGCTTTGTTTTAACATTTTGTAATTGAAATCTACATGCCCTGTGCCACTATGTAAATGCCCTTATCATTAGTTGGGAAAGAGATGTCCTACCCCTTGGAGCCCTTGTGCGTACTACAGCCTGAATGCACAACGCAGGGAGCCATGGTGGCCCGGAGCATAACGGGACAGATTTTGCTGGTTGCTGTAGAAATCTGCCCTCTGAGTCAGTCCTGTCTGTTAGCTTCAGAGTTAAACAAACTCTATGCTAATGAAGTCTTCTGAGGTCTCTTAAGCATCCTTTTAGAATCATTTACTGCCACATGCTGTGATATCAAAATTTAAAATCTTTATTATCTTTCAAAAAAGTTTACTTTTTCACTGATATAAACCCATTGCATATCTGGTAACTGAAACATTTTAAAAATTTTATTGACATCATCAAACAAATATATGTCATGTTGAGAAGTACTTCTAGAATATTACCTATGACTTGTTTTAAACCACTTGTTGGTATTTTTCCTTAACTTTTTTATGCTATATTTCTTACCTTTCCAACTCACAGGAGGAAAGAGCAGAGTAATTCATTCCTTTATTTTTCCTTGTAAGTGATAGTGATTTACATATTCTCCAGATGTTGTTCTTGGAGGGATGCTTAAAGTTGCAATATCAGCTAAGGATTTCACATCTTATTACAAGTGAATACAAATAACATTAACATCTCATTTTGTTCTTTGTAACTGCACTAATTAGTTGCCTTTCCAATCTCTTCCACTTAGGTAGGAAAAAATCTCATCTTCCTCTTCATTGAGTTTTCTTGTTCCAACCAAATACCTTCTCTATACCGGAATTCCTTTCTTTCCCTTTCACTGTCCCTTACTATTTGCCGTTTTAAAGATTTTTTACCCTGCTTTTCAGTAGATATATTTATTTTTGAGAAAGCCTATCTCCAGTTTCCAGCCACATCTGAGACAGAAATGACCCTCTACCAATCACAAGTCAGTTTAAATATGTACTCTTCTGTGTCTTTCTAATGAAAGGTTAGCACTCCCTGTGTCATTGCCTGTGTAATGCTCCCAAAGCCAGATTGTCCCCACCTCGCCTCAGCCTGGAGGAAGACTCAAGAGCTGGGGGCACTTGTTTGCTAGCTTTCTTCTCGACTTCCTCTGTGGGCGATGGTACAAATAGACCTTCTCCTCACCTGCCCCCACCACTCCCAAAGGGCCTTCACAACTCACATGCCCATTCGTTCAAGCATATTCTGATTGCATGTCCAACCCCTTATTCTGTTTGCATGTCACAGATGTGTTTTCCATGTCTTCACTGTTCATGTTGGAATATCAGCTTGTCAGCTACTATAGTCCTTAAAGACAGCAAAATCCTATCTACGTTTTCAGTTGTCCCACATAGTCATGGTGCCTGCCAAATGCACGTGTATGTGCACATGCATGCACCTGTGTAAATTCTCATAACTTGTACATTCTACACTAGGACTAATGGAGATCCATCAAAGTCCTGGAAATTTCCAGAAGTGATACTGAGATGCTGAATAGCTCCTTTGTTTATTCTCAGGTTTGGCATCACCCACTGCCATAACTCCGGCAGCATCCCCCATTTGCAGTAAAACAAGGGGCACTACACCAGTTTCCAAACCCCAAGAAGGTAAGTCACCAAGGTACTCAGTACACCAATGAGCTTCTGGTCAGAAGAGACCTTAGTGACATTCTCTCACCAATGGTGTCTACTTGCTTAGATATTGAAGCCAGACCAGATATGCAGTTAGAATCGGACCTGAAGTTGGACAGACTGGAAACCTTTCTCAGAAGGCTGAATAACAAAGGTACATGCAAGAAACCAGAAGAGAAGCTTTGGTTTACATTGTTGGAGTGCACTGATTTGTGTTTTCAATGAGTAGCTAAGAAAACCTAAAAAATCCGGCTGCTCTCTCAGAATCTCTAAATTCCAGTTCTGATTGCTTTTTCTCCTCAGCTAAATTGTCTTCTTTCTATTATGGCTTTACTAATTCATATTATAAGCATTAGCTCTGTTGTTATCTTTCAAAAAATGAAGTTTTGATCAAGACTGATTGGATTATGAAGCTCTGATTTACTTGATAATGTACTAAATTGGAGACTCCCAATAATACTGTGTTCCTCAATCTAAACCCTTGGAATGTCATCCGATCAGAATTATAAACTCAGTGATTTTGTTCTTAACCCTGAAAGCAGATTATTATATGTATGCAAAATCAACATGATCTTGGGCCTTGTGAACTATAAATTGTATGCGTCAATTTCTAAAATGGTAAAAGCTGATATTATTTCTTATAACCACAAGTGATTTCTAAAAGAAAATTCTGGTAAGCAAATGTTGAAATAAATATTCCTATACAAAAGTCAATTAAGTATGCAAAATAAAATAATAATATGCAGAAATAGCCTTTTATCTCTTGATAAAAACGTTCAGTACTTGAAACTTACAAAATACTAGGCACTGGGAGTTTCTCTTATTGACAGTGACCTTTAAAATGTTGAAAATAGTACAACCACTATAAACCAGACATATAAAAGTGTAATACGATAATTAAACTGGGTGGGCAAGGAAAGTAAACAATCAAAAGTTTATTCCATACTTATAACAGTGGTTGAGCCCATGGGTCAGCAAATGATGGCTATGGCCAAAGCCAGTGCTCCACCTGTTTTTATAAATAAAGTTTTATTGAGACACTGTCATGCTTATTGTGAATCTTCTCAGTGGTCACTTTTGCACCACCACAGCAGAACCAAGTAGTCACAGCACTGCCATATGCCCCCCACCCATGGAAAGCCTAAAATATTTACTACCCGGCCTTTAGCAGAAAAAGTTTGCTGACCCCTGATGTAGAATGAGGCTGGGACTAGTTCTCCCTGTAGTAGAAGCAGGCACAGCTTGAGAAATGCCTCATGGGCTGTGTGTAGCAAGGTCAGCCTCCTCTCTCCTGCCATTTTACTGTGCAAGGCTTGTTCGGGTGGGAGGACATCCTTATGTGAGAAGTCAAGTAAGGGCCAAGGAGGCAACCAGGGGACACTGCACTCCACTACCATCTTTCTCCACTCCTGGAACTTAGGGGGAAAAATAATGTGTAAAAATATTGTGAGGCATAGTTGGAGTAATTGTGTTCATAAAACTCTTCTGTTGTTTATTTGCTCGTTTGTTCATAGCTGGTGGGATGCAGGAAACAGTACTCACTGTGACTGGTAAATCTGTAAAAGAGGTGATGAAGTTGGATGATGATGAAACCTTTGCCAAGTTTTACCGCAGCGTGGACTGTAATACACCAAGAAGTCCTGTGGAGCTGGATGAGGACTTCGATGTTATTTTCGATCCTTATGCACCCAAGTGAGTTATTTTGGTCTCCATCTTTCCTCCACTGAGAATGGCTTCCTCTTCCTGCCTCCACACGGTATTTTCACAGGGATCTCCTCCCCCTGTCCTCCCCTTCTGCAGTAGAACTCCACTACAGCTATGTTATTACTCTAGAGCCACATGCGTGGTGCTGGGGGTTAGATAAAGCATGCATGCTCCAGACTCGATGCACGTTCACACAGACCACGTGGACCACAGACGTTTGTCCTGTCCCCAAAACTAGTGTCACTGGATGTTTCCCATAACCTGCGTGTTGTTTTGCAATTTTTTTTAGATTCTCTTCACTTAGCAGAGACTTCTGTACCTATCTTTCATTTGATATATCGAAGTAACTTCGAATTTTATAACTTTGAAAAATGTTTGCATGGTATGGGCTCAAATCAGTACAACTGACTAGAAAATCACTAAAGAATATTGCTTAGCTTGCAATATTGTATTAAATCAATAGATCTGAGGGTTTTCTCAGTGATGTCAAAGGGCCCTTCTTCACATGGGAACATGACTGAAGCACCTATGAAAAGTTACTATGGTGTTACGATCCCTTCAGTTGCAAGTGCCAGGAGAAAAAAAAAAACAAATCAAACTGCCTTAGCAAAGAAAAGGGGTGGAAGGAGTTAGGGGTTCCCTCACTGAAGAGTTCAGCTGTGAACTCAGGTTTCGGAGGCTCATGAGAATGTGGGCTCTGTCTTGGCTGTTTCCCTTGGGCTGGCTTCACTCTTAGGCAAGGAAACCATGTGATGGGAGATGGCCACCCCCAGCTCTGGATTTACAGGCTACTTGCTTAGCCAACACAGCACAAGCAGCTTCTCCTCTCAGGAGTTCCACAGAAGTTCCAGGTTTGATGTTCTTGGCTCTAGCTTGAGTCCAATCACTGTGGCCAAGAGGACAGAAGATGCTGACTGGCCACAGGAGGATCTCTGGGTTCCCTTCAGAGCCATGGTGTGGGTGGAGCATGGTGGTCCCCCCAAAGGAAAATCCAGATGCTATTCTCAGAAGCAGGGGTTAGTAAATGCTGGGCAGGCTAACCCCGCAGCGACCCTCCACATTTATCTTTTCTTGCCTACAAAATGATCAGGCGGACAGTCTCTCCCGGAAATCTGTTTAGTCATCACAGATTCTTTCATAAGCTGCTCCTGACACAGTCTGCATATTTCATTTTGTTCAGATTGTTTTAATTTTCATGTTTTCATTTCCTGTTTTACAAATATGAACCATTTGCTGTTCCCCACCTTAAAATAATATTTTGGGTATTTGCATTCGTGGTTAGTTAGCCGTTTCTCAATCTTCTCCCCACCCAAATGTCATTATTTACATTGTTATATATGATCATTTAAACGTATACAGGCATACCTCATTTCACTGCACTTCACTCTATGGTGCTTTACAAATACTGTGTTTTCTTTACGAATCGAAGGTTTGTGGCAGCCCCGTGTCAGGCAAGTCTATCAGCTCCATTTTCTAACAGCATGTGCTCACTTTTTTCTCTGTCTCATTTTGTTAACTCTTGTAATTTTTCAGACATTTTCATTATCATTATATCTGTTATGGTAACCTGTGATCAGTGATCTTTGATGTTACCATTGTAATTGTTTTGGGGCTCCACAAACCCTACCCATATAAGATGGCGAACTTAATCAATAAATGTTGTGTATGTTCTGAATCTTCACCGATTGGCAGTTCCCCATCTCTCTCCTTGGGTACCCTATTTCCTGAGACACAACGATATTGAAATTGGGCCAATTAATAACCCTGCAAGTGATCAAGTGAAAGGAAGAGTCTCATGTCTTTTACTTTTAATCAAAAGCTAGAAATGATGAAGATTAGTGAGGAAGGAGTGTCAAAAACCGAGACAGGGCTAAAGCGAGGCCTCTTGTGCCAAACAGTGAGCCAAGCAGTGAATGCAAAGGAAAAGTTCTTGAAGGAAAGTAGAAGTGCTACTCCAGTGAACACAGGAATGACATAGTGAAACAGCCTTATTGCACGCATGGAGAAAGCTTTAGTGGTCTAAATAGAAGATCAAACCAGCCACAACATTTCTTTAAGCAAAGCCTAACAGAGAGCAAGGCCCTAGCTTTGTTCAATTCTGTGAAGGCTGAGAGGTGAGGAAGCTGCAGAAGAAAAGTCCGAAGCTAGTGGATGTTGGTTCATGAGGTTTAAGGAAAGAAGCTGTGTCCATAACGTAAATACAAGGCAAAGCAGCAAGTGCTGGTGCAGAAGCTGCCGCCAGTGATCCAGAAGATTCAGCTGAGATCATTGATGAGGGCGGCTGCGCTTCGCTGTAGACAGAACAGCTTTCTATTGGAAGAAGATGCCATCTAGGACTTTCATAGCTAGAGCAGAGAAGTCACTGCCTGGCTTCAAAGCTTCAAAGGACAGGCTGACTCTCTTTTAGGGACTAATGCAGCCGGTGACTTTAAGTTGAAGCCAGTGTTTATTTTCCATTCTGAAAATCCTGGGACTCTTAAGAATTATGCTAAATCTACTCTGACTGTGCTCTATAAATAGAACGACAAAGCCTGGATGACAGCACATCTGTTTACAGCATGGTTTACTGAATATTTTAAGCCTACTGTTGAGACCTACTGCTCAGAAAAGAAGATTCATTTCAAAATATTATTGCTCGTTGACAGTGCACCTGGTTACACAAGAATTCTGATGGAGATGTACAAGAGATGAATCTTGTTTTCATGCCTGTTTGCACAACATCCATGCTGCAGCCCATGGATCAGGGACTAATTTTGACTCTCAATCTTATTATTTAAGAAATGCATTTCATAAGGCTATAGCTGCCGTACACAGTGATTCCTCTGATGGATCTGGGCCAAGTAAATTGACAGCCTTCTGGAAAAGATTCACCATTTTAGATGCCATTAAGAACATTCGTGACTGATGGGGAGGAGATCAAAAGATCAATATTAAGAGGAGTTTGGAAGAAGTTGATTCCAACCCCCAAGGATGAGTTGGAGGAGTCAAGACTTCAGTGGAAGAAGTAATTGCAGATGTGGTGGAAATAGCAAGAGAACTAGAATTAGACGTGGAGCCTGAAGATGTGACTGAATTGCTGCAACCTCGTGATAAAACGTTAATGGGTGAGGAGTTGCTTCTTACGAATGAGCAAAGAAAGTGGCTTCTTGAGATGTAATCCACTCCTGGTGAAGATGCTGTGAACACTGTTGAAATGACAATAAAGGATTTAGAGTATTACATAAACTAGTTGACAAAGTAGCAGCAGGGTTTGAGAGAACTGACTCCAATTTTGAAAGAAGTTCTGCTGGGGTTAAACTGCTACCAAACAGCATTACGTGCTACAGAGAAATCTTTCATGAAAGGATGTCAATTGATGCTGCAAACTTCACTTGTGTCTTATTTTTAAAAATTGCCATAGCCACCCCAGCCTTCAGCAACCGCCACCCTGATCGGTCAACAGCCATCAACATTGAGCAAGACCCTCCACCTGCAAAACGATCACAACTTGCTGAAGGCTCAGAGAGTCGTTAGCATATTTTAGCAATAAAGTATTTTTAAGTTAAGGTATGGGCATAGTATTTTAGACATCATGCTGTTGCACACTTAGTAGTCTACAGTATAGTGTAAATGTAACTTTTATATGCACTGGGAAACCAAGTCTTGTTACTCGCTTCATTGTGATATTCACTTTACTGTGATGGTCTGGAACCAAACCCACAATATCTCCAAGGTATGCTTGTATGTGTGTTTACACACACTCACACAACAATGTACATAAAGAGGACTTTCAGGCACAGAGACCCATGTAGTTGGAAGTTGAGAGTAGGAATCTGTTAGGAGTTCATGTAACTGGATCTACTCACCTCCCCAGTCCAGTCTTTGTCCCAAAGAGTGTGAGAGTGCGGGGTGGTCAGTGGTGGCTTTGCAGGCCTCTTCTATTTTAATATACTCTTCAAAATAGTGGTCGTTTTACAGAGGGGGGCAGTGGGTTGAGTGGAGGCTGGTCATGGAGGAGTGGCAAGGGGACTGAAAGTGGCAAGGGGACTGGGTGAAGACAAAGTTTAGTCTGGAGCAAAGAGAATAAACCGAGGAGCGATGGTAGACAGGGATGTCATTCCACCGAGACAATTAGGACGCAAGCCTGGGTGTGATAAGGAGAGGGAAGAAGTCCCTGCCCTGCAGGGCTGCACAGCAGGTGGATGAGCTGCCCGTGAAGGACCTGGCGCCCCTGCAGGCAGAGACCAGGGGCCCGAGTGAGGGAGGCTCCCGACATTGGCTGGGATCATGAACTCCATGGGCTTGTGTCTCCCTTCCATCTCCAACATTCTGCAACTCCACATCTGGAGAGTGGCGGTGGCAGGGGAATTGAAAGGTGTATAATACAATTGTGGAGTCCACTGCTCTAGGCCTGAGAACTGCCAATAAACCAGGTGTGGCTGGTATTGCAGACTGAGACCGTGGCTCTCCTTGGCTCTGCAGATTGACGTCTTCCGTGGCTGAGCATAAGCGTGCAGTTAGGCCCAAGCGCCGGGTGCAGGCTTCCAAAAACCCCCTGAAAATGCTGGCAGCCAGGGAAGACCTCCTTCAGGAGTACACTGAGCAGAGATTAAACGTCGCCTTCATGGAGTCAAAGCGGATGAAAGTAGAAAAGAGTGAGTATTTGGATCCGTTATCTGCTTCTGTGCTGTTGGGTTATTTTAATCATTTCTTGTTTTTCTGCCAATAACAGTGCTCAGAAAACACTCATTAAATAAAAATGAGTAATTTTGCCTATACACATGCACGCCTGCCTAGAATTTAAAAGTTTTTCATAGAAATTCTTATATCGTGGATCATCTGTTTAGTTGGTTAATTCAAATTATCCTGTTTTGTTGAGTTTTTTTCCAAGAGGCTGAAGGAGAAGGGTGCTTCTGGGTTTTGTGATTCATCCCATTTTCAGCTCAGTAGATCCCGAACACAATAGTTTTCCACTTACTCTTATTCAAGAGGAAATCATTTGATCTCTTATGGAAATATGTTCCAAATCACTGCTTTTCCTAATCCTTGATTTTTATCTTATTAATTAGTGCATAAACCGGTGCTGTGCAAACTATTCTTAATAGGACCCTCAAACTGCTCAGAGTTGGGATGAGAGTTGGGTGGAGTGGGGGAGTCGGGATGGGGCCATGGGTGCAGAGAGGAGATGGGCTCCAGGCTCTCTGCTCCCACTTCAGGCTAAGCCATCTGCTCTCATCTACCCTGTATTGCGGGGTTCCATAGCTCTGAAACAGTGCTTTTCTTGGTGGAGGCAAGAGCATACATAATCTTAATATTTTGAATATTCTTGCCATAATTTTTATTTTCCTATTGCACTCGTAAGCCTATTTCCTAAAGCTTTTCTTAGAAATATAGTATTTAGATGAAGTGGTTGAATCTTATCGTTATAACTGGTTTACTAAGAAATCAAAATCACTGCACTATGTGAGTTGTCAAGTAGTGTTGTAATCTAATCCCAGTGAACTTTCTAAATTTTTCTCCAGCATATGCTTTTTTTTTAAAACAATGAGTTGGAGAAATAAAGGTTTCTTGGCCTTTAAATTGGCCTAAAATTTTATAGACGTTTTCTTTACCTCCACTTTTGAGGGCCTCGGGGGATAATTTGTTGGTCCATATTGAAAACCCAGCATCTTGTAGTTACAATCATAGGTCTGAGAGTGAAGAAATTCAAGGTATCAAGCTGATCACTTCACCTCCAGAAAAAGATTAGAATGAAATTATCCCTTACAGAGTATCTACTTTCCTACATATAAAGACTCAGGGGAGAGATGTCTAGTAGTCTTCCTTGGGTACACATTCCAACATCTAAACATTAGCAGCTATAGCAGCTTTCAGTGTAACAACAACTGACGAGTTCAGCTCCTGGCTTTCTCCTAAAGTAGCTGATCCACATTGTCACTCTATTCTTGTCCCTCTGCACGATGAGGTGTGACACTTGTCAATAAGCAGTTTATACTTTCGGTACTATGTTTAATTCTTAATACAGAGGCTAAGCATTGAACTGCATAGTTAATCAAACTTGAGTATGTTTTCCTTCTCAGGTTTAACTTCAAAAGACAAACGTAGTGAGTCAGCTGTGAATCATTTCTGATTGTAAACGTTGTCATTTCAACTGAATATCCTGCTTTACCCCATGTTGTGTTTCCTTATTCAACCTGCCTAGTGTCCTCCAACTCCAACTTCTCAGAAGTCACTCTGGCGGGTTTAGCCAGTAAAGAAAACTTCAGCAACGTGAGCCTGCGGAGTGTCAACCTGACAGAACAGAATTCCAACAACAGTGCGGTGCCCTACAAGAAGCTGATGTTGTTGCAGATCAAAGGTATTTGAGAAGAGCATAGAGGAATCACACGCTGGCCCATGGCTTCTGTCTGGTTGTATTAGGGGTCTGACTGCTCCCTTTATTGCCTTATGGGGAAGGGATGCAATACTTTTGGAGAACTACTGTCTTACTTCCTCTCACTTAAGCATCACGAAATCCCACGAGGTAGGAAATATTCTGCCCATTGGGGCTTTGGGCATTAGTAATGTGCCTGGGACGGCAGCAGCTGTTAAGTGGCAGAGCTGGGTTTGAACTCAGGTCGGTCCCATTCCAGAATCTCAGCTTTGGCTCCTGCTTCCCCTTTTCACACACTGCCATGCAGTTCCCAGGGCCCCCTGAGTCATCAAAGTGGTTCTCTGCTCTCTACTCAGTCCTCACTGAGTTAAGCAAGAATCAACACAGGACAGAGGGAGAAAGGCACATTCCTGGGAAGGAATCAAGGGAGAGTGGACGCCAATGAAGCGGACCCGATTGCACTCTTATCTCCTTTCTACCCATAGCAAGGGAGGCTGGGAGACAAGCAGGGAAGCTCGGGCAAGGAGCAGACTTAGTTGCCTCCTCGTGGCAACCCCTGGAGATGAACCATCAAGAGAAGGATGGAGGAAGTCTCCTCTAGCTCTCTGAGGATTTCTTGTGTGTTTCTGCATAACCACTGCCCTTCCTAGTGTATTTAAAAGACCAGGGACAAGCTGAAATAACCAGTCTCTATTCCCGTGTCTAATGCAGAGACTACACTATCAGTGTAATTGTGGAAAGCTCGAAACCAACAAGTCATTTAGGAGGAGGTGTTGAAAGCAGCAGCAGGCAGAGCTTTCCTCTGACTGATTCCCATTGACTCACCCCACAGTTTACAGGGCAGCTTCCCAAGGAGGAAGATGCTCTGTGAAGGCGTGCCTTCCCCTCCACATGGCCAGCAGAGCTGTCAAGTGTAGGAGGTGGGCTGGGTGGAGAGAAGGGCACTAGGGAAGAGTGAAGGAGGACAGAGGAACATGTTTGCTGGTTTCCCTGAAAGACGGGACCTTAATTAATCCACGCATGTGCTGTAAGAAGACAAATAATGGTCCTAAGAAGTGTGGTGACATTCAGGAAAGCATTGATGAAGGAAAGTAAGAGATGACGCTGTCGGGTTGTCAGTTTTAAATCCCCCTGCAGGCCACCCTGGGTCATAGGAACTAACATTAGCAGACAGGGCTCTTCTTTAGAATGGAAAGAGTCTGTGGCCGGGATGCCTCAGAGGTGGCTGTGTCCGGTCCCGGTTCTCCTATCTGAGAAAACGGTGACTCCCTGCCTCGCGTTCAGGAAGAAGACACGTGCAGACCAGGCTGGTGGAACCTCGAGCTTCGTCGCTCAACAGCGGGGACTGCTTCCTTCTGCTCTCGCCCCATTACTGCTTCCTGTGGGTAGGAGAGTTCGCGAATGTCATAGAAAAGGCCAAGGTTGGTATCTGAAAAATACACATCCTTTAATTAACGTCTTACTACACCAATAGAATATTCCACTGGTGGTCAGATCATTACAAAGCTTCTGAAATGCTTTGAGATGTTTCATTCAAGTGAGGAGGGGTAGGTAGTGTTTCTTCTTTTCCTGAGTGTCTCTCAAACAAGCTTTTATTAGATGCTCCAGTGGGATGTTTTAGAAGGACTGTGGCCTATACCTTCAGGGTCTAAGTCCTGGGTTCATTCTTTCTTCTGTGTAATAAAGGAACTGGCTCCACTTCAAAGTCCTTTATCCCAGGCACTTATCAAGTTATGTCACAGATCTATTGAATGAGAATTTCACAGGGTGAAGCCCAAAGAATGGGTATTTTTCAAAAGCTTCACACATGACCTGTTGAATATTGAAGACAGAACTATTGCTGTAAAGAATTGATACCCTTGGTCCCTCAGTCACAGTTTGCTGACTGTATTGGAAGTACCCAACAACCACCCCTGCGCTCACAAGGCTTTCCTTCCATCCAGACACACCCCATTTCTCCTCTGATTTCAACGTGTGCCACTCCATCTAGCCATAGGCTTTTCTACTTCAATTGTGTTTCTCTCTTTTTTAGGCCTCAGAACTTGCAACTTTAATTCAGACAAAGAGGGAACTTGGGTGTAGAGCTACTTACATCCAAACCATTGAAGAAGGAATTAATACACACACTCATGCAGCCAAGGACTTCTGGAAACTCCTGGGTGGTCAAACCAGTTACCAATGTAAGAGTTGACTGTATTTCACAGATTGACAAGATGTGAATCTCCTTTCTTCTCCCCTAGTTCGTTCTTCTAAACCAGCTACTTTGTAGTACAAAACATGATACTCTCCTATTCTTATCCCAAAGCTGCTGGAGACCCAAAAGAAGATGAACTGTATGAAACAGCCATAATAGAAACAAACTGCATTTACCGTTTGATGGATGACAAACTGGTTCCTGATGACGACTACTGGGGGAAAATTCCAAAATGCTCCCTCCTACAACCAAAAGAGGTACAGTGAGGGGGCTACATCCTTCAACAAGAAAGCACACATAAGGCATTCTGTATGGGCTACCAATAAAATAGTAAGTGCCCCAAAAGGTTAGGTTAGTGTTAGTATCAATTATACAGCATTTACAGCTTTTTAGGAGATATTTGTGATTTCAAACCATTACTACTATCTCAAATACTAATATAGAATTCAGAGTAATGTTCAGAGGTGGCATGAATCATTGAAGGCTTTTATATTCTAGGCAAAATGTAAATATTACTTAGCCCTATCTCTTAAATTTTATATAAACATTAAATATTTTTTAGTCATTAAGTTTCAGGACTAATAGATGCCTGTATGTATAATGTATGGACTTGCCAAGTAATATGCTGTTTTTTCCTTCTCACACCAGCAATTATTTATTAATTACATATATTTCCAGTACCATTAAGTACACTAAGTGTTGAGAAAAAAGCGGAAGACACAAAAGGACCTTAAATTTCACTGGGTAGAAGAGTATCAGAAAAAATGTAATCTAAAGCTAGACTGAGTGTATGATATGTATGGGCATTTAGATGGAGGGGAGAGGAAGTTACAGAAAAAGAGATAATCAAATAATTTTAAAGAGAAAGTGAAATTGAGCCTTGTGTAGAATTAAATGGAATTTGGATTGCTGGGAATGAAGAGAGACATTATTCTAAGAAAGAGTAGAACAAACTGCAGGCATGGATGTAAGAAACAGCATACATTCAGCACACACTTAGTAGAAAACCCCTACTGTGAGTGTATGTATGATACGATGTCTGCTCTGAAGAATCTGGGAATTGCATACAGTGGAGGGGACATCACTGGATCCTCCGTGCCTGGCTTATATGAGCGGCCTGTATAAGCTGAGTGAAAGAATGAACAAACGAGAGAGGGAGAAACAAGGCAGAGAGGGAGGAAGGAAAGAAGATAGAACATGTACCTAAATAACTCTTTTATGAATCAGAAGTTTTAAGTGGTTTGAGAGTTCAGAGGAGAGAACATTAACTTGGGCATTTAGGACAATGAGAAGGAAGTCACACCTTCCAGGCAGAGGGTGGTTTGGCAGGGCAGTGCCAGCAGGCAGGTCTTGTGAGCTTCCTGTGTTTGTAATGACTGCCCCATCAGGATTTGTGTCATCATCGTCTATTTGACTGGAGCCTGTCCTTGAAGTTCACAGATTCTTTTGTGCCATTTCTCCAGGTACTGGTGTTTGATTTTGGTAGTGAAGTTTACGTGTGGCACGGGAAAGAAGTCACATTAGCACAACGAAAGATAGCATTTCAGCTGGCAAAGCACTTGTGGAATGGAACCTTTGACTATGAGAACTGTGACATCAACCCACTGGACCCTGGAGAGTGCAATCCACTTATTCCCAGGTATTCCCGCAGCCACGGGTGGCATCACAGAGGGAGCAGGTCGCCTTTGCAGCCCTGGTCCCTAACATAGCATCTACTAGCACTCTTACAGGTTTCAGTCTTCATAAATGATTACCTGCAGTGGGCCATGAATATTCACCAAAAAGAAAACTTATTTAGCTCTTATCTAACTAACATAGAAATATGGATGTGACAGTCTTCTGGAAGATGTTTATGTTCTGTTTAAGTTATTGAAGTGAATAAATCCCTCCCACCTGCGGCATTCCACATGCTGTTGTGGCAGATGAATAGCAATTGTTTAAACAAATTACACACCGATCTGAAGAGCTTCCCAGCATCTGGAATTCAGCCACTGATCTGAACACGTTTCCTTCTGATTTCCTTCCCAGCGTAGGCCTTGAATTCCAGGATTTATTTGGCAGTAGATAATGTTTATGCCTTTATGCCTTTTGGGGGTGGGGGGAGGATATGGTATTGAGATAATGATTGCAATTTTAATATTCCCTGCGGTGTACTAGACTTTTAAAAATCACTTTGGCACATACAAACTCCAAGACATATGGTCATGAAAAAAAATAATCTTATGTGGAAAGGATTGTTATTTTTTAACTACCAGACTCCCCCCTCCCCCCAAAAAAGTGTTTTTAAACTGTGTGCCATATAATAGATTAGAAATAGATGTACAACCAAACAGTGGGTACTATGCAACTATGTTTTAATGTTTTTCATTCAACTAGTATACAAGTTTAAACTTTCCTATTAGTGTACAACTTTAAAGTTTCCTACCTAGTTTCCTGCTTTAAAATCCAATTATTGCTTTTATTATTAATTATCATTAAAGAAACATTGAAAAATTATGACAATGTGGTGAAAAGTTTAAAAATTCTTTTTAAAGCAAAGATACATTTAACATTAGTACTGTAACAACTAGTGTTTTAAGAACTGAAACTAAGTCTAAAAAGGTTATTTTTTATTTGCAATAGTAAGAGAAAAAATAATGCTGATGCATAAAATCTATATGATGGCCGATTTATATTTCATAGTGACATCATCACAGTTCTGAAATTGAACGAGTGAGCACCTAACCCACTGATTTTCAATATCTCTGAGACAGAATCACGTGAGGAGCTTTAAAAAAAAATGCATTTGCTGGGCCCAGCCCAACGATATGTTTGGGTGGGGCTTTGGTGTCAGTATGTCTTAAAAGCTCCCCCAGGATTTTAAGGTGCTGCCAATGTTACGGCACCCAGCCCTTCTTAATCAACAAGGAGGCTGAAGCCACTGGGGTGTCATGACTTGGCCCAGGTCAAACGGGTCAGTCAGGGAGGAGGGGAGAAACGTACCTGGCTCCTGCTCCCAGGCTCATACCCCTTACTCTGCAAACTGCTGAGGCTTTCGTTTGTCCCACTTGAAGACATAAGACGGATTTTTAAAGCAGAAGTCAAGTGCTCTTTCTATAGTCATCTTAGCAAGTCTGCAAGGTAGGATTTATATAAAAGACCATCATTCCAATATTTTCTCATAAAGACCACCACCTTTCAAGGTGGTCCTGCATTTTCCGTAGTTGTTGATATCTGGTTCCCAGAGTCCCGCAAGAGCATGAGGTGGGCGTCTTTGTATACTGTGCTTTATCCTTTCAGTTTCCTTTGAAACAGGCAGCGTCCTTGATGTGCCTTAGTCATGATGTCAGAAACTGTAACCTTGCCCAAACAGGAAGGGGCTGAAGTTTGGGTCTCAGCAGCACACTGGAAGCACTGCTGGGTGGCCTGCTGGGATATGTGTGTCCTGGTCCCAACTCACAAGCAAAGATTGGCTTGGAGGGCTGAGAAACACCTGCATGTTATTCTCAGGGCTGTACCCTCTACAACATCTATTTTCTCAGCTCTGCCTTTTTCTAAATTACCTGTAATCTCAGGTACAGTGTCAAATTAGAAAGTTCTGAGGCCAAACCTGTCCTCCAGGTTGGGCTGTGCCGTTCCGTTCCTGAGTCATTGAGCTTTCCCAGGCTGCTGCCCTGGCCAGTGGCACTGAAATGTGCAGAAATTCACTTTATGATACGTGAAAGTGTGTTCATTTTAGTAACACAGGAGAGTCCCATACTCTAGAGAGCTTGGTTGTAACGTGACATGAAATAACGGAATTGGGGGTGAGCTATGTCTTCCTTATATGTGTTAACTAATTGGAGAGAAACGTGGTGAGCACGTGCAGGTGACTGTGGGCAGTGTTAAGTAGGTGAGAAGATTTCCACGGGCTCCTGTCTTGTGTGCCACCCCCAGGGCATCCCAAAGACAAGAAATTGCTAGAGTGCAAGAAAAGTCTAGTCCTGACGTGGTTCACGTCGCTTTCAGGCACATCAACTCCACAGACACAAAGCCTTGCAAAGCTTCAGGCTAAAATAATAAAATGTCATTTATTTGATAATGTAAGTGAAAGTAAAACATTCACTCTATAACCACTTATGTATTTTGAGATTCTTTTCAGTAGCTGCGTGTTTGTTTTGGATACCTTTCCTTTGTTTTAACTTGGCTTAATCTTGGTTCTTTTCCTGTCCTCCCACCTCCCCACCTCACTCCAACCCTGCAGAAAAGGACAGGGGCGGCCTGACTGGGCAATATTTGGGAGACTTACTGAACACAATGAGACTATTTTGTTCAAAGAGAAATTTCTTGATTGGACCGAACTGAAGAGACCTAATGAGAAGAGCATTGGGGAACTTGCCCAACAGAAGGTATTTATTCCGGGTGATCGAGTCTCAAACTTGGGCTTATTTGGGTCCCAACAAAAGTGGCCTAGAAGCTATAAGCCTTCCCAGGGTTCACTAGCAGAAGAGGAAACTGGTTTCCAATTATATTCTAACCCCAGGAGGTGAACCTAGAGCTATCTGCATTTCTTCTCAGGCATTCTACTCACTCGTGTAGCGATGGGTATTCAGGCCTCCAGAGTCTTTCCTCGAAGTGCAGCCTTTCCCTAAATGCAGGTCAATGCCCTGAGACAGAGTGGGGAAGCTGTAGTTTATGCTGCCGCATTGACAGTTGTACAGCACTGAGCGTGACGAGAGAATGGCTGTAGACACAAAGCAGCTGAACAAGCATTTTCATGTGCCCTTACAGGAAGATCCCAGGGCTGAGGTCAAGTCCTACGATGTGACGCGGATGGTGGCCGTGCCCCAAATGACCCCTGGCACTGTCCTGGATGGCGTGAATGTTGGCCGTGGCTATGGCCTGGTGGAAGGGGATGACAGGAGGCAGTTTGAGATTGCCACCGTCTCTGTGGACGTCTGGCACATTCTAGAATTCGACTACAGCAGGCTCCCCAAACAGAGCATCGGGCAGTTCCACGAGGGGGATGCGTATGTGGTCAAGTGGAAGTACATGGTGAGCACTGCAGGTTAGTGAGCGCGTCCGTTTCCTTCAGCTGAGGGTGGCCGGGCCCCCGCAGCGCTGCCCGGGCGGCATTGCCTGCTGCGGCCTGTCACACCCTCAGCTGCTTAGGTACAAGGTGGCAGTGGTGTAGACAAAAGAGGTCAGGTAGAATTCCTGACAACCTAGCATTGCCAACGTCCCTGATGTTTACTTGCAGAAATCAAAGGTGCGTGGCAAGGCCTCTCCCCTCCCCTGTCTCCTTCCCCTGCCCCCGGCCCCAGAGGTTTTCTAGGAAAGGAATGATTTGTCTCCAGATGATATTCACCATGTGGCTGTGTGCTGCTTAAATTAAAGTTGTTAAATAGAGCCTATCTGGGTGATTTAAACTGGAACCAAATGGCGGTGTAATCTTACAGTGAATTCCTGCTCAAAGGATATATCAGTAAAAAAAAAGCTATTTCCTCTGAGGCTGAGAGCACTAACAGTGCCTTGACGATCTGGTATAAAAAAATACACAATCCAAGTTCTTCAGGGTTCCTGTAAATGAAATACTATATCAAGACGCTCATTGCATGAGAGGCTAAAAGGGGTGTCAGGTGGACTTGGAAGAGATCATCCCTTCTCCTTGCTGAGGACTAGCCGGTATCTCCAGTGTGCCTCATCCCTGCCCATTTAGGAGAGCACTTGTGATTTCCAGATTCAGCTCCCAAGACACTTTATTCACCTCCTTATAGTCTCCTGTGCAGGAGGGCCCCCAGGGGCCCAGGAAACAGGCGGCTGCTTGCTGATCTGCAGACTTAAGAGCCATTTGATTTATTTCCCAATTTATCAAAGATAAGTCTGTTAGTCAGTTGACAACATTTACTTAGCACCTACTCTGTGTAAGACACTTTTTTTTCAAGTAAATATTTCAGACTGGCCTCCAAGAAGCAGATCGTATCAGTGACCATAAAGCAAGAACAGGAAGAGACAGCAGTGCTTCAGGCTGAAGGAGGAGAGCTAGATTCCCTTGACACTGGGTCTGCCAGCAGTGGGGAAGCCCAGCAAAGCAAGACCAGGACAGCCCACAGACAGACACCACTGGGCTGGTGGCAGTGAGGGCTGGCAGGATCACATGGGGTGCTGAGCTGGCCACACCTAGAGGTCCACCCTGGCCCCAGAGGCACAACGCTGGGTGCTCTACCGTGCCTAGTTGAGTGCCTCCCTGTGGCTCTGTGGGACTTGTGTGTTACACTAATTTCCCAGATGAGGGACAGGGCAGCAAGATGAAGTAACCCTCCTGAAGTGGCACAGCTGGTAGAGAGCAGAGCCGGACACTCAAATCCAGGCCTGCTGTGCAGTTCACCCTGCTGGCAGGGGGGTCAGGGTCTGGGCCCAGCACAGGATGTCGGGAGCTGTGAGTTTTGGCTACAAGGAGGACTCGAGTCACTAGACCCGCGGAGAATGTCAGGGTTGAACCAGCAGCAAGGCCGCCTGAACACACCAAACTTTTGGGGCTTCCTAACAGCCACGAGCAGGAACGGAATCTTTCGGGGCCCTGGCAGCTCTGGCCTCTCCCTCCAGGGAATAGTGGGATGTCGGACAAGGACCCCCCAGTGGGAGGGGAATTTCCACTTAATTCCTTAGGAGCTATCAGAACTGCCCCGTTCCCTTTTCATAAGGGGCTGTGTCACTTGGAGGGAAGGCCACAGGTACTGGAGCTCTACGGCCTGAGGTTCAGAATCTCAGGCCCTGACTTTCCAGCCATGCAAATTGGGTAAAGTTACATAACCTGTCTGAGCCTTGGTTTCCTCACCTGGAAAATATGGATTATAATACCTGTCTCATATGCGATGTTTAGCATGGTGTTCGGCACATGTACACATTGTGGGTACAGGAACAGTACTGTATTCAACTTGAAGGTGAGATAATGTGGATCCACCCAAAATAATAGCAATTCCCAAAGTGTCGCTACAGTGGATTTAAGCTCCTTGATCAATGCAGAGGTGGCAAACTGAAATGATTATCTATGCTGCTGGTTGGCAGTGAAGACAATAATAGGAGATTCAGCATGTGTGGGGAGGGCGGATCTACTAACCTTTAGAGTTGTGGAAAGGTTAAGGAACAAACTTTAAAGACACTCATAATTCCCATTTTTAAAATGTAGAATGGGAGCTGCATGTTTCATAAAATGAGACAAGGGGGCACCACAATTTGAAGTTTAGTTATTTTCTTACCTTAGCTGTTAGTTATGAGACGAGTACTAGTATGTGAATGAGGAAAACTATAATAAAGTGAATTAACAATAAATAAATCTAAGATTTCCAAGACCTTCATAGGCTATTTACTTGGAGGACCCTAGGAAATAATGATTTGACCCAGGATTTCTTTTCTATATTTCTTCCCAGTAAACACAATGTACAACTCACAGCTCCCATGACCACCTGCAGGTTATGTCCCGTGCCCCAGCAGGGTCAGGGGACAAGCTGCTCGAGGTGCTCGGTGACATTAGGTTAGGCTACTCCAGAGAGTGACACAGGCTGATTTTATTTTCTATAAATAGATGGTCAGTAAATGAGGTTCTGGTGCAAGACTGCTTGACCATGAGCCATTCTTCATACCTCAGTTTTCTGTTATTCCTAAATGGAGCCACTGGTGACAAACATACCCTTGAAAGTACTTTGATGGCGTGATGTATCAACACTTTAAATTAGGCATCTGGTTAAGGTGGTAAAGATAAGAGTCCAGTTCTTTCTAATAATATTGCTAAAATTAAAATTAAATAAGTGTATTAGTAATTAAGTTGCACATAGAACTAAATTTGGGTATGTTGAGGTAGGTTCACAATTATAAAGAAAATTAGTGAAATGTCTGTCTTATGCAATATCTTTAAAGAAATACAATTCTATTTTAGGTATATACACTCAAGTCTATTTTTAAATGTTTGTATGTAATGTTGGTTATTTAAGTGTGAATATATATTTACACAATGTATTTGAGTGCTAACAAATTAAAGGTACATATAAACTGTTGTGATCTATTTTAAGCATATTTTTTCCCCAGTGATCTAGTTGACATGGTGAATTTTCACTAGTTTGTAGAATAAGATGGTCAATCAAAGGCAAACTTTTCTTGCTACTTAAATTAACAGAAATTTCACTGGAGTGCCTTCCAAATTAATTGTGTATATTCACTACCTATTCATTGATTCCTGTTTCATTTTGCTCTCCCAGAAATACACAAACTTGACCAGTTCAGATCCACAACAGACGGTACTAAAGGCTGTGCTTAGTCAAAGTACTTTAAGAAATTATTAGAATCATTTATGAAAACTGGGTCACAGAGTACTTTGCAAAACAGAAGGCCAGAAATCAAATTTGTATGGCCCCTGTCCCTTTAAAAACTTAAATGGGGTCTTCTCTTACCTTCAAACTTCAACACAACTGTGATTTTGCAAATGGGAATGGAACTGAGAAAAATGTGTATTTCTACTATGGATTATATTTTAGAAGCAGTGGTTAGCGACAGTTGCATATAGGTGATATAGAACGAGAGAAGCTAGTTATTATCAGTAACTTTTAATGTGCCTGGGTGTTAAAACCAACTGTTCACCCCCGTTGCAGGGACCCCGTGGGCATGTCAGTCAAGAACTTGGTCTCCGGACCTTACTTAGTCTGGAATTTTCTGCTTTCAGGTCACCGCCATTCAGGCCTCTCCTCACCTACCTCCTAAGAAAGGCCTTCCCTCCGTAGGCAATCGCATTTGTCCCCACCCTGCCTGGTGTCATGTCCCCATCTGTTGTCCTCATGACACTTACTGCTGTCTGAAATCGTCTTGCTCATCTGTTTGTGTATTAGAAAGAAAGCACAGACGTGTCCGTCTTGGTCATCATTGGAGTCCCAGTATCCCGAAGCATCCCCAGCAGGAGCTCAGTAAATATTTGTTGACCAAATGAATGAAGGGAATCTAGAGATATATTCCTAAAGGTAGAGATTTTGAGGTCTGAAATGCTGTCTCAAATGACCATTTGACCAGTTAGCCTTCCACGACTATTCTTCAGAGCAAGCAGTTAGATCTGCCTCCTGTGCTGCTACTATTTATTGAGTGCCAGACAATAAGGAAAGTCAGCACTTAATCCTGGCGACAGCCCTGGTGACAGACACGAAATCCCAGATTACTTTATGAAAACGATATGTCAGCAATTTATCACCTCCGTTTCTGACAGAACTTGGAAACTTAAAGGTTTTCTTTTTTCTTCTTTTTTTTTACACTAGAATAGTTTTAACAGTCTGATTTTTTTCCTTTGCCCTTAAAGCTGGTCTGGCTGCTGTTTTCAATGTCTGTGTGAGCCTTTGGTCCTGCTCTCGCAGTCGCCCACCTTCCTCTGGGGTGACAGGTGTTTTTCTTAGGATATCCAGTGGGTCCTTCTGAGTATTGTTCCCCAGTTTGGAGGCTCTGGGGCAGTAGCTGTAGAAGGGTCTCTTCTCCTGCTGTTTGAGTGACATTCATCCAGGCGTGAGGGACCTCTCCTCTCCCTGCTTCTCTACCCTGTGTCCTCACGGGCCCGGGAGAAGTGCGCCAGGCATGCGCCCCTCCTGGGCTTCTCCCTGCTGACCTCGCTCTCTGCTGTGCTGTGTGTTTGCAGTGGGAAGTCGGCAAAAGGGAGAACATCCCGCCAGGGTGTCCGGCAAAGAGAAGTGTGTCTACTTCTTCTGGCAGGGCCGGCACTCGACTGTGAGCGAGAAGGGAACGTCAGCGCTGATGACAGTGGAGCTAGACGAAGAGAGGGGAGCCCAGGTGAGTCCCCACCTGGACAGAGGGGAGTGTCCTTTGCAGGGAGCCACATGATGCATGGCCTGGGCCCTGATGACCCTGACAACCGGATTCTAATTCACACAGACATCATCATCATCATCATCCAGAGCACTTTCAGTCCTGGTCTGGCTTCTACAGATTTCAGGCTGGGCCTCACATTCCATCCTCCCACCTGTTGTGATATGACCTGAAATGAAATACTGCACCTGCAAATAGTAAATCCAGAAAACAAGCACAAGGGACCAGTCCATGTTTTCAAAAGGTTCCCACCTTAACCCATAATCAAGGAATTGTTAAATAAAATAAAGTGGTGCCATTATCCACTTCTAAGATGGGTAGAGATTTTTAGAAGAATGGATCCTGCTGGCAAGGATTCAGCAGAACGGGTACCCTACGTGCCTCTGTTGGGAAGGTTGGCTTGAACAGCCATTCCACTTACACAAATCTATCTGAAGGAAATATTAGAGATTACTGCAAAAATTGAGTAATCCCATCGTCTGCATTCCTCACAGCAGCCCAAGTGATTTTTCTAGAACATATCAAGGCATGTCACCCTTGCTGTCTGCCACACAGAGGATAATCTCAGCAGTCTCCCAGTGTTCTCCAGCACCTGCGCGTGGGCCCTGCACCCCTCTCCTGCTCTTGCTCTCCTCCCAGGCTGCAGATATCCTCTGTGCACTGACCTCATGCCCTACCTGGATGCACGCAGCTCTCAAACTCTTACGATGGACGTTTTTGTTCAAACATCACCCCCCTATTTTATCCAAATCCCTCTTCATGCCCCCATTATTCTCTGTGCCTTTACTGTGCTTTATCTGTTTTCGTGGCATGGTCTATCACCTACATAATCATCTCATTTGCCTATTTATTATCTATCTTCCCCCATGAGCATGAAAGAGACCATGTCTGCTGGCCTCACAACCCCATGGCCTTATAACACCATCATAACCCCAGGGACTGCATAATGCCCGGCAGGTACCAGTGCCCAAATCCAAGGATTTGTAAACATTTCTTTTTTTTTTTTTTTTTTTCTTTTTTGTGACTGGTAAGGGGATCACAACCCTTGGCTTGGTGTCGCCCGCACCACGCTCAGCCAGTGAGCGCACCGGCCATCCTTATATAGGATCCGAACCCGCGGCAGGAGCGCCACTGCACTCCCAGCGCCGCACTCTCCCGAGTGAGCCACGGGGTCGGCCCGTAAACATTTCTTTTTAATGTTTGGGTGATCTGTGCCTCAGGTCTTATCCTTTAGTACCAGTAATTTGGAGTTGACTCTGGGGTTTTTAGAAAACACAACACCATGTGCAAATATTTTTACTATCTTGGCTGAATGATTAACAGTAACGTGAGGGACAGCAGAGAAATTTTCTCCAGCTATAGATCAACACTCACTCAGCCTTCCAGAGACCTACAAACCAAATATCTTCCCTAAAAAAAATATTTCAATGCATATTTTCTACTATGGGTTACATTTTAGAAATAGTTGTTAGCAACAGCTGCATTTTAATTATTCCTAATAGTGGGTAATTTCAACTGCCTTGCTTTTTTTTTTTTTTTTTTTTTTTGGTAAAGGCCATGAATGAATATGTTTTAATCCAGCCTTTGAAATTATCCTTAGTCATGTTGGTTAGAGCATGATGCTGATGGCACCGAGATCCAGGCTTCAATCCCCATACAGGCCAGCTGCCCCCCAAACCCAAATTATCCTTAGTTTTGAATCTTACTCTCTCTAGTCTGAGCATTTCATTTTTATCAGTCCTATGGATGGAAGATCATCTTAGACATATAGAATACTGCCACAAAATGGCACTTGATTCTGCAGAATGGGCCCGGAGATGGATAAGTTAACTCATGGCGAGAAGTGCTTCTTGACTATCAGAGCTCCCTGACTGCCAGCTCAGCAAAACGTTTCCTCTCTCGGGGAAAACACCCTGCCAAAGTGAAAGATGGTTCCACCCTCACGTTGGGTCTGGCGCAGCCAGCACCTGAAGGATGAAGACATTGAGAGGGAGGGGAATGTGGCCGGGGAGGCTGATCCCTCTATGAGTGGACTACTGGAGTGATTGCAGGACATACGTTTCCCCCCAGAATTACTCAGTCATTCTGCTGAGAGGTATACTTTGTTAAAGGTATGTTTAAGTCAAGCATGTTACCTCTATACCACAGAATACTATTAAAATACCAAAATTCATGTTTTAAAAGAATATTTGATGACAGAAAAATATCGTAAGGAAAATGAGGGCATAGAACAACATAAACAGCACTCTTATTTTTGTTTAGGAAAAAAATATATACCCAAAAGATACTTTGAAAGGACTGTTCCATGCTGGAATTTGAATAGTGCTTGTCTTTAAATAATAGTAGCATCGCGCTGGCCTTTGTTTGTACATCTTGATGTTTTTCTGATGTCCTGCAATAGGCATGTATTATTTTTATGACTTTGAAAACCCCACCCCTGTTACCTGTTTTCCTCTGTTTAAATGTGAAGGTCCAGGTTCTCCAGGGCAAGGAGCCCCCGTGTTTTCTGCAGTGTTTCCAGGGAGGGATGGTGGTGCACTCGGGAAGACGGGAAGAGGAAGAAGAAAATTCGCAAAGTAAGTTACTTTTAGCGCTGGAATTCAAAGTTTTTTTTTCCACCTCCTGGAAGGTGTTTTTATAGGCAAGGGGGTTTAAAGTAAGTCTCTCTTCATATAGCTGTGGCTTTACCACCGAAAGCCTCCTAATGTTTGTCTAATAAATCAGCTTTATGAGGATCTTGAAACCCCCTCCTCCCATGGAATTTATTTCAGGATCCCCCTTTGCATACAGGAGGCTGGAAGATTACTTCTCCTTAATCTGAATTCTCACAGTGGCTCTGTCTACTCTATTCAGGAGAAAAAAAGAGAAAAGAAAAAAAGCCCAGCGTATCTTCTGTTATAAATTATGAGACTTTTGTTGGCCAGCATCCAAAAAAAATAAAAAATCTTAGCTTTAGAGGCTTTTAAACCACACCTGTGGTATGACTTATTTTATAAATTTTGTAAAAATGGTTTTTCTGCATCGTGAACTTTTGGCAACCTGCTTCTGCTTCTGACTGCAAAAGGATCTGCTTTCTGGGATTGTCATTGCTCAGCATGACTTCTTGCCACAGCAGCTTCAGCCTCGTAGGTCCCCTTAAGTCCCTGAAGCATGGTGGTTGCTGCTGGTTGCACAGCAGGGACCAGGAATGGGAAGGGCGGCTTTTCCTGTCCAAGCTCAGGTCATAACTCCGTGCTGATGACGCCCCCTGCAGGTGAGTGGAGGCTGTACTGTGTGCGGGGAGAAGTGCCCATGGAAGGGAACTTGCTGGAAGTGGCCTGTCACTGTAGCAGCCTGAGGTCCAGGACTTCCATGATCGTTCTCAATGTAAATAAGGCCCTCATCTACCTGTGGCACGGATGCAAAGCGCAAGCCCACACGAAGGAGGTCGGGAGGACTGCCGCAAATAAAATCAAGGAACAGTGAGTGCTGTGTGTCTGGGATGAGCTTCACAGAAGTGGCTTCCCAGAGGGACGCAAGCAGGCTGAGGTGGGAGGGTTCCCAAGACCTCCAGTGGACGCCCGGTGTGCTAAAAGTGACTTCAGCAAGGGAAGATGGTTGTGCACGTGATCGGGGACCTGTGACATTCCAAGTAGATAGGACACACGTCTCAGCCAAGACCTCCGATTTAAGGGCTTCCCTTACTTTCTGAGGATTTACCTGTCTCAATAAAAGGCAGTGTGAGGAGCAAGGCAAGTGACCCCAACAAGCACTTTAGTTTCTTCGTAGGCGCACATCAGCTTTTGAATTACAAGCCTGGAATCCTTTGATATTTAATGAGAGCAAATTTTAAATATCTTTTAGGAATTCTGAGTTTAGTTTGGTCACAACAGTGTAGTGTTAAGAAGCTACAGAAGGGCTTGAGGGACCCCTGTCTGTGGACTGTACAATGTCCCCTTTTTAGAGAACTGTTTTCTCCCATTCTCAAAGGCGGCCACCGGACAGTGAGTCTTGGGCCAGCGCTGCAGGGGTTAGGTCTTATTCCTCACCCAGGCAGGCAGCCGCAGTCGGCCACTTGCTGAGATTGAGTACACCATGGTATAGCACTGAGCGAGGACTCAGAGAAGATGCAACTCTGAAGTGAGGTGGGGAAGAGAGAGCTGAGGGAGGTTTGCAGTGGTGGCTGGTCACCTGTCTTGAGTGGGCTCAGCTCTTCCCAGCAGCCCATGCAAAATGGGCACTGCAAGCAGCCAAAGAAACCCCAGTGTCGCCCAAGCATTCAGAGGATGACTGAGGCCTTCCTTACAGTAAAAGTGAGGAGTTCCTAGGACCACATCATGTCACTGATGTGCCATTGGGTAAATCCATTCTCTGGGCACTGAACAGTACAGCGTGGGCCACTTGCCTGTGCCACCTCTAGACCTAACGCTGCATGGAGAGGGCAGAGGGGAGAACGGAGGCAGGTGACCCTCCAACAGGCAGACAGTGAAGCAAGAGGTTTCATCTCCAGACAGCATTCTGGGCAAGGTCAAGGGCAGGGAAGATACGATTCTCAGTGAGGTGTCCAAAGGCACTCATGGTCCATCAGATCTTTCACTGGGACCACTGGAAGAGCAAAGCAATGAACAACTCGTTCACCTATTCATCCAATGAATACTTATCGAGCGTCTGGTTGGCACCAAGCACAGATTTAGGGACTAGGGACTTGGCAGCAAATGAATCCAGGTCTCTGTCCTCATGAAGCTTATGTTCTTGCAGGAAAGAAGGACAAGAAATAGTAAATATGTATTGTTATATATTAAGAAGTATATTATTTTTATTACATATTATATGTAAATGTACATTCCTCCCTGGGAGCCAAGCCAACCCCTCTTCCCCCGCACACACATACATTCATAAACTACAGGGCATTTTTTCATTCATTAATCAGAATTGGTTTTAGTTAGGAAAGTAGAAGAGGAGAGTGGGTGAACTGACCTGTAGATTTCATTTTGTATAATTTTGTGCTGCCCATGCTCTCCGGGCTCATAAACAACGATTGGAATTTCTCCCTTGCAGATGCCCCCTGGAAGCAGGACTGCATAGTAGCAGCAAAGTGACAATACATGAGTGTGATGAAGGCTCCGAGCCACTGGGATTCTGGGACGCTTTAGGAAGGAGAGACAGGAAAGCCTACGACTGCATGCTTCAAGGTAATGCAACCTTCCATAGCCTTCCACGACTTTTTAAAAAACTCACTGATTTATTCAATAAATATTTGTGGAGCACCTGTGTACAACACACGATAATTTAAACCTAGGATATGTCCTCACAAGCCTACAACCCAATGAGGGGGCTAAGTAATGCCTATGACTAATGGTAATGCAAAATAAAAGTTATGGGTCATAAAAGAGGTACAGGTGAGGGAGGTTGAACATTACAAAGAAAAAAGATTACTTCCATCAGGAAAAATCTCACACAGCTTCATGGAAGAGAAGAGAAGAAAATTCCTGGGACCCAGATGAGCAGTGACACAACGTAAACCTGGAACAAGGTGCTGTTTGGTTTGGCCAGCACCCAGTGTACAGGGAAGTAGTGAGGCTTCAAATTAGATTGGGGGCATCTTGAGTGGGAGGCCAGAGACGATGAGCCACGTGGATGGCTCTGCCACTCACGGAAGGCACAGGAAGGAGAGGCTTGGAGGTCAGTGACAGCCTGAATGCACACTTAGTGGAATGCACTAAGAACTTAGGCAGGACCTTTCAGGCATCATAGATCTCCGAGGACATAAAGAAAGCTGGGGACACTGTTCTCAGGAAGGTGCCTGGTAAAATCTATGTGTACAATGTCGGATATGATTTCAGGGATTTTACATTCATGGCCCATCAACTAGAACTCGTGATTTAAAATGCAGTAGATAAAGATGGAACGCATGAGAAGTGGGAGAACAGGTCAGTAGAATGGCACAAAAATCAAGAGGGGAGAACATGTCATACAAGAAGGGACAGTTACCACTGCCAGATGGCAAAGTTCAAGGTCTAGGAGAACAGAGAAATGTCCTTGAGCTTGATGCTAAGTAGACTGTCAGAGGCCTTCACCTACCAGTGCCACGTCAGCCTGCACGAGCCAGGGTGGCTGGTGAGGTGGGAGGAGGCCAGTGTGAAGTTGGAGAAGTTGCCTAACACAAGGGAGGAGGACTCGGCAGCAGGAGGATATCAGAGTCCAGAGGAAGACTTCCCGGCACTAGACCATTCCACGTGTTACCTATTCTTGGTGCTAATTTTGGATGGAGCCGGAGGACCCATTTGAGAGGAAGGGTTGAAATGTAGAAATGGATGATTAAAGGAGGGAAGTCCATGAGGAGTAGGGATCGAGGGCACAAGGGAAAGTTCACCTTGGGGAGGGCACCACTTCTTTGTTCTTTATTAAGCATCTTCAGGAAGTGGACCCCTTATCCCATTTCCAGAGCCCTTCAAAGTTATTGATCCTGTTTGGAAAGACAGTGGCTGCTGTTATACAGAATGGACATTCCCATTCACCAGACTGAAGTGTGTGATATATTCCTCCTGTCTCATCTTATGTTTCCTAGCATAAGAAGTAAAGCTAACATTTACTGAGGAGGTCCCAGAAGCCAGGCACCACGTGAGCACTTTATGTACACTAATTCAATTAATACAATCCAACATGCTACCATTTTTACAGATGAGGAAACTGAGGCACGGGGAAGTTAATCAGCTTGCCCGAGGTTGGACAGCAATGGAGTATACTCGCAACCACTCCATTCTACTCCACCTCCCAATTTTTATAAACTTTTATGTAGCTTTTTAAACTTAATTATCTATTGATGATAGGAAATGCTTGAAATTAAAGAAGTTAAAGAAAATAAGTCACAATCCCATCTCTCAGAGGTAACCAGAACTCACATTTCTCTATGCTAAATATAATATCTATTTTCTTTTTTTTTTTTTTTTTTTTTAATATCTATTTTCAAAAATAAAATTTGGACCTTCAGTTTTTTATGTGCTTTTTCCCTTTACTCTACTATGAATAATTTCCCAAGTTGTAAATATTTAGACTCTTTATGGTTGCAGGGTATTTCATGACTATTCCATGAATATATGCCACTCTTTTCTGAACAGTGTCCTATCGTTGGAGACTTGTTTCCAGTTTTTCTCTATTATATATTAATGCAGTTTGAATAATTTTTTAAATAATTCTGTACATTCATTCCTAATTGAGGTACATTCCTAGATACACAATGCTATGCCAAATTTCATTCTCACCAGCAACATACAGAAGTGTACATTTCCCAGCACAGTCATAAGCCCGGATCTTTGTCTTTTTCTTCTTTGCCAGACTGATGGGAAGAAACAGTCAAGCATAGTTTTCATTTAATTTTTTAATTAGAAGTACTGTGAAACACTTCATATATATATTTATATATTTTTAAATACCTATATGCATTTTTAGTCATTTGTATTTCTACTTTGGTAAATGTTTTGTTTGTGTCTTTTGCACATTTTATTGAGATATTTACCTTTTCCTTATTTATGTCCCTTCATATATTAAGGATATTAACTAGCTGCTGTATTACAAAGATTCCCCATTTTGTTACTTGCTTTTTCATTTTTTTTTATCTTTTTGCATTGTAATTTTTCATTTTTATGTAATTAATGCATAAGTCTCTTCTCTTTTGATTACTTCTGTTACTACTAGGATTTAAAAGGCCGTTCTTATCTCCAACTGCAGATAAATTCTATGTATTTTTGAACTAACTCTTTGAATTTTTCATGTTTTATATTAATTCTTCAGTCCATCTGGAATTTACTTGGATGCAGATGTTGTCTTTAGCTTTGTTCTCTCTTCTTTCACAGATCCTGGAAGTTTTAACTTCGCACCCCGCCTGTTTATCCTCAGCAGCTCCTCTGGGGATTTCTCAGCCACGGAGTTCGTGTACCCTGCCCGAGCCCCGGCTGTGGTCAGTTCTATGCCCTTCCTGCAGGAGGACCTGTACAGTGCACCACAGCCAGGTGAGGCCCCCAGGGGCAGCTCGAGCTGAGTAGCAGAAGCTACACTTCCAGAAAGCCTTTTTATTTTATGTTAGCATTTATTAAGCAATTTCTGTTTGCCAAGGACAGTACCAGGACACTTGCTTATAGTATCTCATTTAACCCTCACACCTACCCCAAAAGGAAGTGGAGTGATGCCGACCCCATATTAAAGTGTAAGGAACCGAGACTGAGTTAGTTAACTTGCCCAGAGATGTCAGTAGGTTGAGTGCAACCGTGTGAGGCCTGGCGTCTCTGCTGCTCTCCCAGCCTTCCCCTCGGTCTTGTTGCTTCATGGTCCCAAGTTGACTGCCCCTGCTCCAGCTATCATGTTTGCCTCCAAGACTGAAAGAAGAGGGGAAAGGGCAGTGATAGTCCCATCTCTCCCTTTTATCGGATAAAGCAGAAGTTTTCCCACAAGCCCCCCAGCAGACTTCTGTTTACATGTCATTGGCCAGAGCTTGTGACATGCGTACCCCAGCTGCAAGGGAGCCTGGGAAAACAGGTGACCAACAAGAAGGGGTTGGGGTATCTGCTGAGTTAGCCAAAGAACAGCGTCTGCCATACCAAAGCTCCACAGGGACACTACCTCAGGCCTTTGGAGTCCAAGTTCAGGGCTGTTTCCAGCAGTCCATGACCTCACGACAGAAACCTCTGTGCTCTTATTCCAGCTGGGAGAGTCACACGAGGCTGGACTCTACAGACCCTCCCACCTTCCTGCCCATCAAGTCTGAGGCCAGCTGCCCCTAAGCTAGGGGTGTGTCCATTCTCCCATTACAGGAGCCAGAGCTGGAGGCAGGGGCCCTCACCTTGCACTGGTGGCCCAGGTCACCACCTGAAAAGCTTGACAGGTGCACATGTCACACTGTGTGAAATATTAGCAAGAGTCTAAAAAGAGAGGCTGCCATCCACACTCTTCATCCTAGGGCTCAGGCTGGGTTATCACCCTCCATTGGGCTTTAAAGAGGGTACTTTTCACAGAATGCTAAGATGCTTGCCGGAAAGGACTCGGAAGGGGTTCTGAGAACCCCTTTGCCACGTGGAATGAGAGTCAGGTTGATGGTTTGAGGAAAAAAAGTGAGGAGGAAGAGGCAGAACAGTTTTGATTTTAAAGCCCATTTTTCTCTAAGAGAACCATGGACTTGCTAAGCAGTCAGACACAGGGCAGGCACGCCAGTTTTTAGCAAGCTTTTTGGTGCTGATGGCCCCTTGAGGCATGTGCATTATTCAGGGCACTCCTAGCTCAGCCCTGCCCACATCCAGAGGCACAGGGTGGGCTTGAGTGGAGCCAGGAGACAGGAGCAGGACCTAGGGGAGAAGGAAAGAAAGACGCCCCCTCGTGGACACCACCTCTTTCTGCCTGGTGGCTTTTCCTGGCTTGACTTTCAGTGGGATGAGATGTCTTGCAGCCTGCCTTTGCCCCTTGCGACTGAACTTCACTGAAAGCGGCTTCTCCCCTCTGAAGAGCAGCAGGGAGGGCAGGCGTCTGTTACATTGGGGAAGGGAGAGCTGGAAGCACCCCTGACTGTCTGGTTCTGTTCTCGCCCTCACAGCGCTATTCCTGGTTGACAACCACCACGAGGTGTACCTCTGGCAGGGCTGGTGGCCCATCGAGAACAAGATCACTGGGTCTGCCCGCATTCGCTGGGCCTCTGACCGCAAGAGCGCCATGGAGACAGTTCTCCAGTACTGCAGAGGTGGGCTCCCCGGCAGGCGCCGGCACGAGAAGGGGGCCGGGAGCCCCTCGGGCACCCACAGCCCCCCCCAGAGCCCCGGAGCCCCTTTCCCTCTGTGCGTGCAGGCCAGCAAGGGGGAAGCCTGGCCAACAGCGATGGAACCAGCTTTTCCCTCCACAACCTTTTTGAGGCTCATTAATTTTGAGATGAGTGCACTCTCGGCTGCCAGCATGAATGAGTTTCTCTCTTTTGTATTATAAGGCCATCTAACCTGTTACCTTCAAGGTTAAAGGCTGTATTGTGGAACATCCTGGACTGACTAAGACCCTGTTACACTTGTGATTAATCAGGCAGTGAGGCCAACAGGCCTCCACCACGCACATGGTCTGCAAGCCATGCTGTGCCCTCAGAGAGCAGAAATCTCACCCAAACTGGCTGGAAGGCCAGTGTCGACCCTTTTATCGTTTTTATTCATTATTATTTTTAGTATTATATCCAAAAAGAAAGATCCGTAGTAAGTTCATAGTTTTTTACTGTACTGTCCACCTGAAATTTGTGGTCTCTTATATAAAATGGAGATGCCAGTAATTCATTTCTTATCTGAATGTTTATGGTTTCATCCATTTGTTTAACATCACTGAGTATGTACAATTGATTCTCCTCTTGAAAAGCTCTTTAGTAATAAATAACTGACTAAATTTTCCACCAAATGTTAAAGCTGAAGCGGGCTTCTAAAGTGCTGTCATTAGCTGTCTGATCATGTTGAGGCTCATCCTGTGTTGGGGTGTCAGGAACACCTCTACAGGTGAGTGTGGGAGGAAGAAAATGTCCCACCCAGAAGCTACGGGAGGCTTTCTCCCTCCCAGGGATCCAGAAGCATTTTGCTGGGTTTGGGAAGTACAGAGTAAGGTCGGTGTATGTCCCTATTACAGTCATAGGTATAAAATGAACATGTTCTGTAAGCATCCTCCATGTGTTGTTATGAAACACTCGGCTTGCATTTTAAGCGCACATCAAGCGTTCTGAACAAAGAAGAAAAGATTTTAAGGGACATCAGAAAAAGGCAGGGTCCTAGGGCTCGGGTCTACTGACTTTTGCAATCTGTTTAACTACAGGAAAAAATCTCAAGAAGCCGCCGCCCAAGTCTTACCTTATCCATGCTGGCCTGGAACCCCTGACATTCACCAATATGTTTCCCAGCTGGGAGCACAGAGAGGACATTGCCGAAATCACAGAGATGGTGAGTGCACTTTCCTGGCCTGTGAAGGCGGTCCCCAACTACCCCCCGCTTTTGGATTGTGGGTTGACTTTATCCTGGGGAGAAGCATCCAACACCCCTTTCAAAGTGCGAAATACTTTTTCTTTTGCCAACATATTAACAAACCTACATAGATTTAGCTGAGGAAGAGGAGAAGCCTAATGGGAATTCAGTTGAACTATCTTGGTAATTTTCTACACCCGGTACTCAAATTTTAAAAACTACAAAGGTGAATTAATTACTTTGAAGATGATATGTAAATACCAGCTGCTGTCTCTTCATTCTGTTAGCTGAAAATCTATTCCTTAGCCTTACTAGCTTCCCAAGGTCTACATAATGCACAACCAATTCCTTGTTTCAGATGGTAACCTTGGGTAGCGGAGACACAGAATAAACCAGGGATGAATTAGTATGTTCAGATGACTAAATGAATGAACGTACTGTGTCTCACTCATGATAAGATCTTGGTCAACATCTCATTAATATTGTCTTTGATGAGACCACCCGGGATTACCACATGAGGCATTTATCATAGCTTCTATCTACCAAAATATATTATTATCCAGAATGTTTTCGTTTCAGCCACACAGAAAAGAAGCTTACTGTAGCTAGGTAGACTTTCTTAACTTATGAGTTATTAACATTGCTAGCGACAGCAACTCCAAAGGTATTTTTGGTTTGATGGAAGAAAAGCTTTTTTCCTGTTTTAATTTTTGTAACTGAGTAGGAGAACTTCTTTTCTGGAAGACATGACCTGAGTGTATTTTATAGGAAATCCTAGTAATTTTAGCCAAACAGACCAAAAAAGTCTACTGCTGAATAATGATTGAGAGCACATGTTTAATAGCGCAAACATTGCTGCCCGTCCTAACCTGTCTCCCTTTAACCAAATGCACTTGATCTACACAGGGAAGGGGCTGATTGCAGCCCAAACTCTGACACAGTCAGAGCAAGGTAGTTCTGTGCGTGATCAATAGGGGATCACAAAACCTAAAAGCTCTAGGAATTATAAGCACCATGGCTGTTTCATGCAGTCTAAGTTCAAAGATGCCAGTCACCATGATTTTTTGTTTTGTATTCACTATGGACATTGGGCTGTATAACGTGCAGGCCTGTGGGATTTCAGCCAGGGAAGTCAGTCTTCCCACACCTGCACGTCATACTAGTAATTAATGTTCACCGAGTGCTCACCTACGCTAGGCACTGCTGCAAGCGTGTGACATTTATTTTCTCCTTTAATTATCACAGAAGTCCATTATGGTCCATCTTATTATCATATCCATTTTACCAGGGTAGAAACTGACACACAAAAACATGGAGTCACTTGCCCGAGGTCTCAGAGTTAGCGAGTGGAGAAGCTGTTCTCAGAGGCAGGCAGGCTCTCTCTCTAAAACCCACCTCCTCATAATGCCAGCGGCCAAAAATATATATATGTGTGTGTGTATACACACACACTCACACACACACACACACTCTCTCTCTCTCTCACACACACACACACACACACACACACACACACACATCTCACCTCCTGACCACTTGCCTTGCCTGTAGATTGCTGACTTTGGCAACAACCCTTAGTCATTCCTTCCCCCCATCCACCCACTCACAAAGAGGGCAGCCAATCTGGGATCTCAAGTTTAATAGAGTGAGATAATTTACCCAGAATAACCTGTCCAGATTAAATGCACATAGTGATTCTTAAAAAAAGCTTGATTCGGCCCCAGAATATTCTAGACGTATTTTTTTACTCTATTGTGGATTAAGAAATAGGGCCAGAGGGAGGAGAGGGGATGTAGTTTATTTTAAGGTTGATTATTTTTAAATATTTTTAAGTACATTCCATTATTTGGAGGCTTCTGGTGTTTAGACTTCAGATCCAATGATCTGAGTGCGTAATTTATTCATGGGAGAGTCCCTAAACATTTTTTCAGAGGCAGCCCTGAGACAGGATTTATTTGATCCTTTGTGGTAGGGTGAGAAAACATCTAAAAGTTGAGAGAACTGCAGGGCTTTGGGCATTTTCTTTACATTTCAGAGCCTGTTTCCTCCTCGATGAAGCAAAGCCGTGAGTACCTGCCTGTCCAGGCTGTGTGCAGATCAAATAGTCCTGTGTCTTAGCAAGCACTTGATAAAACATGTTGAAGTGTAGAACACCAAGTTCTCTCTGCTCCCTCCTCCTTTAGGATACGGAAGTTTCGAATCAGATCACCCTGGTGGAAGATGTCTTAGCCAAGCTCTGTAAAACCATTTACCCCCTGGCTGATCTCCTAGCCAGGCCACTCCCAGAAGGAGTTGATCCTCTGAAACTTGAGATTTATCTCACTGATGAAGACTTTGAGGTAAGTGTTTCTTCAGGTGGGAGGGAAATTAAACAGCACACTTTTCCTATTACTTAGCTGCTGGGCCTTCCTTGCCGTTCTTCCAGTTCGCGCTGGACATGACAAGAGACGAATACAACGCGCTGCCCTCCTGGAAGCAGGTGAACCTGAAAAAAGCCAAAGGCCTGTTCTGAAGAAGATGCTGGAGGAAGCTCAGTGGTCACTTTCCATACCAGTGAACCAGGAAAATGGCTATTTTTTTGGACTGGTATTTCATTTTAAAAAGTATTTTTAAATCAGAGTTTTCAAAACCTGATGTTATTAACTGTACTGTTTGTTCCAGAGTTGTGTATTTTGTAAATGTTTAAGAGAACTCTTTGGAAACGTTCTTTCCACAGTTCAGCAGGTGATGTTAGCACAAGTATCTGTCATGTGCACTTAAGCAGTGACCCTCAGCAGCTGCTACACCACTGCCCTCTTGTTCCAGCTAGGCATTACCATGTTTTTGGAAGCAGTTCTCTTTATAAAGTGTTATTTTGATAGTTTGTGGATTCTAAAATATATATATATTTATACAAACACCAATATAAGTCAAATATGTATTTAACAAAGCAATATGTATTCATTCACTTTGAAGGGTTTTGTTTGTCTGGTTTTTTTTTTGTTTTTTTTTTTTTTTTTTTTGGTGTCAACATATTAAGAGGTAGACGGAGCTGCTTCTGTCACCGGTATGTATCTTCATACACGTTCAGAAACGTTTCCTTCAGCGTTAGGTATGACCCGTTCTGAGTACTGCTTCCGGTGCTACAGTGAACAAAGAATTTGTACTTAATGGCATGGACTCTGAAGAATCTTTGCAAATCAACCTTTCTACCTTAATATCTCCCCCCAAAAATGTATAGTGCCTTGTTTTTATGTACAGTTTATATACAGAAAAGTTGGCTTTGCATTTTTGATGATGGTTTGGAACATTATCTACAATTTTACTCTCAACTAGTAGAAATAAAAACATCTCAATTTCTAATACCTGTGGTAGACATTACACATGTCATTTTGTGATATAGGACTTCAAAATAAAAGCTGCAGAATAAACACACAGTTACTTGATTCACATTGAATTCCAAGGATGTTCCTTTCTGGAAAAAAATTTTTTTTGGAAATGTTAACCTAGTATCAATATTTTGCCATTAAATATCAACTGCTATAACTTTGAATTTTAGTTTAGGGCAAGATTTTATACAAGGTCATAAGACTACATAGACAGATACTTGACCCATAAAATTAGTTTTAAGTGCTATGTCGAAGACGTATTTTTGCAAGTCATCATTCAATGGAAGCTCTTTTCTCTTTTTTTATTTTTGTTGGGTTTTTTGACAGCTGGCTGGTACGGGGATCCAAGCCCTTGACTTTGGTGTTTTAACACCTCACTCTAACCAACTGAGATAACCAGCCAGCCCCTCAATGGAAGCTCTTTACCCTACCACTCTGTCTACATTTCAACTTCAGGATCTTAGGGCCTTTAAAAAAAAAAAGAAAAAAATTGAATGTGTAAAGCATCTAGAAAACATAAACATGTTAGAAAACTCCTCACAATCCCATATGTTCTTAAAATACCAAATCCATGGTTTTGAACATATTCTACAGACCTACTATGAGTTGTTACCACCCTTGCCCCTCCCATTTAGTCTGTTTAACATATCCGATAACAGCACATTGACCCTGAACTTCATAACTTACCATGTGCTCACCCTGGAACTGCACAGGGCCGGGGGTCTGTAAGTTGCTCCTGGTCCCACCACCGTGCCTGTGTGATATTGGGCAGGCACTGAACTTTCCCACCTTGATTTCTTTAAAAAAGGAGATGATACTAGCTATCCTGCCTACACCAAAAGCAGAATTCTTGGCAAGCATCAAGGAGAAGCTCTTTGAAAACTGGCAAGTGCCAGACACCTGCCTGTATCAGTGGTACTGGGATGGTAACTGCAATAGGAAAGCATGAAAATTAAAGCTGAGAAATGTCGCCACACCCCTGGATATCATAGATTAAACCACAAATACATGCAAGCGCCGTATAACGACATTTCAGTCAATGACAGACCACATACAGGACAGTGGTCCCATAAAATTATAATGGCCATCCCAGATAGCCTAGGTGGGTAGGAGGCTATACCATCTAGGTTTGTGTAGATACACTATGATGTTCACACAATGGCACGTTTCTCAGAACCTATCCCTGTTGTTAAGCAATGCATGACTATGGAAGGAAAAAGGTGACAGGTTCAAATCTGTGTCCCATAGGTAAGGTACAAAGAGGAGTAGAGAAAGGAGTCAGAAGGGCCACCTGTGGAGCGTCAAAGAAAGAGGCAGGGCCACCGACAGCCAGGCAGGTTCATGAAATCACCTGGATCCTTATACACGCAGCAACTTCCAAAAGTTCATGAAAAGATTCGTGTTATCATTTAATTCCATTTTTCCGTGAACCTTTTGAAGTATTCTTGTACACAGAAAGTATCTCAGGTTGCTAGAGGAACTTCCAGTGGAGAGTGTTCTGTCAGTGACAAATGAGACAGGTGTCATCAGCAAATTCTCCCAAAGCGTCTCTCCATTGTATTCAAGACTGTCGCCCAGTGACATGCTGGCAGTCTGCTTCTCGCCTGTTCTTTGTGAATGAGATGGCCCATCTTGTATTGCCAGCTTACTTTCTGCCACTTTTTCTGAATTCTTTCCCATATCTCTTTCCTGTTTACAGAGCTGGATCCTTTCTTACGTGGTTTTTCTCATCATTTTCCTCCCATAGCTGCAACGTTTGACCTTTGCATCCTGGGAAAGAATTTCGCCTAAAAATGTGAATTGCTAATATTAAATGACTGGGCTCATTAAGTTGCACAGGTGCATGGGCCTTTGCCATAGCCCCTCCAAAAGCAACCCCCCTAGTAAGCTGTGATTAAACACAGCAGAGCCAGAGAGAATGGGGTTTCCTTAACTTGCAGCTTTTGAGCTCAAGGACTTCTATGGGGAGCTGATGTGTGGGTCAAGATGGACAAGCAGTGGGAGGCCTTGGTGTTCCAAAGGAGTGGGACAGCCATCCGTATTGTCCCTCTTGGGCTTTCCCCAGGTCAGAGAAAGACAGAGACTGCTCAGGAGCCCACTTCCTTCTCTCTTCTTCTAAAATTTCTGCCCTACTCTTAGAATTCATGTTTTGGTAAAAGGAAATGTATTCCAGAAACAGTCTGAGAACCATTTTTGGTCCTTTGGTTTTATTGTTTTTCCTATTATAAAAGTAACACTTGATGTCCACACAGAAATTTGTACACAGATGTTTATAGCAGCATTATTCATAATAGCCCAAACCTGTAAACAACCCACATGACTATCAGCTGAGACATGGGTAAACAAAATACAGTACCTCCATACCATCTGATAGCACGGGAGCGGGTATCAGCGCGTGCACGTGGTATACTTGACCCGTGGTAAACATGGGGAAATCTCAAGATAAACATGATAACAATAATCATAAAAATGATAAACGTGGATAAACCTCAAGAACATTAAGTGAAAGCATCCAGATACAAAAGTCCACATACTGTTTGATTCTATCTATATGAAACTTCCAGAAAAGGCAAATCTACTCAGAAAGCAGATCGGGGGACTGGGGATGGAAGTGAGTGTTGAGCAGCGGTTGTCCAGGTCCCCAAGCCTCCCAACCTCCCCCACCCCCAGAGCTGTCCCTCACTCCTCTCTGAGGGTGGGCTGCACCAGGTGAGGGCCCAGAGAGAGAGTCTGGGGATTGTTTTGGCCCAGAGGTCTCAAAACAGGCCTCTGTACAAAGCCCTCTTGGACTAGTGTAGTGACTAATAATGGGACAATAACAAAGTAAAGAGTACAGTGCCCTATTTTTTCCTCAAAGATCAAGCTAATGATTCAAATGCAAATAAATGGAAATTTACTGTATTGTTATGGCATTGGGCCCAAAGAAAACTTTATACTTTTACAGAGTAACGCCCTTGCTCTTACCCCATCAGAAGAAGGATGCAGGCCTGCCTCGGGCAATAGGTGTACCCCGAGGATTAGATCAGAAAGATGCATTTGCAAAGAGAATGTCAGAGGCTTTCTGTTCCTGTAATCAGTACCCATGGATTTGCTGCAAGCGTTGAGCTCAAACGGAAATATCCCACTGGTTTCACAGTGCAGGATGCTGACCCTTGCAGATTAGCAGAGAAGAGAGATTAACAGACCAGCATCCCTCATTTCTGATAATGATCTGGTCCTCTCCTGAGCTTTTCTGTTGCACTGCAAAGCTTGAAAAGAAAGCCACAGGAGCAGAAACAAATGCCTGCAAATGCAGCAGTAGAAGAAAGTGCCCAAGACACCTCGGCCTTAACGTCCCCCACAGTGCCCTCAGAGTTGTGCGAAATGTTCTTGACATCTGATGCTGTGGACTTCCAGAAGTCTCTTAAGGGAACCGACTTGTATTATCTGGAAATCAACACAAATTGTCTTTTATTACATCTCACTGAGCTATTAGGTCCAACTTTGCCATCTGAACACCTTTTTAGCATTCATCCTGAAATGGCTGTAACAGGATGTGTTAGCTCCGTGAAGGTGAAGACATAGTGAACAACAACTGGACAAGGAGCCCTATGCCTATATGGAAGCAAAGAAAAAATGGGACTGGGGTAAGAGTGTCACTGGTACTTTTTCATCAGTGGCTTCTGCATGTGGGAAGAGCAAGCAACGGGGGAGTGCATTTGGGAGCCGTCAGCGTCCATCCTAGGAAATGACAAGAGTAGTTCCCTGCTCCTGCTCCACCCTCACCTGCAGTGGCTTGTTCCTGAAGGAGGCCATTCGCTTTTTAAATACAGAATCACCAAAAGCTAACATGGAGCATCGTTTGCCAGCGGTGACATTTGAGGTCCCAGTGGGAAAGATGTTTTTCTGCGTATGGGTAGGGTCTTTCCACAGGCTCAAAGCCACCCACTGTGGAGCCCCATCATCTGCTGAAGTGTGTCTCTAGTATCATGTGCACATTCCAGACCTGTCATTATGTGCAATGGCCTGTCTTCGTCCACGAGTGCCTGTGTTTACTGCTTGTTCATTCAAATATTTCCTGAGTGATCCACGTATTCTGAAATCATCTTCCTCACAAGAGCAATGGAACCAGCCTCAGGGGGTAAATTCCAGCAGCCTGGATGAGTGAGCACACACAGACACCAGGACAATCCTCCTTGAGCCCAAGGAATACAAGTCCCTGTCACGTCCCCTGACACAAGTTGTCCTGCTATTATTGTCACCTTAACAATACCCTCAAGCTCCACTGTGGCCCATCTTTCAGACCTACATTCATATGAATTTTCCTAAAAAACAGGACATTAACTCTTACCTCTCCAAGAAAATTGAGGGCTTGAGTTTTAAAATTGAGTAGTCAAGGGCTTTTATATTTGTATTTGGGTGAATATTTTGCCATTACACCATGTACTGTCCTACTTATCGGTTATGTTTGTCACTCTGTTCTGTATCCTTAAAGACTCTGGGTACCAATAAAACAAAATTATATCAAAACAACAACTTCTTGAGTGTGTGCTAAGTGTAAGGCTCAACTAAGTATATGACTCATACCAAAGCTCTGAGCCCCCAAGGAGCCTGCTGTCCAGGGAGGAGAAAATAATGATAATTCACCAAGAAACATAAATAAGGGTGCAATGGGAATCTGATATGGGATGAATTTTACCCCTTTTCTCCCTCCCCCAAAAAGATTTGTTGGAGTCCTAACCCCTAACCTCAGAATGTGACCTAATTTGGAGATCTTTAGAAAATCAAGTTAAATGAGGTCATTAGAGTGAGCCTAATCTGATATGACTGGTGTCCTTATATAAAGGGAAAATATGGACATAAGGGCAGGCGCACACAGGGAAGACCACGTGAAGACACACAGGGAGAAGACGGCCACCTACAAGCCAGGAGAGGCCTCAGAAGAGCCCAACGCTGCCCACACCTTGATTTCCAACTTCTGACCTCCAGAACTGAGAGACAAGACAACCTCGGTTGCTGAAGCCCCCAGTCCGGGGCACTCTACTGCAGCAGCCGTAGGACACAAACACAGCGCCTAAAAGTGGACCTTCTGGCTGGAGGGAGGAGGGAGGGGAGGATTGAGGGCAGCTTACGGAGGAAGTCTTGTCTGCAGAGGCCTGGAAGGACTGGCCGGACTCCCGCTGCAGCTGGGCATCAACCCTACAGGCATCAGCTCCGACGGGGAGGTCTGAAAGAGAGCAGGGGAGAGGAAGGTGCACCACGTCTCCCAGCTGTGGCACGGACAGGATTGGGGCACAACAGGGAGGGCCTCGTGGCTGAAGTGAAGGTGCATAAAAGGGGAAACAAATGGTCAGGCCGGGTGGGCCCAGGGCAAAGGACTATTGCAGATGTGAGGGTAAACTGGCAGCAACATCAGTCACTCATGAGGCCAAGGGGGCAAGCAGCCCCCTCCCACTGCCACCCAGTGCATTTCCAGGGCCATCTGGCCTCGTCTTACCTGCTTACCTTACGCTCTGTGCTAGCACCCCTGTCTTGTACCTTCATATGCAAATCATTGAAGGTGTTGACTCTATTAAATCCTCTTCTAGTCTAGTCTTCCTATAAAGATATTTCTGAAATCCCCAGCAAACAACATAATGCAGGCAAAATGCTGGACTCATTTCCTACACAGTACCATTTTTTGTAGATATCCAGTGACCCTGAGATAGTTCTGCTAAATGTTGCTTTAATCTTAGAAGCTGCTCAAAAAGACAAGAAAGTATTCTGTTGCACTGAAAATATTAAAAGTTTCTGAATCGTGTCCTTACATTGCTATTGTAAATGATAGATTTAAATTTGTTTACCTCCTGATCCTTTTTTTAAGAAAAAACCCTTGAATGGCTCTGAAGGGACTTGACTGAGATAACAGTCGTAGGTATGCAGAGTCAGTGCAAGGACGGTGCCAGGTCTGGCTGTCTGGGCGCCATCTGCATCTGGTTATTATTGAGTGATGGAGACAAACAGGCCTACTGTCATCTCCTCCGTTAGGGAGGGACTTAGGAAAGGGAAGGAGACTAATCACTTGCTGAGCCAGCTGCTCTCTGTGATTTCATCAGATCCTCACAGGCAGCCCTGTGAGGTGCTGGCTAGCCCCGTTTTGCAGAAGAGGCCCTCAGAGTTGACATTTTCATTCATCCTCCCATGGCTGGTCAGTGGGAGAAGTTGAGTTTGACTTTGCCTCTGACTCCTCCCTAGCCTGCTGCCTCCAGCCAGAAAGCGAATACTAATCCTCACAGTATCTGATCCAAAGCTTGACTCTTTCAAGTATGAACGAGTATCTCGATGTGCCCACCTGTCCCCTACTCCCCATGGCCACTTATGTTGAAGGCTAAGACAACTGGAGGAGATGCAGTGCTGCAAACACAACATCGGGAGGGACTATCACAGAGAAAGTTCCAACCCCTGCCCTGCCACTTAGAGCTGCTGAGCTTGAGCAAGTTACTTAACTTCTCTGTGCCTCAGCTTTATTCGCAGCTACAAAATGCTGTCGATCATACCCGTACCTACACCGCACAAGGCTGTAAGGTAAAACAGTGCATGCAAAGCCCCGTGCTGGCACGTAGCGGTTCAGTAACACAGGAAGAGTCCGATCCTGGAGATCCTTTGCCCATGTAAGCCAGACCATTCGGTGACACAGGTCACTAGAGAAGTACAACGGAGAACACACCGACACTTCAGCAGCTGCTGACACACAGGCTTCCTCCACCAGCAGGAACCATGGAGCAGTCGTCTGGATAGGAACTCAGCAGGTGTCTAACTCGGGCCTCGTCTGTAGCATTCGGCTCCAACATGTCTTAGAAATCTAAAGCTGCACCACTGACAGCTTCAACTTCATCTTCAGGACAACTCCATCCTGTGTCAGGGGGAGGCAAATGGTCCAGCCGTCCTCAAGAGCCGTTCAGGTGGGTCCTCCTGTTGCTGGTGAGACCCTCCGCGCAGGGCTGCAGCAACCTCAGAGAGCTGTCCAGAGAGTCGATCCGCTCTAGACGTGGATGGAGCAAGGGAAGTCCTCCAGCCCCAGTCCCCTTAGACTGAACTCTGCTGGGTCCAGGCAGGCAGGGAGAGAGAATGCACCCTCTCTCTCCAGACGTCCAGCTATGAAAGGGTTTTGTCTCCCTTCGCTTTAGAATCCACATGGCTCTAGCTCTCTTCCCGGGCTTCTGTGTAGACAAGGTTACTTAGGGGATCCAGGACAGTGACTCTTGTTTGACTTGTCATTGGGCAGCAGGGCAGAATGGGAAGCTGAGTCACATGGCCCTCTACGAGAAAGGATAGCTGGAAGCTGGCTGATAGCATGTAGGCCTGGGGAGTAATTCAGAACTGGTTTCCGCCATTCTGGAGAACAAATGGTGATGTCTCCATGTCTGTTCACTTGGAGGGAGTCAAATATTGAGATGACATCCCCCCATCCCTCCCTTGAGACCCTGCATGGGACTGGTGGAGGGATGACTCGGATGATCTGTATCTCCCCCTGCCATCCCCAGGCAAGTGCATAGTCTAAGGAAGAAAAGGAGTCTCAGCTTCCAGACGTGTCCCCTGCAGCCCACTCCCAGCCCCTCCAGGGTAGAAATTCTTCAGCTGCCCCTGGGATCGGTAAGACCTCACTCCCACTAGCTGGTCAGTCAAGCCTTCCATTTCTCCATTAACACTAATTTTACTCCAGAGGTGGCAGGGTTAGGGTGAGATGTTTGCTGTTAACATCCGAATGGTCCCTCTGCCAGATTCACAGTACTTTTGAAATAACCTATCCCTGCCTTCCTCCAGCTGGAGAAGCCAGGACGCAGAGCCGGCGAGGGAAGGAAATATGGAAGTGACCGTAGAAAAACGTTGGCATTTGGCCTGGGGTCGGCGGCGCGAAGGCCGGGGCTAGTAGGACAGCAGGTGGCGCTGTTGCCATCAGCAGGGCCGAGGCGTCTGGCGCCAGGCCCCGCCAGCCTTTCACCTGAGTCACCATCTCCGCAGGGGGCGGCGGCTCTCAGGCAGCAGAAGGCGGGACAAGACCTTCCCCCCACCCCACGACCCTAGTCACCGACCCCAGATCCACCCGTTAATTTGTTTCCAGCACAAAGAACTTGTGAGCTGACTCTGGGAGAGGCGACCCGGTCCTGCTGCCTGCCTCTCCTTCAGTCCGTCCCCGCATGGGGCTCCCGGGAATGTTCCCAGAAGCAAATCCAGAGGCCAGCATTGCGGCGAGGTGATATACTGTACCAGGACCTGAAACTGCCCGAGGACGGGGGGATTCTGTGGGCCGCCGTTCATCTCGCTGTAAGGGTCCCTCCACCCTACACACGCACACGCGCACGCGCACGCGCACACGCACACATACACACACGCACGCACACACACGCACACGCACACATACACGCACACATACACACGCGCACACATACACACGCGCACACATACACAGGCGCACACACACACGCACACACACGCACACACGCACAAACACGCACGCACACGCGCGCACACACACACGCACACACATACATACACGCACACACACGCAAACATACACACATCCACGCGCGCACACGCACACACACGCACAAACACACACGCACACATACACATGCACACACACGTAACATACACGCACGCACACACACGCACACACATGACACGCACACGCAAGCACACACACGCACACGCACGCACACACGCACACATACACACGCAAACATACACACACGCACACATACACACGCGCAAACATACACACGCGCACACATACACACACGCACACATACACGCACACACGCGCGCGCGCACACGCACGCAGGCGCACACGCACACACATACACACACACACACACACACTTTTTTTGTTTGTTTGTTTGTTTTTGCTTCTTTAAACGTCTCTTCTTTGCCAGGTTTGCCATCTATAGAATGAAGGTGATACCTTTCCTAGACTCAATTAGTTAATGTCAGGAAAGCTCTCTGCAGATGAAAAGCGCTAAATTCTATTTATCAAATATTTAATTAGCCACACTTGGGGATGATTCATAATCATCTATTCAACCTGCTGAATAACCAAGCAGAGAAAATGGCATGATCCGAAATTTAATTCTAAATGCAGGTTTTCATAGATTTTGTACCTGTCAAGACTGAGAGAATTTCTGAATTAGCATTCCTCCCCTGTTGCCCAGGGTCCTGAAGAGACAGGCTCCCTTCCGACTCAGCCTGGTGGCTGCGACCACCACTGCCCACCCCCGCCCTCACCCGCAGCCCCGCCAGCATCCAGTGAGTCCAGGCACAGGGAGGACCCGGTGTCAGGACCAGCTTCCCGGCCCCTGCCGCCTCTCAGTCCTGGCAGCCACATCGTCTCTTCTGCTTAGGTCAGTTTCCTCACTTTCCTCACTGTCTGTCACATGCCTGCCCCTTTCTGCCCTGGCAGGGACTCAGGAGAAATTAGGTCATATGGGAAACATGGGCACTTTCAAATGAAAGACACCCAACCAGCTCAGAGTTTAAGGCTGTGCAGAGGCATTTCCAGTTGTTCTAAAGCACAGTCAGCAGTATAGTACAGTTCTCTGTCCATCCTTGTGCACACAAGCCTCCCAAAGCAAAAACAGGATTTTCCTCATTCATTCATTCATTCTGCAAATATTTATCGAGTACCTGCCATTGGTATAAATGCTAAACTAGATATATGTGTTAAACTGATACAGGTGTCTGTCTGTCTTTGACTTTGTGGCAAAGTATGGTTTTCAAAAAGTTAAAAAATAAAACCAACATACAGAAAGACAGTGAGCGTGTATCATTTTGGGTCCTCCAGGAAGCCAGCACTCAGCCAGGGCTGGACGTTCATTGAGAGAAACATTTATTGCAGGAACTTGAAACCAACTTGGTACTTTGTTATAAGCAACAGAAATAAACTAATATAGACAGAGTAGAAAGCTGCTTGCTGGTTTTGTTGGTTTAACCCTGGCGGGTTTGTCCCTTGACTTCACCATCATGCAACCAACTAGAAAGTTCCTCACGGGTTCCTTGCATCCATGTAGAGAAGAGTGATCCAGTCCTGCCCCCAAAGTTAGCCCGTGACATTGAGGACTGGTGGTGAGGAACCCCAGTGCAGTAGGCAGACTCTTTAATTTTGAATTCTCGGCACTTATTAGCTGTGTGCTTTGGGCAATTCACTTTGCCTCCGTGTCTCAGATTTCCTATCTGCACAGTGAAGGCAATGATAAGGCCAGCCCAGGGATGCTTGGAAGATTAACTGAGATATGCATGTAGGACGCTTAGCACAGAGCCTGGCATATCGGAAACTCTGTAAATTAGACATTATCAGTCAAGGGACTAATAGTAGCCATAGAAAAAAGTCATGACTGAAGATGTTGATGGGCTTTGATCATTTTATCAAGTATTTTTAAATATTTCATGATAACACTCAAGCTGGAGAGGGTGGGGTGGAGTAGCCATTGTTAGTGGGAATATAAAAGAGTCCACTCCTCTGAGAAGCAACTGGACCACATCTGTCGTGAACCTTTGAAATGCTCACATCATTTGTCCCAGTAATTCCACTTCTGGGGAATCTATATTATGGAAGTTCACAAAAATATAGAAAAGGGTTTATTCCCAAAAGGTTAATTCCAGCATTATTTATAATAGCAAAAATTGGAACTGACAAGCTAAGGAAATACTTAAGAAAAGTTTGGCATGATATTCAACAAAATGTATGTAGTTATCAAAAGCATATTTACAAAGATCTCTTAATTACTAGAGAAAATGTTTATCATGGTAAGTGAGAGAAGTAGGCAATAAAAAAATTTATGTAAATGAACAAAATTTTGTAAAAAGTCTTTGCATAAAGAAGATTATTTAATATACCAAAATGTTGATATTGGGTTCTCTCCAGGTGATGAGATAATGGACAGTTTTTATTTTCCATCCTTTTTATTTTTTCTACAGTCCTTTTCTCGTTTCTAAAATGAGAATGTACTACTTTTTTAACCAGAAAGAAAAAGCATTGTATTTTAACAGACAGTTGATAATTGGTAGGTTGCAAATCCAGAGTTGTTCTAGTGTCACATCATTTGGTAGCTTCTGAGACGTGTGATCTTGAGTGCATAATTGATCCTGTTGATTCACCTCTCTGGACCTCAGTGGCCTCCCCTGTGACATGGGGACACCAATCTTCACCTGTCTGAAGGCAGGTGGCCAGATCAAGTACTATGTGTAAGGCTTTTCAAGTCCTGATGCCTCTGAGTCGCCTTTGTGAGGCACCTTTCTCAGAGTACGGAAAGACGTGATTAGAACGGCCTACTCGAGAGACAGGAGGGCAGAGGCTGTGGCTTTCCCACTCACGGCACTGAGCAGGTGACGACAGAAGACTGGTTCAGCAGCCACAGCTGCCCTGAGCCCGACAGGCCTGCTGGAACTAACTCTCTCAGCAGGGGTTTCAGAAAGAGAAGGGGACGGAGCTCTGTCCTTCTAGGCTGTCACCCTGCCAGCTCTCACTCCCCACAGGGCCATTTGACGCTGGTCCTCAAAGCTCCTGTAGCAGAGAGCACATCTGCAGTTCTCTTCCTGTAAAATATTTGAAATGCAAAAGGCCCCAGAGCAGAATTCCTTGCCCTTCCTGCCCTGGGTATGAATCAGAGGAAGACCACATCTTCTGTTCTGAAAATTCAGTCTGGGGACCCAGGAGCTGGAATGGAAATGCAGAGTCTGCTGTGAGTCTGGTGAGACAGACAGGCTGTCACAGACATGGGCTTGGGAGCAAACAGGTGCAGGCACCCAAAGGTGGCCTTCTACCTGGAATTAGCAGCACAGATGCACGAGTGACTTTCAGTCATGTGATTCTCCATGGGACTAATCTTGAGGCATGTTCTTACCAAGCTGCATGTCAAAAAAGACCACCCTGCCTCAGCCTGGGGCCAGCCCGGCACCCCACTGCAAAGGCACAGGAGCCCGCTTGCACCGCCCAGTAAATGCATTGAGACAGGCTGGGCAGATGTGTGCAGAGTCGGCTGGTCTAGGTCAGCTCCACACCCCAGCTTTTACTGGCTATGTGCTCTGGGAAAATCAACCAATCACTTTAAATGCTCATTATAAACTGAGAATCACCGTGGCACCTACGCACAGGATGGCTGTGTGGATTAAATGAGATAATACCTAGAAAGTACTTACCCCAGGGTCTGGAACATAGAAGAACTCAGTAAATTGCTAGCTACTTTTGTTATAAAGCTCTTCTTTGGGCTCAGCCCTCCTGTGGGCATACAGAAGATTAAACCACATCCCTGCTTTTGGTGAGGTAGGACCATCCCCAGGAAACAGTTAACAGCTAAGCAGCAGGATGATTAAACGCAAAAGCGACCTGCAGGCAGCAATGCTATTTATAATAGCAGCAGCAGGCTGGAAGCAGCCCAAGTGCCCAGCAATCCTGTAATGACTAAGCAGAGCCTGAAACGTTAACATGACAGACCACTGCCGAGCCGTTGGAAATGGGCACACCGCTCATGTCCAAACATGGAAATGTGCCTCTGAAATAAACGTTTCTAGAAGGAGAGCATAAAATGGTGCGTGCACACAATTTCCCAAGACGGGTAAATGTATGTCAAGTCTCCCACAAAGGTCAAAAAAGAACTTGGAAGGGTGGAAGTAGTTTCAAGTTGAATGCTCTTCTGGTTATTTTTTTCTTTGACAAGTTGCTTAAGCACCTAGAGTTTTAAAAAGATAGTGATGCAGCTGGGAAGTGTTACAGGACTGCAGAGAAGGGAGTGGGGTGTGGGGTAGAGGGCTGAGTGAGGCTTCTTGGAAACAACGCCTCTGAGCAAACGCTGGAGCATTTGTGACTCTGCATAAAGGGAGCAGAGTTGTCCCACGGGATGGCTTGTGTTCCCCTCCCCCACCTGTCTCTGTAGCTGAAGAAATTAAGTTGGGCACTAGTAAGGGCAGCATGAGAAATGGGTATGGAGAGAACTGGGTGGCCCACCCTTTTCCTTGGGGGTAAGGGGAGTTTAGGTAAAGTTGTTTGTCTACTGGTCATCAGGGCTTGTCTATACCAGCTGGTGAACCCACTACCAGGTTCAAGCCTGGAGTCTACCCAGACATTTCTACATGATGGAGGTTGGGGGCATGTTGTGGGCCAGAATCCTGACTGGCCACGTCTTTGGGAGGAGAGAGGCCGTGGGGTGCTCTCTCAGCTGGGACGTCTGCATTCATGAAGACACATGCCAGCCTGCAAACGTGCTCCCAGAGGCATCAAGGAGAACTTGGTTAGCAGAGGACATTGACCTGCACCTTGTCAGAGCTATGCAGGTTGCTGAGTGCACTTGAGATGGCTGAAAACCATGAGCACATTCTCTCGGGCATTTCCGGGCTGCCATCTCCCTGATTTAGTTATGAGAAAGTCAACCGACTGTTGTTTGTTTCTGGCTGGCCTCCAACCATCAGCCCTTGGGCCTGGCGTCTGTCCCTCTAACTTGAATCTGGAGGCATCCAGAAAGGACAGAGACATTGGCTCCCTGCAGATGTGGGTTTGAATGCCGCCTCTTCATTAATCTTAATCTCTCTGTGACCTTGAGCAAGTTTTCAAACCTCTGGCAGCCTCCCTCCAGGGGAGGGGATGAGCAAGATGCGTGCAGTGTTTGGCACAGAGCAGAAGCTCCGTGAGCGGTGGATGTCACCCTTCTCCTTCCTGCTGAAAGGTGCCTGTGACGGAAGAGCTCCCACTTTCGTGAGACAGCTATTCACCAGGGACACAACATGCGGCATGACCATGACCTCTCCCTTACCTCACATTCTTCTCCTGAGCTGCCTGGACTCAGGGCTTCCCAGCCCAGCTGTGGACAGAGTCTGGGGAAGGTGAGTCAGGCTCTCAGGTACAGGAGCAGGTGCTCACAGCCCCGTCTGCAGGCAGGTAAGGGCGTTGGTGAGAAGGCGGTGCTGACAGGGTATGGGCAGGAGCTGCTGGGGAAGTTTAGCCACAAACCAGTGCCCCTGCCCAGAGAGCACCTCCAGAATGGACTGGCCACCTGGGGCATAATACGAAACATGTATTTGGTCTTTGGCCCCAGTTCCTGACACAGAACTCATAAAACCCTTGGCATTTCCCGAGTGATAGGGGTGAGAGGAGCTTCTTTTGCTCTAATGAGGAACTGCCAGTCCCCAGAGAGCTTCAGGATGGGGGCTGGCCTCCAGAAAGGCCAAGGCTTGATTAGAGACCTGGAACTTTCAGCCCCACCACTAAACTCTGGGGAGAGGGGAGGGGCTGGAGATTGAGTTCATAACTGATCGTGTCTAGGAGATGGAACCTCCATAAAAACTCCTAAAGTATGGGGTTCAGAGAGCTTCTGGGTTGGTGCACCCTTAACTCCCGGGGACAGATGCTCCTGTGCTAAATACCTCTTCATCTGACTGCTCATCTGTATCCTTTACAATAAACCAGTAGATATAAGTAAAGTGTGTCCCTGAGTTCCATAAGCTGTGTTAGCATATTATCATGGGAACCCCCGATTTGTAACCAGTTCAGAAGTACAGGAGGCCCAGGACTTGTGACTGGCATCTGATGTGGGGGTGGTTTTGTGGGACTGAGCCCTAAAACCTGTGGGGTCTGTGCTAACTCCGGGTAGTGTCAGAATTGAGTTGAATACTCAGCTGGTGTCCAGAGAATCAGAGAATTGGTTGTTAGTGTTGCAAAACACCCCACTACCTAAACTTTCAAAGTGACCAGGAGCCACAGAGGAACTGAGGGTCACATGGCAAGTACAATCTCATTAATGAATGGCCCCAGTGGGGACCGCAAATTGGGCAAGAATGGGTCCTCTGAGAACCTTCCTGCAGGTGTGTACAGGCCTCCACCTCCTGTTAGGAGAGCCCAGGCCAATCCTTCCCGTCCAGCCAGCTCGTTACAGCCCTTTAAAAAAGTCTTCATGAGTCAGAATGCTTCTAAATTTTTTTTTTTTTCCTAAAGTTTCAATTTCTAATATATCAATGTTGCTGGCTCATTAACTAGACTATCTACGCATTATGCTATTTCAGGTTTTCAAAGAACAAAATACTACTTTAACCCTAAAGAAATAATCACACTCTTTAAAGAGGAATTTTAGTTCCTCTTGTTCTCCACATGCCCGTGAGATCCTGGAGCATCTGGCAGAACCACCCGGAAAAGGAAAATATGTGAGAAAATAAATCCAATATTGCAATATTTTCTCTGTCTCTTTTCTATCCCTCCCCAACTCCTTCCAAAACAATTCCCTGTTTGACATCACCTCAAATGGTTTCAAAGATGCCTCAAACCCAAACTGTCCAAAAGTGAACTAATGGTCTCTTCCCGACCCTCACTGCCAGCCCATGTGACCCCTGCTGAGGTTCCACATCTGCAAATGGCATCAATATCTACCCTTGAAGTTACCCAAGCAGTAGCCTGATCATCTCCTGTACTCTCACCACCCACCCAACCAACCCATCTCCAGGCACCAGCCATTCTACCTCCTGGAGATCCCTTTAGTCCGCCCGCACGCACCGGCCCCACTGCTCCCGCCTCATGCCAGGCTGCCTTCACTTCCTGCCTGGGCCGTTGTGGTGGTTCCAGTTGGATTCCCTTCCAATCTGCTCCCCACACTGCATCTACAGTGATCTTTCCAAAATGCCTATCTGAATCCGGCACCTCTGTTTAAACCCTTCAAGCGCTTCCCATTGCTTTTAAAATAAAAACTGATTCTCTAGCAAGCCTACAAGGCCCCTATTCAAATGCCCCTTGTCCTCTGTCCTCCGACACACTGGCTTCTTTCAATCCCTCCCACGCTCCAGCAGCCCTCGCCAACAGGCCTTTGCACACGCTCTTCCTTCCATCCAGAATCATCAAATGCCACCACAACTCCCCTTCATCTAACCAGCCCCTGCTGGGCCTTCGGATCTCCGCTCAAGCACCACTAAAGATCTCTGACTGCTCAGTCTAAGCAGCTCCTTTATAACAAATTCTCCCTTAATTATTATTTTCCTTACTCGGAACATGCATCCCAGTTTGCAGTGATGTATTATTAAAGTGATTGATTGATTTCTCTGTTCATCATTGTATCCCAGCACCCAACACAGTACCTAATTAATAGCATGTTTTTAACAACGATTGATTTAATGAATGAACGAGTAAACGAGTGAGTTAAAACATTGGGGCCTTGATTCATCCTTTGATATTCTAGGATTTATGGCATCACAGAATTGGTCAAGGCCACAAGTTCCAAATACCCATGGGGCGGGTTACTAGAAGGATGGTGTGTTGTGAAGCTAGGAATAACAAGCTGGAAAACCATTATGCAAGTGTGTGGGCATTCAAGGTCATTCTCTGTCACCTAGAGGACAGGTGACATATTAAGAGAGAATGTCCAAAGGCTTTGAGAATCAACCCAATTCTATCTGGACGTTAAACCTGTCATTTCAGCATGGCTCCTGCCTGCAGTGGCTTTGGAAGCATGGAAGGGGCGTTTTTGGTTATTGCAGGAGCAGAAAGGTCCTGCTGGTATTCATTTGGAGAGCCAGAGAAACTAAAGGTGCTTCAGTGCTAGGGCAATCCATGCAACAAAATTTCCTTCTGCTCTAATGCCAGTAGCACCTCTGTTGAGAAATACTGAGGGGAATGTGGGTGGGGAGGGCATAACATATCCTCCTAAACAACCCCCACAATTCTAAGGAATTGAACATGCAGTACCATGAAAAGAGGAAATAGCTGTTTCCTAAGGTACAGGGATCAAAGTGGTGGTACCAACAGCTGCCCATTCTGGATTTACCAGTCCTGGTGCCAAAGCAGGACCCTCACAATCTGGACTGCAGCTGGCACACACATACATGCACACGTACATGCACAGGGGTGAACTGTGGCTGGCATGTGCATGCACACATGTGGATGGCTGTGGCTGGCACACATGCACATGCGTGTGCACATACACACGTGTGATTGGCTGGCACGCACATACGCATGGATGGGCATGGCTGGCCAAGGAGGTAGTGTTAACAGGACCTCCTAGATGAGGACAGTCCCCACCCTCCTTGCTGTGGCTTTTGTGTGGGGAGACTTGGGGCATAGGGTTAGGTCTCATGGAGCCATCAACCAGGATGTTGTAGATCACCGACTCCAGCTCCTCTGGCCAGACTCCTCTCATTGCTTCTTCATGCACAAGACCCACTCTGAGCAGCGGGGGCATAACTGGTATTCGTTTCACTGTTTTATCTTGCGTGGATAGATGATTTAACTATGGCCACCAGCCTTCAAAGCTATTTTATGAGCTGTCCAAGTTGACCATTTTCTCTCTAATTTATGGCAAATTCCAAACCAAAACATATCTGGTATACTTCCTACATCTTCTTTCCAAGTTATATTAATCATAAATGTTATTCTTTAGAAAATTCTCTGTGCACAATTGGCCCTGGTTTTCCTTTCCCTGCTTCTCCCCAAGATCATCTGATCATAAGTAGAACTGCTAAGAAGTCCTTCCCCCTGTGCCCTCATGACTTGAGAACCTTATAGTATAATATGGCACAATATAATATATCCTATAAATTCTTACAGTCTTTATAAAAATGCTATTAACTTCACTGGCTAACATTCTTCTACAATCACATTGTCTCTTTTTCTCTGATAATAAACATAATGTGTGTTTATATAGAATATTCAGAAACTTACTTACAAGAAAAATTGAAAATCACTCCCTATCTCACCATACAGAGATAGTCATTGTTAAAGATTTGGTGGTTCTTTTTCTCCAAGCATATATTATATATCCTCTTTAATGTAAAATCGAGATCATATGATACACTTTGCTTTTTAAGTGGCTTTTTGCATTGAACAATATATCCATTACATGTTCTATAGCATGATTTTTATGGCTGTGAATCTTTACATTTCATGAATGCCCCAATACTTAACCAGTTTCCTTACACCGGACATTTGTTTTCTGTACAATTTTGTATAGCACAACTGGTGTGGCTCACTTTTCTCCACTAACTTTTCTCCTAGGGATAAATTCCTAGATGTGAAATGGCTGGGTCGAAGGATATGGGTTTTGGTACTCGCTGCCAAATTGTCTTTCCAAATTCCGTAACAGCGTGTCCCTTCACAAGCAGTGCACACGAGTGTCCATTCCCCAGACACTTACCATCAGGGAGTGGTGGCTGCTTCTCTCTTAGCTTGTTAATTTTAGATGGAATGGAACGTGTTTGATATAGTGAAATCCATCTTCAGCTTTCATCACCATCGTGAGGAGCCCACAGATACACAAAAGATCGTACTTCTGAAATGACCAAAGAAATAAATGGACCTATTTCAATGCAAACTGAATGCTGAAATAGGTTTTACAATTATAGAACAAAATTATTTCTTCTGACATTATAGATGAAAGTATCAAGTGCCATATATTTTAAATAACTGATTAGTCAGCCACAATGTCCCCAGCACTATCACTCTACCCACTTAGTTTCTGGTGGCACGAACTGCATGCTACAGAGGGTCATATTTTCAAACGTGACTCTAAGCTTTATTCTCTCACAGTTTCTCGTCTCCTAGTTGTCCTCTAAGGTCCTGCAGACTTGCAGCTTGGTGTGGCTTCCCTGAGCTGGGGAGGAAGGAGGGGTCCCTCATCTAAGACCCTTGGGGACAGCAGGGTTGAGATTCCACCACCCATCAAGGCAAAGGGCCCATCTTTCCTGCGTCTGCAGCCTTTGTAACACTGACTCAGGGTTGGGGAACAGCCACGATATTCGGACGCAGGAAAGCGCCAGTGACTCATCTTCCTCTGGAAGGCCAGGCACGATGTGGCACTCTTTTGAGGTGAAGGTGCCTCATTTCAAATTCACCAAAAATCCCCAATGTCTCAAACAGTTCCTTCCGTCTGAAAAGTTGTAGAAGATTTGTCACATTTGGCCATAGCAAGTTCCAGCTCTGGAATTTAATCATCATATTGAACAACTCATTTCTAAATTGGGCTTGTGATCAAGACCAGTTCATAGGAATATTAATCGTTTGAAGTTTGCAGCCAGAAAGTACATGACAGCCTAGATTTTATGGCTCGTTCTAGATAATGGTGACACATTACTGAGAACTAACTCCATAAATTGGATGTTGTTTATAACAATGTAGCTAGAGCAGTAACACTTTATCATAAGAGCTGCTGTCCCCACAGAAAGTCATTATTCAGTGTACATTTGATGAATTGGTCATTCACAGGTGAAAGAAGATTGATGTGGCCCGTTTTATTTACAGGGGAACGGGCAATATGTTATCTTCTTACCGAACTGATGTTTTTCCAACCATGGTTTTGCTTTTAGAAGGATTTTTCTGCCTCTTGCACGTCACTAAGAGAGTTTTGTCAATGTCATTAGTCTTAAAGGCTAAAATGCCATGGCATAGGAATAACCCTGTTTAGTTTCAGAATGATTTTCGGAGGAGAACCTTGGAAAGGGATTCTCTTCAGAAAGAATTTAATCTCTTACTTCCCAAATGGAAAAACGAAGAGGAGATGGTGGGTAGCCACGAGCTACTTTGGCAGGCTGAGATGATTGTGTCTGCCTCTTGAGTAGAGAAAGACAAAATAGCTAACTGTGGCTCAGCAGATGGTGTGCTGCTGGGGCTGGGCTTCCCACCATCATAGACGTGTGCCCCAACAGGGAACGTGGCAGCTTCTCCTGGAGATTAAAATTCTTCTCAATGGAGAACATGGCACTGCTGCTGCAGGGGACAGAGTCGTGCTGTGGACACCCTGCTTCTGTAGGCTCTTGGGCCACCACGTTGGGGTATGAGCGCCACTGCCTGTCCACTCTGCTGATGCCAGCAAAAAGAAAGTGTCCCTGGGCCCTGGTTGCTCTAATTCCATTCCCCAGCTGCATGAGCACGTCATGTGCACAGTGTGCTGGAAAAGTGAGTGGCAGCTACATGTCCTTTGAGAATAGCGGTCAAGCCAGTCATAGGCTGAGGGTCACCCTTACTTATAAGGTCTCGGGCTCCTCTGGAGCCAACAAGACTCTTCTCAACTTCTCGTGCTTTCTAAGCACCAGATTCTGGTGATTTAGCTTCCAGGCCACATGACAGCCTTAAAACATCCAGCCTCTCTTGACTCCACATAGGAACTCGCATTTAATTAACCTGCAGGCATGTACTGAGTCTCAACTGTATGCCTACGACCGTGCCGCTGAAGGAGTGGCAGAGAGTGTCACGGGGGGTGGGGGTGGAATCGTAATCACATGTGCACAGTGTCCCAACGTTTCCAAAGTGTTACAAGCACTGTTTGGAGGTGAAGCGGCCAGTGATTAAAGAGTAAGCTAAGAACCCCCAGCCCCACCATGACCAGCATGTGCCCTGGGGCTGACCCCATGAGATCACCCATCACAGGCCTGCATTCCAGTGACCCATCGTGCTCACAATAACCTGACTTCACAAACGAAGAAATGCTGTAAGGGGTGGCAAGAGCACAGGTGTCATACAAATAGCTTCGGGGGTGCAGCTTTTACCGATTTCATCTGCTTCCACACATTTTATCTTAGTTGATTTTTTCACAACCTTCCTCTTTTTACAGGTGGGATCAGCTCGGGAGGTGGGGTAGGTTCCACTATTGACGTTTGGGGCTGGACAGTCCTTTGCTAAGGGGGCTGTCCTGTGCATTGTAGGAGATTTAGCAGCATCTCTGGCCTATGAGGCTAGTAGCGCCGTCCCAGTTGTGACCACCGAAAATGCTTCTGGTCTCCAGATCTCCAAGGGGTCAAATTGCCCCCAGTTGAGAACCATCAAGGTGGGCTAATTTGTTCAAGAGCTAATGAAGAGCAGGGAGGCCAGGGCCAGAGCCCTGCGGGTGGCTCATCCGCTATCACCCCTGCACCTCCCCTCAGAGGATTTATTACAGGGTCGCAAAGGCAAAAAATACTAGCAAGTTCTGCACGATACATAAATGCTGTAGGAGTTCAGCAAAGGGGGTGTTTGTGATGACGTTCAGGCTAGACGAGAACAGTTGAATGACAGAGAGGAATGCGGCCTGGGTCCCACAGGCTAATGAGGGACTGGACTGAGAGAAGACCACGTGAGGGTTTGCTGCTGAGGAAACAAGGAGCAGAGGCCCAGAGAGGTCTGTGTGGGGAGGGGGACACAGAGCTGGTGGGAAGACACAGACCTCAGGAGCCATCAGAGGAGTCTGAATCTGACGCAGGAGCAAGTAGGGCTCCAAGGTCTCGGGCAGGGCTGGTCCTCGCAGGGGATGCGGAGACCTGTCCGGCAGCAGTGTGTGGGCACCCAGGTGTGACAGAATCATCTGGAACAACAAGGTACCCTGTGACCTGAAGGAGTGGCCTTCCCTGGCTCCCACTGGCAGTTCTGATAGCTGGCCTGTGGATAGCCACCCACAACCAAGTAGGTCACAAAAGAAAGGTGCTCCACATGCAAGGCTCAGAGAGGACAGAGGGAGCGGATAGCAGCCTCCTGCCCAGCACCAACCCTGGTCCACCTCGTACCTCTCAGCTCATCTGCTCAAATGACTTCCTCTTAAGACCTGCCGATGACCAGAGAAGCCATTGTTCTTTTCCCTCCAGACTTCCAAAGACAACAAGCAAAAGGGCCTTTGATTAGACCTCTTCCCGGTTCTGAGGATGAGGACACAGAGGTGTTTGCTGTGACCAGCATCTGGGGACTCAGGATTTCCTGAGCAGGAGGCAAAGGCTCATGGCTTTCACACTCATACTCCTCAGGAAATCCGGCCCAAGAGACAACCAAAAAAAAGAAAGTGACATGCAGGTCACTGACCTATTTTTATTCTAATGGCATGACTTGAAGTTACGTGCCTGTCCCACTGTCTGCCTTTGAGAATTTCACCATGACATGTGTTCAGGAGAATGTTCTTAGCATTTCCAGCTTGGAAATCGTGGTGGGCTGTTAGCAGAGGCCAGACAGTGGTAATAGGTGGTCTCCGTGTGAGGTCCCAGGATGGACAAGTTTTAAGAGAAATTGGTGATTGCCCAGTGGGCTGTAAGATAACACGCCCTTTTTGTTTTCCAATATTTCAGGAGACCAGATCTTTCGCCCGCATGGCTGCAAACCACTCACTGATTTGTTCACACATTTTTCAGACACTTTTACAGTTGCTGTGTGCAAGGATCTGGGCTCAACACTGGATCTCAGGAAGAGCTCCCAGTGAAAGAAACAAACCCAGAAAATCAACCTGAAATAACAAAGCACATTGGTGCATCATGGCAAGTTGTGCCATGTGCAAAGCAGAGGCGGTCGGCTCCTCCTTGCTAAGGATGCACCTAAACTGTGCGTAAAGAAGAGACAAAAACGAATGAAATACTGCCATTTGCAACAACATGGATGGACCTTGAGAGAATTATATTAAGTGAAACAAGTCAGGCACAGAAAGAGAAATACCACATCTTCTCACTTATTGGAGGGAGCTAAAAATTAATATATAAATTCACACACACACACACACACACACACACACACACACACACACAAACCGGGGGGGGCGGGGGGGAAGAAGATATAACAACCACAATTATTTGAAGTTGATACGACAAGCAAACAGAAAGGACATTGTTGGGGGGGAGGGGGGAGGGAGAAGGGAGGGAGGTTTTGGTGATGGGGAGCAATAATCAGCCACAATGTATATCGACAAAATAAAGTTAAAAAAAAAAAAAAAAAAAAAAAAGAAGAGACACACAAACCCAGGCTAGAACATCACTAGTTCAGCTCCAGAAAGCAGGTGCCACCGCATTAAGCAGGAGCAGCTGGATAAATTCACTGTCTTTATTTCCCATCATCAGTTATTTAGAGTGCCAAGTAAAAATGCCTGTGAAACTTCCGGGTTTCCATCTCCTATCGGTATGGATGGCCCCAATGGCACGCGCTTCCTGCGGCCTTTTGCTCCGTGCCATGGAGGCAGGCCGCCAGCAGAGGGGGCCTCAGGCCCAGCCAGGGAGCCAGGGCTGCAGCAGGGCAGGAAACGCCTGTCTGTGCCGAGACAGACCAGAGCCCACTGGAGGATGAAGTCGATCAGAAAACTATTTGGCTTGGTCCCCACTTGCCGAACTGATGGAGTCTTATGTCCACGATGAAGTCACACACAATGGAAAGTGTTTGGCGATGCACAGAAATTACAAAACCAGAGGGAGAGAAGTGCAGGCTAGGGAGGGGGGACGGGCCCAGGAAGATCTGCTTTTCCTGACAGCCAACATCTGAGACGTGCCAAGGCCCACAGAGTTTGTGTTGGCCATTGGTAGCTTGTATTGGCCCTGGGTCTTGTCTTGGTATCAGTTGCCCACTGGTGATTCTGAAGATGAAACTGTATATGGGGAAGGGAGGATGAAGAATCCCAGAGCTGGGGGGCTGGCAGTCCATCCCCTGACTGACTTCACCCGGCTAATTGCCAGCTCTGTCAAGGACGTCAGGAGCTGGAGCCACTTGGCACACAGAAGGGGGACCACAAAGGCTGGGCTGAGATCTTCTCCAGGGAGCAGAGTCTTCCAAAGGCTGAGCTGAGATCTTCTCCAGGGAGCAGAGTCTTCCAAAGGCTGAGGGCAGATGAGACATGACAGCTTGGGAAAATTCAATGTGACTGCAGCACAGCGCCTGCATCATCTGGCCCCAGAAGGCAGCCTGCGGCTTCTGCTGCCCTTGGGTCTGGTGACAGAACCCAGAGGGATAGCAGGACAAGAATATGCTGTGACAGACATCCACTTAGGAAGGTGCCTGCGCATTGCTTATCAAACAGGAAAGCAGCCCCTTATCACTCCAAACTCAGCTGGAATGAGGCCCTTCCTTGGAGCCTGCAGGCAGTCTCAGAGGTTGATGGGACACCTGCGAGGAGGAGGGCATGGATTCTGCTCGAGAAATAAGGGATTCTTTGGTACAGACCAAGGGTTCCCTCCTTCCAGAACAGGCTGGGGACTGCGCCCTCCTTGGTGGGCATGGGGAGCATGGGCAGGGCTGTCCCTGATGGCCCAGGGCAGGCTCAATGCCAATCACAGACCCCCTAGGGCAGCACCATGACCTCACCCCTCGCCTGCCCACTTCCCACCCCCCATCCCCCACCTGCACTTGCAGAGTTCCCAGGTCTGGCTTTGCAGGCAGCCCTGAGCCACCATGGAGCACAAAATGGCTGCTGTGCCCACCCCACCCCCCACCCCCCACCCCCGCAGGATGGGGCTAGATTCACTGCGGGCAGGGCCTTTCCTGCCGAAGCGATGTTATGTAGATAATAATCATTTATTCACCAGTCATAAAAATGATCCGTGGCCCATGAGAAATCAGAGCCAGGCTGATGAGCACCAGGCAGCGGGCCTAATCAGAAATTCAATATTCTCTACCTTTCCTGTCTATTAACGATCACAGCAGCTCATGCTGCAGCACCCGTGTCAAGTTCATGGGCTTCCTCCTGCAGCGTGGCTGAACCTGGTAACAGGGGTACAGGCCTGGCGTCTGATTTGTTGGTACCTGGGTGTCCTCCTGGGGGGCTCCTCTCTTGTCTCCAGTCCCCACAGAGATGCAGCCTTCCCTGCAGGCCCGAAGTGATGCCTCCAGCAGCTGCGTGGGGCTCACATTTCCTCCACCTCATTTACAAGCCTGCCTGAGCTGCTATTTCCCTATCTGCTTCTCTACATCTTTATATTTCATCCTGGTCTTCTCAATAAATCTGGGCTGTCTTGAGGGTGCTTATAAACAGACGAAAGCGAGGTCTCAGGAAAGAGTATTTGGTCTCCTGCTTGCTTTTCTTATTTACTTTTTTTTTTTTATTTAAAGACCATGTGCTCTCTGGGCTGCCTAGGGCATAATTGTAAAGGAGATAAAAGATGGCAGCAAATTCTTCCTTCTCTCTTTCCACCTCCCTGTCAGCACCCCAGGGGCTCTTGTCCTAGTGGAAGATGGTCTGTGAACTCACTGCCTTGATAGTGCTCTCTCCCTAGAGAATTTGTGGCTCTCTTCCTTTCTCATCCCCGGGGTGCAGCCAGCACATGGGGAATCCGCCACCTTCATCACAGTCCTTATCCACAGACAGCTGCTCTCTCTCACACACGTGTGCGATGACGCCCTGAGACCCCAGATCAAAGCCTAGAGAAGGCCCCATCCGCTATGAGAGAACTGTTCATCCTGCCCGTCCTACTCCACAGGCCAGTGTCAGGGCCTCGACTGTTTGCTCTTAAACCCTGGGCACCTCACTCTCCTCCCCTGGGCCTTGGAGGGACGTTCAAAGATTCTTATGGGCTGTCACACCAGCCGATGTACTTACCGAAAACAGAGGCCTCCGACCTCCTGGCCTGAGGCAGAGATCCCACCAAAGGAGAGGTGGGGGGTGCTGGGAGACAGGCGGTGCCGGTAAAGGAGGGTGAAATAGGCACTGATACGTGCAGGGGTCGGCCCTCTGACTTCTGAACAGCATTTGCAACACATGGGAAAATATCCACGATATTTACTCGCCAGTCATTTGAGCAACATGTATGCACCTTGCCGTGATCTTTAGAAGGGAATATCCACTTGACATGCAGAAGGTCCCTAGTGGGCAGTGGGAGTTGCCTCAGTGGGCCCCTAAGCTGTGCCACCCTCTGCTCTCACTTAACCTCATCACGGCCTCCGAGCAGACGTGGAAACAGATGAACTGGTTAGGCTGGGACCTGCCTTCCCCCTCGCTGTGGCTGAGCTTCCTTCTGTGGTCTCACCCTCAGCTGGCTCCTGGGGGTGGGCTCCTTGCAGCTCCCTGAAGAGGGGACAGAGAAATATTAAGCCACTGGTGAAGGAGCCTAAGAAGTTTCTCTGCTGTGTTCTGGCCTGTCCCGACATCCCCACACCCTCAGCCCACCCCCAGCCCCTGCACCCACCACTCTCTTCCTCTGCCTTGGCCTGGGCTGGGTCCAGCTAAAGGGGGAACTTTGCTCTCCCAGGACTACCCTGAGCCCATCCTGGGAGAGTGGGAATTTCACCTCTCCAGGCCGAGATCCCCATGTATATTTCATCAGTTCAGGGAGCGGTGTTGAGGGTCAATATTATTCAGGGTTTTGCTTCCCAAAGGCTAGAGTCAAAGGCACTGTGCTAGACAGGAACACAGAGTTCTCGGCATACCTGCCAGGACCGTTCTCATTGTATTTTCCTTTCTCTCCGAGCTCCTAAGTTCACTGCACAGAGCAAATGCAGAAGCAACCTGCTGCTTCCTGAGTCAGCCTCTTTGCCCACACACATCCCCTGCTTCCTTAAAGGATAGAAAGGAAAGGTAAAAAATTGCAAAAAGTAGTGCTTTGGGTTCAGGAAACCCCAGCTCCTGGAACCAACAGGTTAATATGGGGTCCATTTATAAAGTCCAGCCGTTTCAGTATGTGCTACGTGGTACATGCTCCACATTCCAGCTGGAGGCCATGTAATCAGTGTTGGAATGGGCAAAAAGGATAATATCTTGAGCTGTTTAAGTTTTGTTCCTGCATCCCAACAGGCCTATGCTAAACTTTCAACTCCTTGCCTCAGCTTGGATGGACTAGTATAAAGTTACTTTCCAAAGAAGCTGGGAGAACATTTCGTGTAGAAAAGGTGGGGGGCAGACGCAGCTGGCTCGCAGTTGACAGGGAACAAGTTTCCACTTAGGGCTGGGCCTGCCTGCCCCAGGCTCATGCTGAATGAATCCCAGCTGTGCAGCTGCTGGCCCCTGCCTGCTTCCCACCCACTCCGGGAGAAGAGCACCTCCCCTCCTGAATGCTGGGGCACTCAGGAAACAGGCACGGAGAACAGGTGGCTCATGGCCAGGTGCAGAAATCTGTGCACCAAGAGGGCCCAGCCAAGTCCAAGAGCATTGCAGGCTCCTCAGAACTCAGGCAGCCTGAGCACATTGTGGAAGAAAGCAACTGGCGAAGCAAATCTTAGGTCAAAAGAGAAGAAACGATGAAGCCATTAGAAAGTGCTTGAGAACTGCCTAGTCTTTAGGGTTGGACAAGGTTGTTCAAGTCATTCATTTCTCAGTCAGCTTGGCCAGAACCAGCACCAACAGTCTTAGAGTTCTAAGAAGAGCGGAATCTGAGTTCTTGTCCAGCCTTTAAGGAGCATCATTCTCTCTCTGGGCCTCAGTTTCCTCTTAAGTTAAGAAGTTCAGATGGTTGATCTCTAAGGTCCCTTTTAGGTCAGCTCTTTCTGAGACTCTCCAGATTTGGCTGTGATCCATTTGACAAATAAGCAGCTTTCTACAGAGATGCATCAACACATAATAACCTTCTCTTGGGTAGTCCTTAACTCATTATTTCCTCAGAAATTAAGGAGTTGGACACCAACGGATAAACTTACTGTGAACATGATTTGTATTGTTAGTGCATAGATAAACAAATGTGTGTTCAGAACTGATGGAATTTTGTTTGGATAATTTCTAAGCAATGCCTTGTAAATAATCACTCAGCAAAGACTCAACAAAACACTCAAGTCCATCATTTATCTACAAAAATTGCTATGCAATGCCCTGCAAATAATTGCTATTTCAAATACTCACAAACCTGAATCTCTTGGAGGCTTCAGCCAGTCACTCAGTGGTCGTAACCGGGCATGCAGGACTAAGAGTTTCCACCTGAATACACAGCCCCAGGCCATTCCTGGATCCACTTCACTGAGGGTCGTAAACCTGAAGAAACCCCTGCTCTGGCTACTCTCCTCCCCCGCCCCCAAGTTAGCATGGATGGGTCCAGGTCATTGAAGCACCCCTTACTCAGTCACTGATTTGGCCCAGTGGTGGGCCCAGGGATTACAACCAGGATGGTTACTCTCTGGCCTTTAAGAGGGAACCAAGGATCCTTCCTGCCTACAATACTGCTGTTTCCTTAAAAACCATACACGACATGTCTTTGTTGGCTGATCTTGGCTATAAATGGAGGATTTTAGAATTCCAGTAAATAATTTCCTAAGCATAGCTCTGTGACGCAGACTACTATTGAAATCATTCATTCATTCATTCATTTATTCAACACATTTCATGTCTTTGTTGGCTGATCTTGGCTGTAAATGGAGGATTTTAGAATTCCAGTAAATAATTTCCTAAGCATAGCTCTGTGACGCAGACTACTATTGAAATCATTCATTCATTCATTCATTTATTCAACACATTTTACAAATACCCACTGGTTGTCTGGCAATGTTCTAGCCAATGGCACATCACTAATGAACAAGACTGATAATGTTCCTGCCCCCGCGACGTTTACAATCTAGCAGGGAAGACATTGCTAATGGTGAGTGGGTTGTCAATAACCAACTCCAGAGGAAATGGGAGAGAAGCTGGGTTGTTATCTGGCTGAGGGCAGAAAAATTGCTCAGAGATGGGATTCTGAAGCACAGTGGGGAAATTGCTAGCTGAATTATTACCTGAGGTCACCTGGAATGAAGGGCTGACTGAAGGCAGGGCTTGAGAGACTGGGTTCGGTCTGCCATAGAATGGTGTCAGGGCATAAAGGATCCAAGGATTATAGGGTGAGGTGGCTGCTTACACTGGAACTGGAGAGCTTAGGTGAGAAGAAAACAAAGTCAAATCACCAACTTTTCTTCTCAAGGCATGGACAGCTATCCCAGAGATGAACCCTTCAGAGAGTGAGCCTCAGCCACTGAGACAGTTTTGTGACTCCAGGATGGCTATTGCAAGGACTCGCTTGTGGTAAATCCGCAGCAATGGGGCCAGGTCCCTTCAGGGTGACCTTGCTCCCCAGCCCCCTCGTTTCTCTCTATTTCCAGAGTCTGATTCCCAGCGCTTCCCATAGGGGCTGTGAGCTACCGCATATCTTTCCCTTAAATTCCTTTTCTGTATAAACTAATCAGAGTTAGTTTCTGCTCTTGAAATCCAGATCCCTAGCTGATACAGAAATTGGAAATTCCATTAAAAGCTACAAGCATTCTAAAAGACTTAAGGGCATGTAAAGACTGGCCCCCATCATGGGAGTGAGCAATGAAAATGTATCATTTGCTGAGTCTTTATGTATGGGCTGGGCTCAAATCAGGCCAAAGTTTGGCTCACACACCTTCTGTGTGCCCAAGTGTTAGGACGCCCGTGGGTGAACACAGACGTAGCTGATGACGCCTCTCTCTCTTCAGGTGCCAAATACTCCAGTCAGTCAAAAAGACTGATGTGTATAAAACTGGAGAAAAATGTGAGTCTCTGTATAAGCAAGTGTGAGGTTCCAGACTGTGGGTCTTCCAATTAGAGTTGGGAGTCTGGGAACCAGGGATTTTTCTTTATATGTATATTTGTACGTCAAAGGGATCTCTTATGCCTCAACTCTTAGGTTCTCGGATTTGGAAAGAACTAGAACTCATTTAGTGAGAAAATAACTTATCCTATCTAGATGTATTTTATATAATATCTTATGAATCACCTGAAGTGTTTTCTAGAAGAAGGTGTGATAGAGTTTGGATGTGTTGTTCCCCCAAAACTCATGCAGAAATCTGATCCCCAATGTGGCAGTGTTGGGAGGTGTTTGAGTCGTGGGGGCGGATCTCTCATGAATGGATTCATGCTCGCCCTTGGAGGGGGTGGGTCATGGGTGAGTCCTCGCTCTATTAGTTCCCAAGACAGTCGGTTGTTTATAGGACCCTGGCACCTCCCCTCTCTCTCTCTCTCTCTCTCTCTTGTTTCCTCTCACCATGTGATCTTGTACCCACCAGCTGCCTGCTGCTTTCCACCATGAGTAGAAGCAGCCTGAGGCCCGTGCCAGATGCAGCTGTCCCAGAATCATGAGCCAAATAAAACGCTGTTCTTCATAAATTACCTAGTCTCAGGTATTCTGTTATAGCACCACGAAACAGACTAATACAAAGTGGGTGTAAATGAATAAAACAAACGAAAAAGAGTATATGATTCAGCATAGATTTGTTATTCACTTTCAGAGTGCAGAAAATGTATCAGGTCTCATGAAATTAGGAGGTCAGGGGGAGCAAGCAGGACACAGTCACATAGAAAGATATGACAGAGTCCCCAGACCATGCAAAGCCCCATGAGAGAAATGACCCATAGGTAGTGCTACGGTCTGAATGCGTGTGTCCCCCTAAACTTCATATGTTGAAATTCTAACCTCCAAGGTGATGGTATAAGGAGGTGGGGCCTTTTGGGAGGTGATTAGGTCATGGGGACAGAAATCTCATTAATGGGATTAGTGCCTTATAAAAGAGACCCCGGAGAGCTTGTTCATCGCTTCCACTGTGTAAGGACCCAGTGAGAAGACGGCAGTCATCTACGAAGCAGAGAGCAGCGCTTACCGGACACCGGATCTGCCAGCACGTTGATCTGGACTTTGCAGCCTCCACACTGTGAGAAATACATTTTGCTGTTTATGAGCCACACAATCAATGGTATTTGGTTATGGCAGCCCAAATGGGATAAGATGGGTAGTTACAACAACAGGTAAGACAGGACTTCAGAAGATAAGTGTGCTGGGGGTCAAGACGATGTTGTAGATACTGAAATAAGGTGCATAAGGGACCATTTAAAGATCTCCTCCCTGCCTGGGAGGCCCGCGCCAATGTTGAATGACCCTTATTGATCCCAAGGTCCTCGTGGCAGTACCTGCAGGTTCCATGGAAGGGCTTTATTCAATCACCTGTCACCTTTTTGAGGTCCAGCTAAAGGCCATGCGACTGCTTTAGTGTAGAAAAACACAAGACAGGGATTCTGAAGAGATGGCAATTTTCTGCACCCTGGGGAGCTACGTAGAGCCCAGTGTCTGGAGGATTTTGAGGCCACAATAGTCCTCACATCACAAGGGCTTCTCATCCGCTCATCTGTTCCATGGCCCAAGCCGAGCCAGAGAGCTGTGGGGGACGAGTGAGCTGCAAGTCCCTTGAGTCCTGCCAGCCTCAGGCAGGCCTTGGCATCTGAGCCCCAGTGGTTGCTGGGATCCTCGGTGGTCACTGATGATAAATGTCACTGATGGTGCCCACGATGAGACATGCTGGCAGTTAGCTAAAGGAGAGGGGAGCTAAGGGCACAATTCAAACAGGGCTAAAGGCCCTGATCAAACCAACCCCAGTAAAATGTCTCCCTTGTTTTTAAGAGGCCCTTTTTTTTTTTTTTTTGTCTTTTTGTGACCGGTAAGGGGATGGCAACCCTTGGTGTGGTGTCGCCCGCACCGTGCTCAGCCAGTGAGCGCACCGGCCATCCCTATAATAGGATCCGAACCTGCGGCAGGAGCACTGCTGCGCTCCCTGCACGGCGCTCTCCCGAGTGCGCCACGGGGCCAGTAAGAGGCCCTTTCTCAAGGGAGTATGACCCAGGTCTGCAGGACCCTCATCTGGAGCAGAATCCTCACCATGACCTCTGCAAATTCTCTCAAAGTGGAGTCACAAATGAAAACTGCCTGCTGAGTACTTGACCTTCAAAGCTCAAGATGATGGCTTTGCGTTGTATGTGACTCTTACATTAAGGCATTTTAAACATTTTTTTTTTCAGTGACTTTTTCTTCTTTGTAATTAGAGGTGAGGAGGAGAATTCTGCTCCCATTATGGCGTAGACATCCTTTCATGCCATCGGCAAGGTTTGCTTGTGCCTACTGCCAACACAAACCCAAGCTGGTTTGGTTTATTTTGCTGAGTGCCCAGGGACAGCCTCCTGCCAGCTCATGGAATTTGGGGAGCCCCTGTGCACCCAGACAATCCCAGCAATGAAAGGGTTGTGGAAAAGTGGTTTCCATCTCTGCTCTAAACACTCCTCAGACTCAGCAATCCTCAGCAAAGGGACTTTTCCAGAAGTTCCAAAAGACTTGCAGGAACTTTTGTTTTTTAACGATTACCAAGGAAGGGAAAAATAAATCAACCTGAGTGAAAGCAGAAACCCCTGCTCTCTGACACACACGCAAACCAAACCAGGGAAGGGATCATGGGCTTTGCTGCAGCCGTGACACTCCCACTCCAGAGCTGCTGCAGGTACAGAGTTTGTGTGATTGGCCTGGTGGACACTTTCCTTCACTCTGTTCAATTCCCCATGCCTGTTCCTCATTGAATAAACTTTCTCATGAATTCGGGTCTTGAAATTAAATATATAGATCCCAAAGGACAACTTTCAAATTAACTAGTCAGAGTGTTACAAAACTACTGGTTTTCAACAAACCAAGCTGAGGCTCCCCAACACCGACCCTGTGTTATTGGTACAGTTCAGGCCTGTAAACGCTGGGGTACACCCTGGGTACCTTTAACTTGTAACTCAGTTCCCCTCGATGGTTTTTAATCATCATTGCTTATAGTCCAGGGACAACACAGGAAGGGGGCTCATTAAAAACTCTCCAAAGACTTATTTAATAATTTGTTATTGTAAAAGTTCAAGGGTGCGTGCGTGTGTGTGTGTGTGTGTGTGTGTGTGTGTGTGTGTGTGTGTGTGTGTATAAAGTTGGAAGATTCTCTAACTTTCCAGCAATGAATTTTTCTTCCAAGAAGTAGCCAACCATACAAATATAGTTTAATAAAATATACAATATGTCTTTGGAGAACTTGTAAAAGATCAGCTACGTGCTGAAGATACTCAGGTACTGAATCACAGGTCCGAGTTGGGGTAGGGAGGCCAGGTTCAGGAGGCCATGACAGGGTGGGGTCAGGGGTGTCCCAGGTGAGCGGGTCATCTTTTACTCCCAGGCCTGGAGCAGCCAAGGGCAGAGCCGGGCCCTCAGGGCAGCTCTGGAATGGGATGGACAGAGGTGGGGGGCTCCAACGGGCTGCTGGGCTTCCGAGGAGGAAGGGAGCAGCGCCTGCAGCCCTTGTCGAACCTGCCTTCCAGATGGGAGTGAGCTGGAAGGAGTGACACAGAGCGAGAGCTGTCCTTGGAATGTTCTGGTGGGTGTGGTGAAGAGGCAGCTTGTCCTAGACTCTTTTGCCATGTAGTCAAAGCACATGCAACAGCTGGAGACTCAATATTTACATTTGAGGAAACTTTACATTTGGACACTGGTATTTCCTAAGCCATCTGAATTCCCCTACAACGATGGGACAGTTAGACAGAAAGAGAGACAGAGAGGAAGGCTGCCCGACCGAATTGCAGAGAAGGCAAAGAGAAGGCTTCCAAGCTTTTAAATGGACCAGCTGGGAAAGACAGCTCGAAGTGGATCAAACATTTTAAGTTGAAAATGAATGCTGTCACTCGCCACATTTCTTGTCAACTGAAGAACTTAAAAGAGTAAGAAAGACTCAGTTTTTAAATGTTCTGACTTTCATACATCAAATACTCCTTTGAAAATACAGTGCAGCTGAGTCATGTGACCCCCCTGGCCCTGCCCAGGAGCTGATGCAGGTGGCTGGGAAGGGTTTCTTCCTCCCACAGATCAGACCCTGGCGGCCAAGTCAAGGGGGCTGAGTGGAAAAGCTGTTCCAGGAGCTCTCATTCACATGAGCCCAACCGAACTCAGACTCAGAGCTCCCCAGAAGGCACCCGGCTGGAGCCCAGGCCCAGCGGGAAGCGGAGAGAGCAGCAGGTTCACGGCAGGGGAGGGCGCGTGGCACTGCCTCTGTTTTGCAGTGACTGGCTGCGTCCACCTTCCTGGCCCTGGCCCTGGGACTGGCTGGCAGGACACGAGTAATTTCCCCATTAGACCACCTCAGAAGCAGGTGGGGGGAGAAAGGGGCAGCGGACACGAACAAACGTCTCCACTTTCACTATGTGAAGGCAGCACTGAGGCAAAACGAGGGGGGTTTCTGTAGCCTTCTTTGAAATGAAACCAGGGCAGACAAAAGGCGTGTGGTCGCATGTGTGCTCCCACCCCTACAACTGGGGGTGGGGGGGCGAACATTTCCTCCTGAAATGATAGCTTGCTGCAGGCAGGGTGCACTTTCTCTGGCATGGCCAGAGGGACAGACAGCCATGGGGGCCACCGGGCTGATGCATACACAGACTCCAGGTGGAGGCCCCCATTCTGCTTCAACCCACGGTGACGGCCACACTCCATCTCAGGCCTACTGGTCCAGAGAGAGATGGTCCAGGTTCGGGGTCCCTGGGCACCATCCAGGTTCGTGACACCAACACAAGGGAGAGTGACAGACACAGGCCCGTCTGGTACAGCAGAGATGGTCTGGGCTCTGTCACCCAGAGGACTGAGCAGCCACCACCTGGGATTATTTGTTTCCCTCTTAAAATGAGAATTCACACCTACTTTTGAGTAAAAATATTTCTTTTCAAATTTATGGCCTGTCTTTCCCAGCTTCCTTCATTAACTGTGCTGGTTGTTTCAGGGGAAATGATGAGCCATTTTGCCTCATGGCCTGTGCCAGCTCCCACCCTGTCCCCTCACCACACCAGCTGCCACCTGCACCTTTAATAACGTCAGGAGGGCTCAAATGCTGACATCTGCTCCTGAAGTTGGTTTTTAAGTGCTTTCTCAGAAATGCACGTTGACGGATTCTACCTGGAACGTCATTTGGAAAATGCTTGACATTTCTATAGCAGGGCATTTGCTCATTTAGGAAAAAATGATGAAGAGAAAGTAAGGACTAGACTCCGGGGCCACTTCTCCCACTCCCCCGCCCCCTCTGCCTCTCTCTGTCCTTCCTCTCTTTGTGGCTGCACCTCCCAGCTGTCACATTTCCACAATAGGGAAGCCCAGCCATGAGTCGTGACTGCATATCTGACATCTCCAGCTTTTGTCCCCAAAGGGAACCTTGGTTCCAGGCTCTTTAATTGGCACACTTTACTTTCTTGACAATAACTAAACTGCAGGAGAGCAGTAAAACTTCTTTATTGTTGAACTCAAGGCGATTCTGATTGTGTTTAACATAATCCATTTCGTTCAGTTACTTAAAGGAAGAGCTTAAAAAACAAATAGCAAGTTTCTGGCAGAAGCAGAGCAGGACAGGGAATTTCTAGAAGGCGAATAAAACAGCATGAAGAGACTCTCTCTGGCATACGGTTAGCCTTCTCCACAGTGGAATTCACAGGGGCCCTCACCCTACAATCTTGGTTTAATCCTCATTTCTAAACTGCTCCTTGGGGACAGAGGTCAATGTGCCTTTAGAAGAATAGATGGCAGAGAAGGTCAGATACAGTCGGAGAGCTTCACGATCAATGTAAGCTCTGCAGAGGGATGGAAGCTGTTCCCACGGGGGCTTGTGGCAGGGCCCCCCCAGCCCTGGGCTCACCTTCACGTGGTACCTCCTCCTCCCATGGGAAAGAGCTCAGGGATGAGCCCACTGGGAGCTGGACACCCCACTTTTCCTAATTCATGTCTATAGCCCATGATGGGAGCCACATCTCACTCCTCTCCCCTCTGCTCTCTGCCACGTGTGTGCTGTTCTTCAGCCCCTGTCACTGAACTTCCATGTGTGCACTTCCCTGAGGGTCACAGCAGATCCATTAGACTGTGTCACTTTCCCCAACAAGGGATACCCACCAAAGCCCCAAAGGAAAGCTGGACCAGGCACACACAGACCTTGGGGCCTGGTCACTCTCCATTTGGCTACTCTCTCCTTCCCATGCAGCCTTGTTGATTGATCGTCCCTCAGAGCCCAGCCTGGGTCTTCTAGCATGGAAGTCCTGACAGACCCCATGGATTAAACTATGATGCTTCTGTTTGCATTTAAACTGGACTATAAAGTTGCTTCAAATGAAAAACTCTCAAATCCAGCTAGTTTGGGATCCACACCCAGAATATAGTAAGTGTTGAAGAACTTGCCGCTCTGTTTAATCCACGGCAGATCACCCTCTGTGGCAAATCATTTGCGTTATTTACACATATGAAATACAAAGACATTCCCCCAGACTCCCAAAAGTCTCTTCCCATTACAGCTTCAGGCTCAGCCTTAAAGTCCAGGGTCTCATTTCCTACAGTAGGTCCACGTCCATCTGGGTATGTTTCCTCAGGAGCAGCTCCTCACATTTGGGTCCTCTTGCTCTGAAGACATGTACCTTAGAGAAATAAGGAGGTGCCCCCCACACATTCAACTAACAATGGTAATATCAGGATAGGAAAACTTCAATTAATGCTTTCCATTCACAAGGGGACTGGAGAGGAGGCATTAGCAGTGATGGGTCCAAAGCAATTTAGAAATCCAGTCAAGTACATGTTCCTTGATTAAAGCAAAATCCTGCTCTCTGGAAATGATTTCCAGTGGCTCCTGACTGTTTTTTCATAAGACATGGCATGTTTGCAGCTGTGTGGACTTCTCGGACCGCTTCCTGCTCTAGAAGGTTGGGGGTTCAAAGGCCTCTTTTCATTTTGTACTGTATTTGCCCTTTCAGTCAAAGCTGATACAATTCCTTTAAAAACTTTGTGGGTGACCTATGTACCAATCAGTGATGAATTCCATTAGACAAAAGTCACATTTCTTTCCAAGTCAGATCTTTCTCCACCTGTGGCAACTGGTAAAGCTGTTGTGGGCAATGCTCTTAAAATTCTTAAAAGCCATATTGTGTAACTGAGAAAGTTTATAAGGCATGCCTTCAAGACTCTTCAAAGAGACCCCTAGGTATATCCTTAAGTCTTTAGAAGGTCTCTAAAAAGGTCTTACAAGCCACACCCTTGAGGTCTTCACCTTGAGACCATGCTGTACAAATATTTGATCTTTGTCCCGAAGCCATTTCTTACTGTGACACTTTTGGTGAGAGAGAATGGGTATGAGAAACTGGTTCACTGTCACACTCATGAAGTCATGGCTCCTCTATATTTCCTCTGAGCTCTACTCCACACCCTAATAGTTCCTTCTTTAGTTATCTCTCTTCTTAAAGCTTATCGGTAGCTAGAAGAAGCCAGTGGTATCGCTGTCTTCTGCCTGGAGTCTCCTCAGCCAGATCCATGGATTCACTGGGCACCTTTCTATTCTCCATGTCACCACAGGGGACAATTTGCCAAACTTTCCATCCAGCTTCCAGTAACATTTTCCTCACTATCCTCAAGTTCTCATCAACAGTCTCTTTGAGTCCTTCCAACTTTTACTAACAGTCTTCTTGAGGTCCCTCCAGCTTTTGTCCAGTGTCTCATCCCAAAGCCAATGCCACATGTAGGTTTCATCATAGCTGCAAGCCACTTCCAAGTACCAAATTCTGTTCTGGTTATCTATGGCTGTAAAATTTAAACTGCAAAACTTAGTGGTTTAAAACAACAATCATTTCATTGTTTTTCACAATTTTTTGGATCAGAAACTTGGATACAGCTCAACTGGGTGATAAGATTTATTTCTCCAGTGAGGTCACTTGGTGATATTCAGATGGTGGATGGGCTGGTCCATGGGGACTGAGATTGCTTCATTCACATACCTGACACTTTGGCGGGGATGACTGGCAAACTGGGCACACTCTACTGTCAACCAGCATACCTACACATGGCCTTCCAGCATAGCAGCCCTTAAAATTCCTAAAAGCCTTGATGATAGTCAGGTGCATTGCACAGCAGCTCAAGGCTTCCAGAAAGAATGTTCCTAAAAAGTGTGGAAGGTGCCATTTTATTAAGATTTGGGTTTAGGAACTTGCATAACATCACTTCTGCCATCTCCCAGTGGACAAAATAGTCACAAATTCAAGGGGAGGGGACGTAAATCTCACTTCTCAATGGGAAAAGTGTCAAGAAATTTATGGCCATCTTCAGTCTTTCATACTCCTTCTACTTCATTCCTTCCTCCTTCCTGCTGCCTGGAATGATGATGTGAAGGCTGGAGTTGCTGCAGCCATCTTGTACCATGAGAAGCTGTTGGGACTAAAAGCCATACAATGTGGATCAACAAGCGAAGCAATCTGAATGTCTGACACCACAGAACACCATACAATTCCTGTACTGTCTACCCCTGAATTTTTAGAGTGAGAGAAAATAAGCCTTTTTAAGTCACAGCTATTTTGAGCTGTTCTGTCACTTGCAGCCTGATGCCTAACAGTAGTTTCTGGGGGGTGCAATGTATCCTCTAGTAGGTCAGAGTTGCTGATGGGGGACACAGTTCTGCACCCCATAGCTGGAGTCTCCTGAAGCAGCACACATAGGAGCTGTCAGAAGCTCCCCTCCAGCCCTTCCATTGCAAGAGCCCTGGACTTCCATGCTGACAGCATCACTTCCACCAAAGCAAAGTTCCCTTCAGATTAAAGTCTAATCTTCAAGGCCCTCCACAGTGTGCCTCTGACACACCTTACCACTCCTCCACACCCCGCTCACAGTTGAGCCCATTGTCCTGATGTGCCCTGGGTGCTCCCCATGGTCATTTACACTTGCTGCCTACCCCCAACCCTAAACACACACACACACACGCACACACACACGCACACACACGCACACACCTTCTTCCGAATTCTGCCATGTTTTTAAGACAAAGCTTAAATCTCATTTTCTCTGTGAAGACTTTTCAGGATCACAAAGTGAGGGCTTTCTCCCTCTCTTGGACGTTTACCATGTCCAAACCCCTCACTGGACACCACATTCCACTACTAATGAGAGTTTTCATTTGTATCCTCCCCACATGCACACATCTTAATTCTCCAACGAGGCTAGGAGCTGCCAAAGGGCAGTGGCCTTTGTTGCAGCTCTTTGTGTCTACAGCACTAGCTAGTCACAGCCAGCTTTGCTCCCTGGAGGCCACGTATCTGTCACAGGCACAGCCAGCTGCTGGCCACAATGGAAAGGGGAGCAGAGAGATGGTGGTCCACGCAGCCTCTCCCTTCTGGCTCTCGCACATCTCTATGGAGACCAGTCCCAGCTCTCAGGCACTCAATCAACAGTGGTTGAACTGTACCCACCCTCAGAGAGACACTGCCCTGCCATAAACTTCCAGGGGACAGGAGCCCAGGTCCCAGCCTGCTGGGCCGGCCACAGCCCCTGGGGAACTTCAGCTGCCACTGATATCCATAAACTGATGCTGAGGGATTGGGAAGATGTCCCAGTTGCTTGGTTCTTTGTTCCTACATCAGCATTTTGCCCACCAATTGGGAACAAAGATCAGGGAGAACACAGCATAGAAATGAGAATTTCTCAGTTTTGCTTCTGATCTCTGGGGGAGAAACACAAGGTGCCCTCCACCCAACTCCCTGCAAGACCCCCTGCAATCCCAGCCTGTAGAGAACCAGGATGGACTCTGCTGGAGCATCAGATGGCCCGGGAACCAGAAAAGCAGCCAAAGTTGGCAGCCTCTGCCTGGAAAATTAGCCTTGGTTTTTGTAAGCACTGAGAGCCTGACAGTGAGCAGAACTGACACCCAGGGAGATTCCATTTAATGAGTTGTTTGGGAGGGGTTATTTCTGAAATTAATTATCAATGACGTCTAATTATTTTTAAATGGCAGTTATTAATCTACCAGGCTTAGGGAAATGCTTGTGTTAGGGACTGCCCCCAGTTGCTTTGGGGACCCATGCTGAGAGGCGGGCAGGGCCCTGGCCAAGGCTGGTGGTGGGCAAGAGGCAAAGAAGGGGACACTAAAGCTCCTGGCCCGTGGGGAGGTCCAGGTCCAGGGGGGTAGCTCCCACATCCACCTGTCTCCCAAGAGCAGTAGCAGGAGCCAGGAGGGGAAGACTCTGGCCTGAGCCAATCCATGCCCAGCTGGTCTCACTAATAATTCAGCCTCATTTAATCCAATAAACAGGAAAATCTAGCACCCCAACACATGCCTCGCCTATGGCAGAGGTGTACCTGGCCAGTCCTTCTGCACAACCAAACAACAGGAGGTGCTCAGGAAGGAAAATCAGGTGCCAGGCAGGGATTCAACCACCCACCTTAGCACACCTGCACAGAGGGAGTCACAGGGCTCTGCGTGCAGATCCCGCCTTCTGAGCACTCAGGATCTAATGCTTTGGGAACTCTGCTTGGCCTGCAAATGTTTATGTGAGTGCTACAAAAGCAGGCAGGAACACACACACATGGGAATCTGGTCACACATCAGAGTGACAGGGTGCCCAGGCCAGCACCTCTGCCCCGTACACAGCTGAGTGGCCCCTGTACACAGAGGAAGGCCAGCTTTGCCGTCCTGGAATTCCCCCTGCCGCCCTTGCTGGGGCTGAGTTGAGTTGCTTTTTCTGCACGCCATGTCTCCCCCACACTGCGGCATGTTCTGATGGGCTATGGCTCTCCCAATAGAGAGAGCTTCTCTCCTGCCTCTGCCAAGGGCAGGAACCACGGCTTGCTTCCCAGTGCTGGTGGCCCCAACAGTGATGGCCTGTGGCAGATGCTTACCCCATAGATGCTCCCAGACCTGTCTTCCATGAGTCTTACCATCAAACATCATGGCAACCTGGGGCTGGCTGTCATCACTGAGAAGATGGGAGGAAGAATGCTGCCCTTTCTCACTTCTCAAAATTCTTTCTTTTCCTAGAAGTTTCACATCAACATTTCAACAACTGTTTAGCTTCAGAGCCCTAAGGGGGATGTTCCTCCCTGGTTGACTCTTAAAAGATAGGCCAAGCATGATCACACAAACTAGTATCGAACAAACATCAGAATGAATGACATGCCACTGCTTCAGTGTTCGTGGGACCTCGACACAGCAGGAGTTATGAGTCCCTGGAGACCTGAGGCTGGACCTCGTCGTCCTTACAGCAAGTGAGGTCCTCAGTGTTGACCTCTTTAGGGTGACCTGGAATATCTTCTGAAAGAAGGCTTGATGCAAGTGAGATGGCAACAATGGCCTTTGAAAGGAGAATTCTACCCACAGCCAGGGACGGCATAGGGTTAGGACACCTGCCAAGGCCTAGAGATATTTCTCCGAGTGACACCAGAGACCAGGGGGGACAATCACAGTGAAACGGGTGGGAGAACACGCACTTTCTCCCCAGTGTGCACCAGCACAGGCTCAAGGAAGCCATTTCCAGGTGGCCCAGGGAGGCAGCCCAGGCTCAGACCACCCCGGTGCAGGCAGTCCTTGGAAGGTGTCTGCCCTGGACCTGCCCCTACATTCAGAGCAGCACATGACGTTCCAACCACACAGCCTCAACTTACCCTGACCTAGACTGGAATAGACCCAAGAAAGACCTTCTGGAATCTAATAGCTTTTAAAGTGGTTTGGAGGCCCCTAGATTCCTATTTCCTAGAGACAAATGTCCTTGGAGTCTGTCTGGTCCATAACCATGCCTCACATCGTCTCTCTCAGTCCGTCCCACACTAGAGGATTGGGGAATATTTTAACACAAGACCTCAGGGCTGAGGTACTGCTTTTTTTTTTTTTTTGACTTTTAAAAAAAAATCTCAGATGTTGGTTGAGGAATTTTCCTTTAATTGATGATGTACCAACCACCCCACAATGATTTACATTAAAAAGATGGAGCACAGCCACAGAAGGATTAAATGGAAGTGGATGTCCACATCGGAATCAGGAGGCCCACCTGGTCATGTGACCTTGGACAGCCATGTCCCTGCTTTGGCCCTGATTTCCACATCTGCAAAAGGAGGGCTGGGCTGGGTTGGCCCCATCTCTTAGGTCCCCTCCAGGCTCAAGTCCAATGGCTCTCTGACACATGACACTGACTTCAGCACCCCCTGCTGGTGGGCAAGTGAACTGCTGGATCATCTTCCAAGCAATGGCTGGTGGGTTTTGAGGTTTGAGCTTTGAGGTTCAGTGTTGCAGTTTACTGTCTCTAAAGGGTGCATGTTCTGGCAGAAATGAGAGAAGGGTGTCCTGAAGGGATCGTATCGAGTGAAGAGTTGCTACTTTTAAACTGGCTATGGCCAGCCCCCAATATCTGGAGCTGAGCACAGCCTGGGCAGCTTCAGAAATTAGCACGTGCAGAGTTAAATCTTAGGAGTCATCTGACAGACAAACGCTGAAGAGTGGATTCAGGGCTTGGGAACCACAAATTAGGGTATTCAAGTTTAGCACACAGCTCTGGGCACTCATTTTTAAGATCAAACTGATGGTTTGGCACAAAGATTTGAGCCTGGGGCACACTGACGCTCACCACGTCAGTCACAGTGTGCTCTGAAGCTGGCGTTCCACGTGCAAGGGAGGGGTCAGCTCTCTTCTCCCATCTCCCTGCAAATGGTCTTCTTGGCCCTTGTTATCACCATTTCTAGCTCAACTCTCACGTTTTATGTTTCAGAGATGGTGTTTATTGATGCTAAACAACGCTGCAGCCACTATGCAGAACATCTGGATCCCAGCTGCCATGGCCCAGCTGAGATTTTTGTAATAGTTTTGGGATGACTCGCTAGCACAGCACAGGCAGTACTGGGAGGGCTATGTTCTGCTCGTCAAGAGAATTCGAAATAATTGGAAATTTCAGGGTTTTTAAGGCTGTTGTTGGGTGTGGTTCCAGGGGGGACGTTTTGTTGTTTTGGTATGCAAGTATCAATTGGAAACAATTGTTTGTAAGTGGCAGAAAGAAAAACTTTGTATCGATTTACCCTTCCCCTCCCCCACAAAGTGACCTAAGAATTATGCTAGAAAAGTGCAGCTATGTGTGGCAGCCTGAGTCAGGCACTGGAGGGGGCTCGCTCTCCCCCTTACCACCACTGTCCTCGGCAAGGCTCTGGGTAGAGGCAGAATGGCAGCCACCTCTGTGGGACAACGAGGTTGGGAGTACACATGAGCTCTCACTCCCCACAGGTAGCATCTCATACAATTTTTACCTCCTCCCTTTACCCTATAGACATAGAATAAAATGAAATAAAAATAACTGTAATTTACTGCTGGGGAAACAAGCTCAGAGAGATTCCATGACATGCCCAAGGCCACGAAGCAAACTGCCTGTGTTAGTCCCTTCAGGCTGCTACAACCAAATTCTTTAGACTGGGTAATTTATAAACAACAGAAGTTTATTGCTCACAGTTCTGGAAGATGTGAAGTCCAAGATCAAGGCACTAGCAGATTTGGTTTCTGGTGAGGGCTCTGTCTGCTTCAAAGACAGAAGCCTCTCCTCGCTGTGTCCTCTCATGGAAGAAGGCGGGGGCCGCTTCCTTCAACCTTTTATATACGGACACTAAGCCCACTTATGAGGGTGGAGCCCTTGTGACTTAATAACTTCCTCAAAGGCCCCACCTCTTAATACTATCACATGGGTATTAAGTTCTGCCATGTGAATGTGGGGGGTGGAGAGGAAACCAACATTCAGACCAGAACAGTACTGGAATGTTCTAGAACCAGGTATGCTGATAACTAAATTACCAACAGGTGAGACTGTCTCCTAATCTAGACAAAAGAAACAGGCCTCTATGCTGATGGATTTTCAAAAGCTACTCAGAGAGAAGGGATGTTGAGATAAAAGGCTCTGATCCATCCTTCATTAGCATGTTAGCACATCACACCAGTTGTTAAGCCCTAAAAGTTTAGATAAGGAATAAATACCTTCGGTATGTGGCACCCTGGGTTTTTCAAAGCACTTTCCCTACTAGATTTTCCTATTAGACTTGCATAAGGCACCAGGAGAGCAGAGCTGCGACCTGCAAACACTCAGTACCTAATTCTTCATGTTCCAAAAAGTGGCCAGAGCCCTGCCCAGAACACTCAACTGCTAAGTCCCAATGCTCCCAGCTCTTCCATGTCTTGCATTCATGCTGCATCATTGTGTATGTATTGTGTGCCTTCTGTGTGCCAATCACTATTCTAAACAAGTCAGACAAGGCCCCCGATCTGAAGAAGTGACACTGAATACTCAAGTACGTAAAGAAGAAGAGGAGGAAGAAACATACAAGATCAGACCATGATGAAGTCTCTGCAAGACTAGAATAAAGATGCTATGAAAGAGAGTGACGGTGGGGGAATGGGGAGAAGGGTGCTGCTGTACAGTGGAAGGTCCAGAGAAGGCCTTGCTGACATTTGGACTAAGATCGGAATTGCAAGAATAAGCCAGCCAAGTGGAAGACGAGGTCAGTGCCCTACACAGACACAGATGCTGTAACCTAGGGAGATGTGTGCCTTGTTTGGGGATCTGGGGGTTGGAGCGCAGAGACTGGGGGTGGGTGGGAGATGAGTAGGTAGGCACTTGGTGAGCCGGGTATATGGTCCCAAGTGCAAGGGGAAGCCAGCTGGTGAGTGTGGCAGCGCTCAACTCTCCCAGCAGGAGAGAATCTGCTGGGGTCAAAGCAGTCCACCAACCACCTCCAGCTGCAGGGCCACCAAGATCCAGTCACAGCATTTCACCTGAGGCCACTCTGCCCAATGGCTGACCACTCGGGGTACAAGAGCCCCAAGGCGGGGCTCCCCGCTGGGCTGGCCAGCCTTCTCAGAGCGGCACTGTGGTGTGAGGCTCTTCCCACCCCATCCTTTCTCCTTCCAGCTATCAGACCTGCCTCTGGTCTGCAGTCTGCCCTGCCTCCTCCTGCTCCGTCTCTTCTTCATCCTTCACACGTTTCCTCCCACTAAATCTCTTAACTCTCTCTTGCCTTCTGCTTCCCAAAGAACCTGGCCTGACAGAGCAGGGTTTGGGCAGAAGAGTGGCACCTCTGATTTCAGGGCTGGACTTGCTGCTGGACTTGATACGGGGTTGGTAAGAGAAAGAATCAAAAGTGATTTCCGATTTTGGCTGAACATCAGGGTAGACAGCGGAGCTGTTTGTGGAGATGGGGAAGACTCAGGAAGGAGCCAATCTGGGGACAGATCCTCAAGTCTTGGCCATGCTGTGTCAGGGGGTCCTATATACACTTGAATGAGGTGCTAGGGGAAATGCTACCCTTCTATGAAACTGCCTTGGAGGGTGCAGTCAGAATTAACGACGACTGCCAGTTAGTGAGCAGGCAGCACACGCCAGGCAGGGGCTAAGCACACCTGGATCCAGGATTCTGGACTCAGCCAGGTTAACTGAGCAATGTGAACAGCTAAGCTGGGGGACAGCGGGTGCAAGTGTCTTTCCACAGGGCATCTGTCTTTCTGGTAATTTTGTATCCAGCTGGGTCTCCTACCCTAAGCTTTTTCTCATCGGCAACCACGTCTTGCCCATCCCTGAACTCTTGGGACCACGGGGCTTCATGCACAGAAGTGCCCGGGCAGTACGGGAATTTCCAGGGGCTTTGGGGCCTGCCTGAACTCTGGGAAGTTTCCTCTTTTTGGTAGCATTCCCAGTGCTGGGTGGCAGGGAGTCCCCAACCTCTCCTGCAGCCTGGGGCTGTGAGATGGGTTTCTGAGCAGAGCTCCCAGCCTCTTCTTTCTGACCAGCACCTGCTGCTGCTCAGCTTTGAGAAAGATGGGACTGAAATGCCATCGCCGGAGACCTGCGATGGCAGCGATCAGCAGGCCCCAGACCCTCCGACCTGGAGAGGAAAGAGAGCCTGCCGCCCTCCCCTCCTTCCCGGGCACCGAGGATCCTTCTGCAAAAATAACCTTTTCTACTCTTCCAGGTGCCACCGCGCATGAACCGAGGGCACAGCCGAGGCCCAACGGCCCCCCGAAGCCACTGGGAAGCTCGCCTGCGGGAGCTGGAGCCTTCGGCGCCATCCTCGCCGGAAGAAAGCGTCCTTGTTCCAGGCGCACAAAGGCTGGGCGCTGGGCAGGCGACAGGCCGTGAATGCTAATGGCCGGGGCGTTTGGAAGCCTCGGCTCTGCGCGGCGGGGAGGCCCAGCGGGGGAGCCAGCCCGCGCCCCCCGCCCTGGGCCGGCCCTGGCCCGGGTCCCCCAGCCGCGCGGGCGCCCTTGGCCGTCACGTGGGAGCGCCCGGGAAACCCAGGCGAGCATCTGTTGCAGGCAGCACAAACGTCTAAACATCCGTGCAAACTTGGACCAACAGGTCCTGCCGAAATGTGCTAACCATCTGCTTTTCCTTTGCCTTTTTTGAGCAAATTATGTTTATTACGTTCATTTATTTTACTGTCAACAACAGGGAATGACACAGTTGCTGCTAAACAACATCATTAGATATCTCATTCTGGCATATTACCAGGAGGGTTGGTTTTGTTTTTTCGGTAAATGCAACAGGAATAAATACATATTGAAATGTGGATTTATTTAAAATTGAGTCCAGGATGATAGAGCTGTAGGTGCAGAACTCCTCGCTGCTCACCCCTCCAGGGAAGGCTTTCTCCAGGAGAGGCAGCCACCATCTGGGTGAGGTCCCAACACCCGCTGCCTGCCCAGGTCCTAAGGGACAGTCACACACTTGGCCAGGAACATGGGCCTTCTCAGAAGCCTTGGGATTGGGAGAGAGAGAAACTCCCAGGCATCTGGTTTTCTTTCCAAAACCTCCCTCTCCCTTGGAAAATCTTCCCATTTTCCAGATGGTCAAGCCAGGGAGACCTGGAAGAGCAGAGGAGGGGAGCCCTAGTGACTCACTGGGGACCACCCTAAAATCAGAGTGTCAGGGTAGGGGGGTGGATTGAGCACTGCTGGGTGGGAGTGAGAGAGCATGAGAGAGTGAGATGATTCCTGAAATGGACCAAAGCATGGCATTCCACATGGAAGGTACCGGGCTCCACAACCTCCTCAAAGCCTAGCTGATCCTGGAGCCAAAGCAGCTGGGAGCAGCAGCAAGCCGACTCAAATAGTTCCTCAATTAGGTAATAAGCAACATGAGCTAAATGCAGTTTCCTGGGAGGAAAACAGGGCCTCAGACAGAGAGCAGAGCCGCCTGCGGAAAGGAACAGGGCTCCTTTCATTCAGCTCAAAGGCCCGACTGAGATTTAGTCTGCGCACCCCCATTGGTCCTGCCTGTGACAGCGGGTGTCCCTGCTTAATGGAAGGGAGCTTTGCTGGCTGACCCCCCGGAAGCTGAGAAAAATCCCCCATGGAGTTTTCACAGCACAAATGACCTGCCTGACCAAGATATTTGGTAGCCAGGTGGCTGCTGGGTGTCCTTGCAAATATTTGGTTTCAGAGAAGGGGTCACGTTACACAGTTTAATATCTGGAGATTGGAAGGGCTGCAGCAATAAGCCTTTGGCCCCACTTGTCTGCAGCCGCCAGCAGACAGCCCATAAAAACACGAGGCTCATGTTCGCACAGATGGCTGTTGGTTTTATGGGCTGGGGGAGAGGAGCGGAAGAAGATGGTCCTGGGGAGTCTGCCTGAGTCTCAATTAAATGTCTCAGCTGCCGGGGACACAGTGACCATCGAGGGCCACCTGGGTCCTAGAGGCCCAAAGAGGACTGGACATTCCCTGAGGGCCCCCTTCCCTCCCCTGACATATGTACAAGGCTCTCTCCCTCCCTGTCTCTCAGAGCCACCACCTCACCACCTCCTTGTCCCACCTTGAAAGGTGGCCACAGTGCTTGCTTCAGCCCCTCTGGGTCTCAGGGCGGGCCTCTTCCCTCTGCTTTCTCCCCCTTCTAGGAGCCCACTAACCTTTGGGAAAAGGTCATAAACTGGTTCACTCTAATACAGGCGCCTAAATTATATCTCTTCAAGGGCATTTTCTATCTCATCGAGAGCTAAGTCTTAAATCAGAGGAATAGGTCTGTCATTGTGGGATGTCTTAGTAGATACTATGAATGGAGACTCTGGTCCCCTGTGTTTTCAGCTCATTCCAGGGTCCATTTGAGCCCCTGGCATGGGCTCCTGTGCAGCCCTGCATTCATACTGGGCACCAGAGCAGTCTCCATCTGACAATACGGATTGTTCAGGATCCCGAAAAAGATGTTGGGGACGGGTGCTGGCCACACGATGGTGCTATTGCCCAGGGCGGTCTGGTTGCCCTCCCAACTGGGGTGGAGGGTGGGAAGCAGTTGGAACAACACAGGAAAGAGAGATGGTAACTAGAAAGTGCTGTCTTGGGGCAGTGCTTCTGGTCGAGAGTTTGCAACTCAGTGGCAACCTGAGGACGTTGATTAAAAAACGAATCACAAATTCTTCCATATCATTCTTGGTCTCTGTTGCAGCACCGTGCAGTTCTCTGATTATTTCTGGGGTGAGTGGTTGGGGCTGGGCTAAGAAGAGACTTATAGTGCGATTCTTGGGGGGCATGGGGGCTGACACGCTATCTTCAGCTTTTAAGCAGTGATCTAGTAGGTTACCTTGGGTACTAGGTGCTGTCTTTCTCCGGGAGGGTGTAAACTGCAAAGGCGGCCTGGTGGCTTGCTGTGTCAGCCTCCTTCCCCGCGTTCCTTTGGAAACAAGCCGTTCCCATCCCAGGAGGGAGGCTGCGGCGCAGCTGCGCGCCCCCGGCCCGCCCCGGCCCTCTTGGCTCACTCCTGCGCTCTGCAAACACCGAAAGGATCTATGCGTGCTGCGCTTTCTTCACATAAAGTGATTACCACGTGTCAGGAATAAACGGCTGCTTTCTCTATAATCACAGCCCACTTTGGAGAACAGTGACTTTGGATCAAAAAGGATCATTATTTCAAAACAAAATGCTGCAAGCTAGTCCTTTCTTTCTTTCTTTCTTTCTTTTTTTATCCCCCTCATTTGGAGGGGGGGGGGATAAGATTTTAAAAACAAACAAAAAAAGTAAGTCGGGATCTTCTCACAACTGCAGCTGATTTCCTGTGTAAACGAAAACCATGTGATATTCCATAAATGCTTCCAGCTCTAAATTACAGGAAATGAAAACCATCGTGGAGAAGGAAAGCTGCGGAATAAATTCTCAGTTCAGATACCATTCCGGCGACGTCTCCCTGGGACGAACGGTGGCCGCCTGCACGTACCTGTAGGGAATCAGCGCCACTGCTCCCGGGCGTCTCCGGCGGCCCGTGGCCGGCGACCGCGGCCCTCGGCAGTGTCTCCCGTGCGCAGCGATCTGGGGCGGCGGCGCGATCACAGCCCCCGCGCCGCGTCTGACAACTCGGGCTTTCACGCCGGGGCCGAGCTGAGAAAAGCAGTCTTTTCTTTCTGCGCGCCTCGCCGGGGTCAGGTTGTGACCTCTCAACCGTATTCAGTCGGCGGTGGCATCCATATTCATGAAGGTTCATTAACTCTGAAAGGCCCGCCCGGCCGGCCCTCCCCGGGCTGCCGAGCGCAGCTCCCCGCGGCGCAAGGCGGGGTGGGGGCGCCGAGCCCCTCGTCCCCTCTGCCCCCGGCGTCTTCCCGGGGCGGCCCCGGCCTCTGCAGCTGCTCCCGCGGCCGGGCTCCCCCCACCGCCCCGGGCCGCACATGTGCGCGGGGACAAACGGGCCGAGGAGAATTAGCCGCGTCATTTGTCGCCAGCCTAGCAACACGTGCTTACTTATCCTGAGAGCTCCCGCCTGGCCTCGGCGCCCTGGGGCCGAATATGGGAGCGGGATGCTAATTCCAAATGGGGTGTCAGGCTTGGGATTTTACCCAGCCTTACAGCTGGGAGGCCGGGACCAGGGTCCTAGCCCCACCCGGCTGGCTGTGGGTGCCCCGGGGGGAAGTCACGCCACCTCCCTGGGCTCTCTGCATTTCTTCTGCTAGGACGTGAGGCTGTTGGGCTGGAGAAAGGGTCACGTCCTTTCCTCTTAGAGACACACCCCAAGAGATCTCTCCAGATGCCGTATTTTCCCAGTTCTGTCTGAATTGTTTTAGGTTTCCCAGTTCCTGAGAAGCCAATGGGTGCTGAGCTTTCCGGGATGTGGCAATGTGTGCGGTAACATTTCTACTTCTTTTTGTATCCATTAGGGCCCTTACATTTTAGATTTTACAAACTAATTTGAAGTAGCTTAAGCAGACTAGAGAAAATTTATTTTATGGATAGAGGGTTTGCTCGTGGACCCTTGGGCTAAGATGCAGCCACGCTCTGAAAGTTCCTATTTTCTCCTTCCCGGGCCTCTTCTCTGTTCCTGCTGTTTTATTCTTGTTAGCAGATTGGCTTCCTCGGGCCTGCTCCTCACCCCACATGGGATAGAAGATGGTCCCACCCACTGCTGATCAGTTTCCATCTGCTCTGTACTACAGGGCAGCTCAGCCTATATCCTAGTTGCAGATTTCAGGCAATCTGATTGGCCCAGGTTGGATCACATGCCCAGCCCGGGGCCAATCAACGGAGACCTGAAGGCCACTCACATGGTACAAATGTCACAGGGCACACTCAGCTCCAGCTGAGGCTCCCCCAAATTTGGTATCAAACTCACAGGTCCTGCTGCCTGCCCGCAGACAAAAACCAAACCCAAATGTCAAATGTTGGTGAAAATGGAAGTGAGCTTTTATTCAGGAATACCAGTGACCTGAGGAGAGATGTTAGGCTGACCCATCTCTCCAGTAAACCTGAGGGAGAACGGCCAGGCTAAAGCCACCTCAAAGACTCAGGTTGACTGAGGGGTTTTAAAGACAGGGATGAGGGAATGGAAGGTGGGAAATGAAAAGCAGGAGGGAGGGGGATGTGAGCAGGGAGGGGCGAGGGCTTCATGCAAGGTCTCAGGTGCAAAGCCTCGCCAAGACTCGTCTTTATCTCATGGTCCTGCTGGAGGGTGGAATCAGCATAGATTTATTGATGTCTTCCTTGGTTTCCCAGTGTCTGGATAATACGTGGAAGTCTGCAGCTCTAAGCTGGCTGGAAAACAACTTTACATTCACGTAAATAGTGTCATCTTACTCCATCAGCAAGGTCCAAAATAACCATGGGAAGAGAGGGAATGCAGAGAAATGTATGCCAATAAAAAAGAAAAACAACAACAAAAAAAACTGTCCTTTAAAATCTTTTAGAGCCCATGCAGTTGTAGGTCCCAACATGGCTTCAGCCCTGCTTACTCCAACACAAACATGGCTGCCATGGGCTGACCCCTGTGGGTAGGGGGTACTTAAGGGGTGAGCCGTCCAGACATGCCGAAGGGTATCTGCTGCTCTAACTCAAAGCCTGATTTCAACTAGGTGCAAGGTAATTTCCTTCAGAGAGCTCTCTGGGCTCCTGATCCAGAGCTGTCTTCACCTTATAACATACAGGAGGGGGCAGGATTCCATTGCAGAGTGCAGGGCACCAGCAAGAACATGCCTGACTTCCCTCAGCTTCTAGCAGGGAGCCAGGAGTGAAGACGGGGGCCCCACCATGACCAGAGACAAGGAGGGGCAGTGGAGAGCTGAGTCTCCCTCGGGGAGACTTCTGGTGCCTGGGCCTGAGCGAGGATGGGGATGGCCGGGTCAGGATGCTGGTTCGCCACCTGCCCCCATCCTGCATTAAGAGGAGACATCCAAGTTGAGCTCAATGTCTCCAATTCTGAGGGAACCAGAGCCTGCCTACAGATGTGACTACCAGATCAACATGTCAGACCTCTTGATGGCAGATGGAGTAGAGGACTGAAACACTCAGAGTTCTTAGTCCTGAAAAGTGAAATCTACTTTGGCTAGTTCATCAGAAAATGGATTTATTAAGTGTATTAGTCAGGATGGGCTGACCCTATAATAACCACAAAATCAAAGGGGTTTTAAACAATAACAGGCTTATTTCCTGGTCACATCACAGTTCCACTGGATGACTCAAGGGCCCGGGCTCCCTCCTTCTAGTGGCTCCACCGTCTTTTAGGGATGTTGTCATCTTCCACCGGATCCTCTGTGCTCTGCTGGGAGATAAGAGCACGGAGGATGGCACGAGAGGTTTTAGGGACTAGGAATGGACATCTGTCACTTCCCTCACATTCCATTAGTCAGAACTCAGTCGTGTGGCCACACCCAAGTGCAAGGAAGGCTGGAAAGGCAGCCCAGCTCTGTGTGTGCCCAAGGATGGGCAGCTACGGGGTCTGGTGAGCATCTAGCCACTCTTGGTTGGTATGAGGAGGCTCACAGCATTGCAGGTGAGCCTGAAATTCCACAGAACTTGATGAACAAACTGCAGTAGCCTTGCTGCTCATAAGCACCAAATGCCAGAAACCTGCCTGATGGCAGATGCCACCTCTGCTAGAACCGATGTTACTTTGGGTCCTGGGACCTGATCTTGCAATGTCTGCTGCTGTCACCTGTCTGTCATCACCCAAAACAGAAAGTGTGGATGCACCAGGCAGACCCTTTCCCAACTTTTTTTTTTTCCTTCAGGTTATTCACTTCCAAATTCAAGTCTTGCACAGGAGCGTTTGAAGGGTGGGCATAAGTCACGAGACTTCCTCCTTCCTGAAAGGGAGGCTGGAGATTTGAGTTCCGACTTTTATTCTGGGAAGGCAGGACTCGTACTATAAGGCTTTCCTGTAATAAGGAGGTAGAAGACAGCCACAAATCAAACAAAAGTCCACCACTGGATGTGAACAGGGAGGGAGGTCCCCAGCAATGGCAGCTCTGGCTGCGCCCAGATTAAATGGTGTTGAGAATGAATGATATAATATATTCAAGCAATCCCCAAAGCAAAAAGGCCAAGTGGCAGAAACATAGGTTCTTGGAGTTGGGAAAAGTTAGAGGTTATCATTCCAGTCTCCAATTTAACACGGGAATCCCCTCTGCCAACACTGCCCTCTGACCACTCAGCCCCACTGAAACATTCACAGGATAGGTGACACAGGACTGCCTCATGAGGCAGCCTTTGGATCACTTTTTGTTCTTTGAAGGTTTTTTTTTTTTAGATGAAGCAGTTTTGCAGATTTTTTCTAGAACTTCTGCCACTGACCCAAGTTTTGCCCTGGGAAGCCACACGGAATAAATCTGTCCTTCATGTGTGTGACAATTTTTATGTCCCACCATCCTGTTCTTTTTCTTGCTTTTTTCCAGGCTGAACATCCCTCCTTCTTTGCACTCTGTTCCTCATATGGTGATCTGCTTAAGAGACACCTGCAGGGAGAAGGACGGAAGGACGTATCCCCAAATGGTAGTGCTGTAAATTTCACTATTCCTTAGAAATACCCCAGACAGGTGCATGAATGTTCCAGTTTGACACATGGAAAAACTGAGGAATTGAGAGATCGAAGCAATAGAAGAAATCCAGAGTCCAGATAAGACTGGAAACCACTGTCCCCAAGTTCCTGTCCCCCAAGCTCCCACCAGGTCCCACTCTCCTTGAGTCCATCCATTGGGCTCTGTGTGTGCTGGGTCCCTGTCCCACACAGATTCCCAAGCCCGGGGAGTTTTGGCCTGGCAGTTGTTACGTTGGCACCTTTCAACTCTTATTGCAAACAGTAAAAGTCACTGCATTGGGGATGCAGAAACTAGTCCTCCTAGAAGAGCCTCTAAGACATTACCTTGAATATGTGAGTCTGGTAATTTGGGGGGGGGGGAAGACTACTTTACCCTGAATTTTTCTATTAAGAAAAAGAAGGAAATTTATGTTATCTTTCTGAAACCACTACCTGTCATCTCTGCTGCATCCAGCCTAATGCGTCCCCAGGAGAAAGGAAGGGAGCCCGTTATTAGAGGCATCACCAGGGGTTGTGCAGAGCTGGTCTGGAAATGAATGACAGCCACAGCCAATGCGCATTGTGGCCAAGTTCAAGTGTGGATATTTCACCAGGTCCTCAACCGTTCAGACCCTGGACTCAACGGATGGCTCATTCCAAAACTCCTGGCTCCTTAGCTGTATCCATCTGTCTTATTCCCTGTTTTAACGATTATAGAGGAAATGGATGTTTATTGTAAAATATCTGGAAAATACCTGCACTTATAAATAAAAAATAAAAATGGCCAGGTCTCACCACTGCTAACAGTTTAGTGTCCCTCGTCTGGGTTTTTCCACATGTATTTTGTAGAATAACGTTAACATCATGCTGTGTACACGGTTTTGCAGATTTTCTTCTCATTTAATATTGTGCTGTGAGCATTTTGCCATATGGATTCTTTGACAATATGATTGCAGCCTGGCTCACATTCCTTCTCTCAGGAGCTTACTCTTCGGTCAGGGAACGTCGTGTGTGCCAGGCTCTGTTGTAGGCTTCAGGGAGACAGCAGGGAACAAGAACGCAGCGTCCCAGCCCACGTGGGCCTGATCTGCTGGGAGAGGCAGATGTGGGCAAGCGCCGTCCCAAAAGGGACGAGTGTGATGAAGACGATAGGGTGTCACACCAGCGTGAGGCTTGCTGGCTGGTGGCAGTGTTGGCGTGGCTTCTCCGAGAAAGTCACGCTTAAGCAGAGCCCTGCGGGACAACTGCAGAAACGGGGTGGAAACCACAGAACCCGGCCATTAACTGGACGTGAGGGAGGGACAAAAGACGACCTCAATATTCTTGCCTGAGCAACCGGGGCCCGTAACCAAGCTCCAGGTGTAGGAACTATAGGTTATTTCCATGTGTCCTTTTTTGCTGTTAGTAATGCTGAGATGAACAGCCTTTAACATAAATCTGTGAGTGCCTCTCTGTTTATGTCCTCAGGAAAAAGGAATTACTTGGATATATTTCAAGAAGTTTGAGAATGTGTGTGTGTGTGTGTGTGTGTGTGTGTGTTACCAAATTACCTTGCAGAGAGGCATTCCTACCAACAGTGTAGGAGAGAGCTCGTTCCGTAGCACAGCAGAGGCAATGACCACCGGAACAGCGCAGGCGTGGACGCGGTTCTCCCTGTGTGGCAGGCTCTGTTCTAAGCTCATTACATATTTTTGCTCATTGAATGCTCTCAGCCTCCACTAGGTAGTAGGTACTATCATCCCTTATGACAGATGAGCTAAGGAGATGCAGAGAGGCTGGCCACCTTGCCCACTGTCACCAGCGGGGGTTCCAGACCAGGCAGTCTGACTCTAGAATCAGCACTTTGAACTGCTCTGCTCTGCCTCACAGAGGAGTTGTCTAACGTGGCCAATTTCATATTTGGCTTTTAATTTACATTCTTTGAATGCTAGTAAATCTCAATTCTTTTTATCTTTTTTCTTTTCTGTCATGTTTTTGGATATGCATATTTGTCTGTGTGTCGTGAAGTGTGTGCAGTATGTTTAAGGAGTTATGTGTCATGTGTTGTGTGCATGTATGTGTACATATTTTGTGTGGGCATGAGATGTGTGTAGTGTGGGGTGTGTATGTATGTGCCAGGTGTTTGTAGGTGTGTATGTGCCTATGAAGAGTATACGTGTGGGTATGGGATGCATGTGTATGCGGGTGTGTGCTGTGTGTAGTATTAAGTGTGTATGTGTGCATGTGTGTGTGAGGTGTTCGGAGGTGTGCATGTGCCTATGAAGAGTACGTGTGTGTGTGCGTGTGTGTAATGTATGGGTGTGAGGTGTGTGTGTGGGTGCGTGCTGTGGATATGTGTGTGTGCCTGTGTGGAGCAGGTATGTGTGTGTGTGTGTGGAATGGAGTGTGTGTACATGTGTGTGCGTGTATCGTCCATTTATGTCCACAAAATGAGGACCACATGCTCTGGGGTCACGGACCAGTGGAAACTTAAGCAGACGAGTTTATGTCTCAGGTAGTGTCTTCCTGTGTGAAATCAGGATAGAAGAATCCATCTGTGTTTGGATTTTGTTCTGGAAGAGTCTGAGAGGCCAGTGAGAGAGGCTAGTGCCGAGCGGGCCCCATGAGGGCTGCTGCGGGCAGGACGTGCGCTTGGTTGCAGTGAAGTTCCACAGCCACATCTCTGATGGCCGGCTGGGGACAGTGTCCCTTCCTGTCGGCTCACTGAGACTCGAAGGGCAGCCTGAGGCCTGGCCTGGGGGACCACTCAGCTTTGCTCAGAGGGCCCCCGAGGGGTGGGCTACTCGCCGAAGGGGCTTCGTGTAAGCCCCTCATCAGCGACAGGAGCCTTGTTCTGCCTCAGCACGTGCATCCCTGCCCGTTCAAGCCATGCTCCTGCCGGCTCCTGCGGGCTCCTGCCGGCTCCTGCGGGCTCCTGCCGGCTCCTGCGGGCTCCTGCGGGCTCCTGCCAGCTCCTGCCGGCTCCTGCAGCTGCTTGTTCTCCTGGCACCTCCCTCCTCCTGTTCTACAAACTATCAGGAGCATTTGCCCCCACCGAAGACACCAGCAAACACGGCAAAGGGTAGAAGAGAGTGAGTAAAAGCCACACAGGACCCAGAACCCCCATTCTCAGGAGGCAGCACCGTCTCATGGAATCACTCTCAGCACCGAGTCCCACCTGGGGTCCTGGCGAAGCTGGGAGGGGACCCAGAGTGGCCTCCTGGAGCATCCCTTCCCGGGTGGTGACTCCCAGGGCAGGGCTGCCTCTGAGAGCCCCTTGGACACTGTGGGCACAGTCCCGTCTGGAGGAGACACTCTCCAGGAATGGGCTCTGTCCTTCCACCCCAGCTAGGGAGCGGGTGTGGGGAGAAAAACTTCACCCTGGACAAGAAGTACAGTTGTAAACAGAGTGAATCTTTTTTTCTTTTCTTTTCTTTCTTTCTTTCTTTCTTTTTTTTTTTTTCCAGAACCAGCTGTATAAAAGTACCAGGAAGAAAGGAAGCCAAAGGTTAAAAAAACAGACTACTGCCATCGGGAACAATGAAGTTTTATTGCCATGCTCGTCAATGGCGTGGAGTTTACAAGTTAAAGCACAGTGCTAGACACGCTACAGGATATTGAGGGCAGAGGCTCCTCCTGCGGGGACTGGAGAGCCACAGAAAGGGTGGCGTCTCCATGCGTGAGTCCAACGCTGGGGTGGCCAGGCTTCCCCGGGTACACCTCTGGGCAGCTGGATCCTCCACATGGGCCATCCCTGCAGTTTGCAAGTTTATCTGTGTCTTGGATCTCCACCATCAGCCCTGTCTCATCTATGGCCAAAGCCCCACCATTGTCTAAGTGCCCAGAAAGTGACCTGCAATGCTGCATTCCCGGCACTGTGCTTAGTTGCTGCATCCGCTGGATGGCAATCCTGTGAATTTCATACTGAACCATCGTGGGACCTGGGTGTGCTCACACTGATGAGTGTGTATACAGTTCAGGCACCTTTTCCTCTGCTCAAAACCCTGCAGTGGTTTCCTGCCTCCCTTCCTCCTAGTAAAGCAGGGCCATTCCTATGGATCTTAGATGCATTAGGGTATGGCCCCTGCCAAGTCTCTGGTGGCTCATGAACCTGCTCTGCTCTGGCCACTGAGCACACTGCCACGCTCCACCTGGCAGGTACACTCTCACCCAAGACCTTTGCTATTCCTCCTGCCTGAAGTGCTCCAGATATCCATATTTCTCCCATCCTTCAAGTCTGCTCCTCATCTTCTCAGGAGGCCTCCCTGAGCATCCCGTTTAAAACAGCAACCCCCTCCCACTGCATGCCCAGCTCTCTTCCTGCCTTAATGTTTCTCCATAGCATTTCTAGTGTACTACTTAATTTACCTACTTATGTTACCTACGGTTTCCACCCCATATTATAAGCTCCCCAAGAGAAGATTTTTTTTTTTCGGTTTTGCTCCCTGCTGTAAACCTAGTGCCTAGAACAGTGCTTATTTGTTCAACAGATGAACCGCATGTGGATTTTCTGTGCAGGGCATTTCAAATAGTAGGTTGGGCTTCCCGGCCACCTCCTGCCCTGGCTGTCTGGGTGTGCTTTGGGAATGCAATCACATTCTAATGTTAACCTGAGCTAAACAGAAGTTAAAAGGCAGAAGTTATAGAAAAGAAATGCTAAAGATACCCCAAATCAGACACAATTTGTTGTTTGTGATGATCCTTTCCTCCGTTAGCAGTGGCAGCTGTGTCCCACTTCTCTGATGCATTCTTTCAGCCCCCACCTGTGGCTCCAGCTCCTGCTGCATCGGCCACTTTCACAGGGACTCTGACTGGCTTTGGCAGGTGCAACCAGATGACACCATCTCAGGCCCCTGCAGCACACCTCTCAGTTCCTGATTCAGAGCTTCTGCTATGCTTGCAGGAAACTGGCATTCACACGTGAGCAGCTTGGAAGGGTGGGAAACTTAATGCTCATGAGTCCACCCTCAACTAATGGGGACAGGAACTGATGGACTTTGTCCCAGCAGACACTACTCATGAATTCCTCAGAAGGTCCCTCAGAAAGGAGTACCAACTGGCTGGAGTGGTAGCCAAGTGGTAAGTGAGTGCTGATAACATCCATTGATCATAATTACTCAGATAGTTACCTGTGGTGGACTGCGGTTCGGGTGGAAGGTGAAGTATTGGGATTTGTACTAGCTGTGGCACCTGATAGTATCGCGACAATGATAACTAAGGAGCTGACCAGGTGTTATTACCATATAGGCTCAGGACAGCCAATTACCAACTCAAAGCACACTGTGGAAGCCAAAGGGCCTCTATGGCAGCATTTAAGCAGACAATTGTCACCTGCAGTCTGCAGGGCAGAGTTTCCTAAAAATTAGACCCATGATCTAATTGTAAAATTAGCCAAACCACAAAAGATACTGAATGAACAGCTTTGACAACTCCTCCACATCAACTTCAGAGCACTGAGAGGAAAAGAGCAGGACACTGAGGTCTGGAATGGGGACATTTGTTCCAAGCTCCCATTTTCTAGAAGAGAGCAGCCTCTCCTTGTCTGGAGACCCTGCGAGGGCCTTCTGAAGCAGGTAGCTTGCAAGATGACACTTATTTCTCCTTTTGAAGACTCACCTTACCACACCTCTTTTCCTTTAGGATAGTAATTATGTCTAGGTCTTAGCCTAGCTCAAGTGGGAAAGCGGTCCCTCTTGAGAAAATAGCTTATATACCAAAGGAATTCAAAACCTGGCAGGAACTCAAGGAACAGGTGTGGGAGGAGCTCTTGAAGGCGTTGGACTTGGTGGGTGGAACAAATGTCTAAAAGGGGACAAATGTATTAACTTGGGGGTATTACTCATAACTCGGGGTTTAATTTCTGGTAAGGACACCTGAAAACCAGTCCTCATACTGCCAGGAAGCCTTCTGGAAGTTTATTAATGGTAGACTTTAATAATTAAAGTGGAGATGCTGGAGTTGCTCTTGAATAACATTGAGGAGGAAGTTGGAAGGTTCAGGGATGTGGGAATGTTAGGATGAATTTATAATGCAAAACTAGTTAATTCCTCACTTCATTATGTTCTTTGGAAAGGCCCAAAAGACACTCCTTTGTTAAAACAATAAGGAATGTATTGGTGGCTTGGGTGGAGATGGCAGGGTTTTGAGGAGTGTGGTGGTGGATTTCCTCTGTAGCCCAGGAAGTTTCATGGAACTGGGCTTCCCACTATTAACAGGTATGACAGTATTCTGGAATGATGGAAGTGAGGTGAATGTAAGTACAACGATGGTTAACGAGGCCAGCATAGTGGATGGGTACCGTGACCCACAAGTTAATAGACCTTGATGCTCTGAAAGGCAAGCTACATGGCTGGCTGATTGGGGGTCACTTGAGAGATGGTGATGAGAAGACTTACATCAGGTCCCACAGTGGAAAATCATGGCCCCTCATAAACTCGCTAGATCTGAGTTGGTTCACAGACCCAAAGCCCAATAATTGAAGATAAGGCCAGGTATTTTTGAGACATGTCAATGCACCACCACGAAACTCCTAATCCTTTCCCTGAAAGACCTTTACCAGAGTAACTATGTATTGGGGAAAGGAGGATACTCAGTCTTCCAAGGACTATTAGGTTTGGGAGCCAGGCTGATACTAATACCACAGAAGCAAAAATGCCATTGTGGTCCTCCAACCAGAGAGGGGAGACATGGAGTTCAGGCAAGTGGAGTCCTGGCCCAGCAAACTGCCTTGCAATGTATCCACTGCATTCAGATACCCACCCTGTGATTACTTTCCCAGCCCTGAGTATATACCAGACCTTGGTATAGCTACACTCAGTAGCTGGCAGAACCCTCACATTGGCCAGAAGGGCTACGTGGAGGCTTTCATCTGGCACACTGCATTCTTTTCAGCCGTAACCAGTAAGGAAGATCAGAATCAGAGCTGTGTTAACTCTCCGTCTCTCTGACGCAATGCGGACCAAAGGGCTCTTGAGCATATGGACGCTGCACAGAACATTATGCTGGTCTGCCATATTTATGACTCCCACTAATTAGACCTGGTAAGCAGGAAGTGGCAAGCTCCCTAGATGCCCTGGTAAGACACAAGTGTGTCAAATAAACAACTATTCGGGATCTTGTCACATTGGTGAAGTTTTTATGGTCCACTGGTCTGGGGTACACCAAAACGTCTCCTGCAAGATAACACACAGGCTCTATACATGGTGCCCTTTGCCACTAGGAAGGGAGCACTTGTGCTTGCTGAACCATTTGTGGGCAGCTTTGGATTTTGGAGGTGGCTTATACTGCACTGGAGAATCCTGTTACAATCCATTTATTGGGCATCTAGTGAGAGCAAAGTGCAGCCAATAACTAGAAAGGGCTTGGCTGTAGGTCTAGTTTCATGGCAGGTTTCTGCCACTCACAGATTTGGACCCAGCAGATCTGGTGCTGTTAGAGGTATCTGGGGTGGGTAAGGATGCTGTTTGGAGCCTTGGGTGAACTCCAGCAGGAAGGTCACAGCACAGACATCTAAGGCTCTGGAGCAAGGCCAGGCTTCACATCATTCTCACCTGTCTTTATTTGTTTCACTTGCAGAACCCACCAGTCCACTCCCAACCCATGCCAGAACCCACCATTCCAGCCCTACCTCCAACTACCAAGCTGTCCTCTTGGTGAAGCCACTGGCAGACCATAAACTTGGTCTCCCATAAATGGGGTAAACCCAAGTCCCTGCTGGGACCCAGTATGCCTGGCATCTCTGACACAGCTCTTAAGAAGAGAGGGACAGTGAGGTGACTACACCTGACCAAGTGGTCTGTGATGGCGGAGTCTGCAGTGCAAGGACAGGGGTGGGGCTCATGGCACCTCGTCCTCTTGTTCACCCCTCGCAGTACTTGGCTGTTTATATCTAACAGATTTCCTGTTAGCTAGAGAGGACCTCGCTTTAGAGCCCAGCAGCACTGTTATGCACCCAGCTTTCTTGTTTAAGAATTTGCAACCCGTCTTATCACCTCGCTCACCTTGCCTCTCCCCCACACTGTGAGATGCCCAGGCTGACATTGGTGGGTGGACATCTCTGGAGGGGTCCCTTACGGTCACTGTGGTCCCCTCAGGCAGGCCTGCAGGGCAGAGGGAGGTTGTCCTAGTCACACCTACCACGTGCAGGGCAATGGGGGAACAGGAGCACAGCAGCCAATGGCCCACCTTCCCCTCGTTTGCTGGGGCCAGGCTGTGTCCGCAGAGAGCAGCGAGCCCATGAGCATCTCTCCCACAGCACACCTGCCAAACCTGCTCCCACCTCCCCACTGCCTCAGCCCCACCGGCCAACACCAGCACTGGCCGCATCACACCCTGAGCCGGGCTGGAGGTGAGTGTTGTGCATTTACTGTATCGCTGGAGACAGGCCGAATGTGCTGACTGAACATATTGGAATAACTCGCAGAGAAAAATCCACAGCGCAAATCACCTTACTTAGTTTGGCTTTACAAGAACTATCTCTTCCATGAGAACCGCAGCACGTTCATCACCTTCCTTCTCCACGAAGCAGCATGAACCAGCAGACAGATGAATTAGGGAATGTCCCCCTCCTCACTATAGCAGGAGGGTAGGAGAGAAGGTGTATACACTAGAATCCTGCTAAAAGAATTGATTTCAGGCAGTCATTTTCTTTGGTCATTTCTTCTGAATACTCTCCACACTTGGTGACATTGAGATGTCACCTGGCTGGCAGAAGTTCCCTGACTATCCTCAGCTGGGGGCTGGGGGATGTGGAGAAGTCAGAACAGGAAGGGTTTCACCCTCAGGGGCTGTTGTCAATAATGCAGGAGAGTATGAACGTAACGTCCCCTGGACATTCAGGTGACAGGGTAATTAATTACCTGTCTCTTAGACATAAAGGGAAGAGGGATGCACACAGCTTACCTGCCTCTTTGTGCCCAGCACTGCACCCACCATCAGGTTTAACCATGATCTAGGAAGTTCGGCATCACTATTCTCATTTTGTAGCTTAGGGTTCAGACACCCACAGGGGCTAAAGAATTTGCTCAGGATCACATGGCTGGAAAACGGCAGCTCCAAATCCAACTCTCTCACCCCAGCTTGACCTCCCTGTTCCTTGTACTCTGAACTCTGGTGGGGAGAGACGAAGAAGATTATTTTAAGACAGAGAAACATATGCAGAGAGGAGGGAGAGAAATGCTCCTCGTGAAGAGACCACAGTGGCAGGGCCTCCTCTGACAAGGATCCAGACCCCACAAGGCAGCAAGCACCCTAGGGTGGTCACACGTCAGCCCTGAGCAAAACTCACATCTCATTGTGACTGTATTTCTCGGTCCCTTTGAAGAGGGGAGAGTGGAGACAGATCCATGAGGAGCCACTTTAGGGCAAGTGTCAGTGGGCTAGGGGGAAGGGGAACTGAAGAAAAATTCTTAAAGCTACAAAAACACATTTTTGGGGGATCTAGAGACATTCTAGAGTGTTCCTCACAGGCCAGGACAAACGTGCTCTTGTTTAAAGTTCATAATTCACAACTCAGTCATTTCAATCACATGTCATAAAAGGATCATCTTTAGAGCCTAAATATGAAAAGACTTCATTAAAATTTTAATTAAATGGAAGGCAGCATTTTTCTGAGCATTGGACTAAGAAATGCACGATGTCCTTACTAGCAGCACAACTACTTTCAACTCCATGGCATTTTGACCCATTTCATTAGGTAACCAGGTAAAGCCATATTTGCCTATTCTTTTAATACTGTGGATATTTTACATCAAATGGCAATGATCTCGATTTGAATGACTCTTTTTCTGGAATGTGGAGAGAACTTGAAAAAACAAACAGGGTAGCTTGCAACAAGGCTGGCTTTGTTTTTTTTCTGTATAGACATTTCAGTTTGCCTGTGTCAAGGAGAAAGATTTTTGATATTTGAGAGATAACTCTGCCCTCTTATAACACTCCTGCAAAGGATCCCCAAGATACCATGCAAAGTGACTTGGAGCCAAAGCAGAGTAAGACACACTCATGGGATGAACCTGTCCTGCATCTCAAGAGGAGCACCCAGATGGCTGTGCTGGGAGTTAGGAGGTCCTAGGCATCACGGCAGAGGCCCAAGCACCACGGGGTCCCAGAATGGAGAACTGACTTTTGCTTGATGGATTTTTAGAAACCCTCAGTCTTTTCCTCTCTGGCTTCCTGAAGACAGGCCGCCATCATGAATGACACAGTAACTATCCAGACCAGGGAGTTCATGACCGACCAACTACTTCAGAGGAAACAAATGGTCATTGACATCCTTCACCCCGGGAAGGCAACAGTACCTAAGACAGAAATTCGGGAAAAACTAGACAAAATGTACAAGAGCACACCGGATGTCATCTTTGAATTTGGATTCAGAACCCACTTTGGTGGTGGCAAGACGACTGGCTTCGGCATGATTTACGATTCCTTGAATTATGCAATGAAAAATGAACCCAAACATCGATTCGCAAGACGCAAGAATGGATGAAGAAAGTCAGGGGACTGCAAAGGCCAGTGTTGGTGCTGGCAAAAGGTGAGCTGGAGACTGGATAACAGAAGGAGTGAAGATTCTGCGATGACTTCATCTGCGATAATTTTGTGACATTTTCACAAGAGGACTAATACATTGTAAAAAACTAAAATAAAATAAATAAAAAGCCTTAATAGGAGATGGTTTCAGATGTTCATAGCAGCATTATTCATAATAGCCCATAAGAGGGAACAGCCCAAATGTCCATCAGCTGATGGGTGAACACAACGTGGCATATCCATACCGTGTAATACCAGTCATCTGTGAACAGGAATGACGTACTGATACGTGTTACGATGTGCGTGAATCCTGAAAACACTGTGGAAGGGAAAGAAGCCAGACGCAGAAGACCACATGCTGTGTGCTTCCATTCTCATGAGACATGCAGAGTAGGCAGATCTGCAGAGGTGCAAAGCAGAGCGGTGAGGGATTGGGGAGCGGTAATGGCTGAGGGGTGCGAGATTTCTTTTGGGGGTTAATGAAAATGTTCTAAAATTGATCATGATGATGGTTCCACAACTCTTATGAATATGCTAAAAGTCACTGAATTAAATACTTTAACCAGTGAGTTGTATGGTATGTGACTTATATCTCAATACAAAATTTTTAAAAGTTTTTTTAAAAAAAGAAAGAAATGGTGTTTGCTATGGGCCTTGGAGATTGGGTTGCAAATCCGCAGTGGACCTACTGGATCCTTCCACAGGAAATCCACCTTAAGGTGTGAGCTGAGGAGCAGTAATGCCAGAGGCCGCTACTTTCTCCTATCCAGAAGGTCAGGATGCGTAAGGTACCCCTGGCGAGACCTGGTGACTGCAGTCAAGCTTTGGATGTCACAGCTTCTTTTAAAGCAAGTTAAGCATCTCTCTCCTCTCCTAGGCCTGTTTCACACAGCTGCCAGCACCATCTTCCACAAACACAGGTCAAAGCAGGGTGTGCTCCACCTGGTGCCCTCTGGCTACATTCAAGGTCCTCCTAGCATTGGGTGGCAGCAAACTACTCTCACAAACATGCCAGGCGCTGTCATGCCATGTGCTGTGTTTATGCTCATTCTTCAGCCTAGAATGTCTTCCTCTCTGGTTGAAAAATCACACCCGAGACCTAAATGAAATTAAAGCCCCATGACAGTCACCCCAGTTTCCCTAGAAACACTTATCACACATTCCTCTGTGACCTCATGGCATTTGCCTGATGCCTCCATGATAGCATTTATTTCATTTTGTTGTCTAGCATTTGTTTATATTTCTTTGACTAAAATATATGTCTCGTAATGGTTGATGCTGTTCCTTTACATCCTTTGGATATTTATTGGGTTTTTACTGTACATAAGTCAAGTGGGAGATACACATTTCGTAAGGCATAGGGCCTTACTTTAAGAAGTTTAAAGTCCATATTTCAGAATGTGTGATAGAGATTTAGGATCCTAAATATAACAAGAGCTCTTACGAATTGATAAGAGAAGAGTAAACATCCTGTAGAAAACAAAGGTATTTCCAGATGCTGCTGGTGTGAGTGTTCATGGTCACCACTTTTCTGGAGAGTGGTTTGATAACACACATTAAAAATATGTATAAACTTTCATTTGATAATTCCACACTAAGGAGCTTCGTGGAAGGAAGCAATTAGAGATGTGTACAATGATCAAGTAGAATTATGTTAGAGATGGGGTGATCTGTAATATTAAAGGATGGAAACGGCACAGCCATAGAATAGAATATTTTGCAAAAATAAAAATCATGTTTTCTAAAAGCACCTAATGGCACAGAAAACTATCTAGAATAAAATACAGAAAAAGCAAAATACACACAAAAAACTGATTTGATACCAAAATGTGTCACTAAGAAGTGGTATTTTAGGTTATTTTTATTGTATTCCTTAAAATTGTCAATAATGATTATATATTTATTTTAACATCAGGAAAAAATCCCTAATTTTTGAAAGAAGAATATTTCAAAAAGATGAAGAGTTAAGACAAATACTAAAAGGATCAGGGCTGGGATTTGGCCAGTACCCACAGCATATGACCCAGTGTAGCCATATTGGACAGTGGCCATTTGATGAGTTGGGGCCCATGCAAATAACTATGGTCAAAGGCAAAAAATAACCAGTTTCTTAAAGCCCAGATAAAGTGTTTTTTAAAATAACATTCAATGAAAAGAATTAACAAAGAAAATGAAATAGACCATCATACTCTAAAGTCTTAAAATCACCAGAGGGGACACCTTCTGTCTTTGTTTCAAAGAAAGTGATGTGCCCTTTGTTAATATATGAGAAATATTGAAAATATATTGAAAAGAACAATTTTAAATTAAGAAAAAAAGAACTAGAAAGAATCTCAAAGACCAGAAATGTCACAGATGGTGAAAATAAGGCTCAGAATTATTCAACCACTCACTCAAGATCCAAGAGGTAGAGTAGGGTTATGGGTTGAATTGAGTCCCCAAAATTCATATGTTGAAGTCCTAACCTCCAGTTCCTGAGAACATGACCTTATCCGGGAATAGGGTCATTGTAGATGTAATTAGCTAAGATGAGATCATTAGGTTGAGCTCCAATGCAATTGACTGGCTGAATATGACTGGTATTCCTTATAAGCAGGGGAAATTTGGACACGACCTGAACACTGGGAGAATGCTATGTGAAGACGAAGGCAGAGATTGGAGTGATGCTTCTACCAGCCAAGGAACGCCAACCATTTCCAGCAAGCCAGCAGAATCTAGGAGAGCAGCATGGAACAGATACTCCCTCACAGCCCACAGAAGGCACCAGCCCTACCAGCACCTTGATCTCGGACCTCTGGCCTCCTGAGCTGTGAGACAATGCATTCTGTTGGTTAAGCTCCCCAGTCTGTGATGCTTTGTCATGGTAACCCTAGCAAAGGAAAACAGGTGGGAAGCAGAACTAGAACTGAGGTGCACTGACTCAGTCCAATGCCCTTGAAAATAGAGCAGGTGTCTAGTAGAGGTGTGCCAGGTACTTGAACTCTTGGAATCTCTCTGGATAGAGATGTCTGTGATCTTCGTGTTCAAGGCAGAACTTACTCAGAATTCTAAGCTGAATTGAGTTCAGAATTTGTACTGGAATTGAAGGGTCGCGATAGGCTCAGGTCTCCCAGTTACACACGCAGGTGGACACAGGTGCTAATGCTCCTAGCTGAGAGCGAGGCCTGGTAGGGTGGCAGCGCCAGGGCTCTGCGGTGCAGGCTTTGAAGGATACGCGCTGCCCTCCAGTACATGCGTCTCTTAGGAGAACTAAAATGGCGAGCAGGTGACAAGCACCTCCACCCCAGGCATTTGGCTACGCTTGTTGCGTTCCTCCTGCAGGTCCAGATGCCTGAGGTGGGAACGCTGGGTCCCAGACTTTTAATTTAATACAGATTGTGGGTTGAGTCCTCTTACTATTAGGGCAAAGAAAGGAGATGTAAGCGTGGCATCTGGCCTGGTAAAGCTTACCTCCTGTGCATGAAGCAGGACGTGCTCCCCGGAGACAGGCAACAGCCACCCAGCCATCTGCGGGAGTCTCAGCTCCAATGAAATGAGAGGATACAAAGTCCAGAAGGTGGAAACCGAGGCTCCTGCCCCTGACTGGCCTCATGACACTGTGTTCTTCTGGATACCTAGAAGGTCAGAGTGGTTTATGAGGTTTATGGCTAAAAGCCACATTGAAATGCTAATTTTTAGGATGAAACCAAACCAAACCAAAGCCTAGGACTCAGTTTCTTTAACTTGAAGTTAAGGAGGCAGATGAAAGATGTGTGAGGAGCTGGAACTCTACAGTTCTAGCCTCTAGGCTATCCCTGATGGGACCCTGTCCCCTCCTGGGAAGCTCCTCTCTGGGGTGAGGACTCCCCCAAAGAAGGGCCTGGAACTGGAGTCCAGCCCTCAACCTATGCCTGAGTCACCCAGAGAACCAGCCTCCTGGGATCCAGCCCAGACTCAGACCAACTGTTTTATGTCCCACAGATCCTTTGAAAATGGAGCATTTCTCCAGAGCAGCTTTAAACGCAAACAAAAGACTCTTCTGGAAACTACTGCCTCAAGCTGTATGAGGCAAAAAGAAAAAAAAAAAAAAAAAGAGCAGCCCTCAAATTAAAGTCCATACTACATTTCGTACATAGTTTGTGGTTTTATAGTTACTTTAATCTTTTTTCTCCCCTAAACTCCTCCAAAGATTTGAGCATCAGCTGAGCCAACACACAGTTGCACTTCTGAGCAACAAACTTGTAAAACCAGACCCTGGACGGTGTCCACAACAGCTTTGTAACATCTCCAAAAGCAAAGGGTGACATGATCTATTGAAACAGATCCAAGTAACCATTACTATGTTTTGTGTCAAAGAGCTGCTTTATTAAAGTCTTACGACTATAAATCAGGCCAGCTGAAGGTTGTGTTTTCCTTCTCGTCTCCACAGCCCAGTTGACACAATCAGTTCCCAGGGTCCTGGAGGCTGCGTGTCTGCCCAGCATCTCCTCTGCTGCTGAGCCCACAGGCTGCTGTGTCACAGGCTGGTGGGTGGCACCGAGCAGTGTGACAGTGACCATACACAGGGAGGTGGGCATTCTCTGGTGCCCTGCAGCTCAGCACTGAGACTTCATGACACCAACATTTCCTGGATTCTTCCAGCTCCCCACCCTGGGCGCTCAGCATGCAGCTGACCCAAGACTGAGAGGAAAAGGCATTTTTATTTTTCAAAGTCTCAATTTCAAACAAAAATGAGAGTTGTGATTTCTGGCCTGGCCTTTGTTCCCTCTCTTTTCTGAGGGAAGCCTGAAACCCATGGGCCAGGACAGCCTAGCAAAATGACCTGTTGGACAAGAAAACATGGAGTTAATCTATAGACTTAGCATCATAATCTAACAGAGTAGTGTTAACATTTCAACAGGTGTTAACACATGAAATTTGCATTGTTAATTTTACATACCATAGTGAGAGAGCAGGGGCTTTGGGACCAAATGCCCAGCTGAGCCCTGACTCTGTTGGCTTTGGCAGGTCACCTCGGTGTCCTCCAATCAAGCTCAGGGTGAGGCACCCACAGGGTGGCTGTGTGAGAAGAGGGTCACTGTGCAGCACGGTGGAAATAGCAGTCTGAGGTTTGACAATCACCAGAGCTGACCTCTGGGAGTTTGTTTCTGTGCATCTACCACCCTGAATGGCCCAGGACCTGGGTTTGGGCAAAAGCCCATCACGGTCACCCCTGAGAGTGGATCTGAGGAAGCGGTGCCACTCCTATCATCCCTGACTGAGCATGACACTGAACATTGGAAACAGGTGTCTACAAAGTGACCAACCTCCCTCTGCAAATATTCTCAGGGGCAGACAGTGGCCCAGTCAGCCCCGTGGCACCCCTTTGGGGTGGGGGACAGACACTGGGCATGCAGGGGGCGGAAGCTCTGTCCCCATGCTCAGCTGGCAGGAGGAACACTGGGCAGAAAGAGAGCTGCCCCAAGAGCCCGTGAAAGGCGCAGTGGGGGAGGCCCAGTCCTCCTCTCACTGCTCTCTTCCACTGGGCCCGTGGGAATCTTCACCTCGGAGCTAATGAGTTGTGTCCAGAAGGGTCCCCCCTATTAAAACACAAATTAGGGCAAAGGGAGGTATGGACATTGCAAGACTCAGGAGAACCTTAGATCAGGCGTGTTTGCCAGCAGAGAGTCCCCCCCACCCGGGGAGGGGGCAGAGGGGCAGCAACTTTGCTGGCCAGGACGGACCTCCATGGGGACTGGGGCCCAGCCAGAAAGGTGCAGCCCCAGCCCACCCTGAGAGGGCAGATGCTCACTTGGGAACAGGCCCTGCAGGTGGACCAGCAGCTCCTGGACCCAGCTGATCACTGTGTCTAGCACAGGGGAGAGAGCAGCACAGCGCTGCTTGTTTTGATGTTACGGAGAGTGAGTCTGTGGCTCTCAAGGACAGTCCTGCCAGGAGAGACCATCCTTTGGGTGGACACCACAGACAGAGCCCTGAACACTGACAGGCTCTATGACCAATGCATATCACACTGACCAACCGCAGCAGCAGCTGGCTGCAGACTCTGGGGACCCACAGGCACTTGCTCTCCCAGCCAGCCTGTCCAGCTGGAGCACAGTCCTAGAGGTGGTGGTCCAAGGACAGGGAGAGGTCACGAGTCTCGTGGTCCTCATGACTAGAGATGACAAAGTGGCTCTGAGCCCCTGGCTCTACCTGCACACAAACAATAGGGAGAAAGGGAGAGCTGTAGTTTAAATGTCCCCCCCAAACACATATAGAAGCTTAATCCTCAATGTGGCAGTATTGAGAGGTGGGGGCTTTGGGAGGTGATTCTGCCCTCATGAATGGATTAATACATTCACAGAGTAATGGGTTAATGGATGAATGGGTTATTGTGAGTGTGGACTGGTGGCTACATAAGGAGAGAACATGAACATGCCCATCCCTCTTGCCATGTGATGCCTGCACCACCTCAGGACTCTGTAGAGTCCCCAGCAAGACAAAGGCCCTCACCAGATGCACCCCCTGGACCTTGGACTTCCCAGCCTCCAAAACTGTGAGAAATAAATTTCATTCTTTATCAATTACCCAGTTTTAGGTATTCTGTTATAAGCTACAGGAAACAGACTAACACAGTGAGGAATTCCAAATGGGGCAAACAGGAGGAACAATCTGGGAGGGCAACAGTGCCAGAGCCAAGGCAGGGGGTGGTTCTAGAAGGGAAGGGAGTCGGATGTTCCAACGACGTAGAATATAATGATGCTATGATAAAGCCGTAGAACTGATGACCAGGAGGTGGCTGATGTCCTGAAGGGTGGAAGCCAGACTGTGGTGACCTAAGCAGTAGAGGAAGGGCCTGGATGCTGGGGTGGGACAGTGTCCCCAGCATTAGGAGTAGAGAGCGGGCCTCAAGGGACCCTGAGTCCCTGGAGAGAAAGAGCTCCCTTCTCAATTGTCTTCCAGCCCTCTGGTGACCTCAGAGAAAAGCCTCTGTCCCACACTAGTGGGTCTGCAGTGTTCCTCTGTGCCAGCCAGACTTCCTTGCAAGCAGCAGGTAATAGGCCCCAGGCCTAGGGGCTTCAGCAGGCAGCAGCTGCTTTTTAATAATATTGTCTTGCCTTCATTGCATTTTTTAAAAGCTTTACTGAGGTATAATTTATATACAGAAAAACTGCACATATTTAATATGTACAATTTGCTGAGTTTGGACATATGCAAACACCCATGAAACCATCACCACCAAGTGATAAACATCCCTCATCTCCAAAAGTTTCTTTGTTTTGGGGGGTTTCGTTTTTCTTTGTGTGGTAAGAACACTCAATGAGAGATTCAACCTCTTGACAATTTTTTTAAGTGCACAATACAATCTTGTTAACAATCGTCACTATGTTGTATAACAGATCTCCAGAACTTACTGATCTTGCATTTTTGTGGTCTGACAAATGATACTACTTTTCATGTTTAGCACAGTAATAGGAAATTTCCTTATAAACCAATTTATTTAAGTAAAATGTGAGTCAATGTAAAGAAAAAAGGATTGAGTAACAGGCTGCAGTTAGTAGTGGCTACGAAAAAACCTACTCAGATCAACGTGGTGGTATGAGAATGTGGCTCAAATAACAATTTGGAATAAGTGGATTTTGGCAAAGGCCATGGGGGAAGAAGAAGCTGGAGCTGGAGGCAAAGACCTGGTGCGGCTCCTTCTGAGGGTCCGCGTCAGAGGCCTGATGTCTTGGACCCTCGCAGTGTGCGTGAGGACTAGACAGAAGGATGGCCTTTGCAAAACCACCTGGTGAGGTAAGCAGCCCACACATCAGGTGTTCAGTCCATGTCATTTAAACCTGTATTAATACCAGTGACTGAGGTTAGGTAACTGCTTACTGATCATAGGATAACATTGACAATATGAAGGGAAGTCACGCAATCACCAATATTGTCACCACTTGTTCTGGTCCCTTGGTCCCCAGGGTGTCTGTCAGGATGGCCACCTCCTAGCTGGGAACTCCAGCCCCCAGGCCATACATGGTGAATTCACCTGGGTTGGTAAATTACCTTCAAGGACTCAAGCTGAGTGGGAATGAACCACGGATGAGCAATGCAAATCATAGTTGTAATGTCACATATAAAAGCACAAAAACCTGATCCAAGTCTCTCCCTTATGTGGAGAAGCAAAGTGAGGGGAGATAATGATTTAATTAAAGAAAACTAGCAGACAGTAACACTGTGCAGACACAAACAGAACGAGGAATAGGTCTGTCTTCTTTTTCCTTTCTTGACCCCATAAAGAAAATAAAACACACGTGTGGGAAATCTAAGTTAGTCTACCAAGTAGTCTGCATTCAAATTAAGGATGAAAATCTGATGCTTTGGGGGTCTGGAACTGACAACGTATGATGTTCTGAAGACAAGATGTTTATCATTCACTGTACCCCTCATTCCCCCAGGCGAATCCAATCATTAATGTGGCTCACCCTTCCCTGTTGTGCAGCCCCAGCGTCTCCACCAGAGAAAGAAAAAGCAGTTCAAACAACAGGTGGCCTGTGGGGTCTGCCTTTAATTAGATGCTCTGTGAGGCAGGAATGCATTTACCACTTGACCAAAACTAAAGCTCTGGTTTAATTGAATCCACGTTATGTGCACCTTTCTTCTTTTCTTACTAGCCTTCTCTTGGTTTCTGCTTTCTTCTCTTCTTACCCTTTCCTCTTAGTCTTCAATTTGAGAGCAGTTTCTCTCAGAAACCTTAGAAAAATGAATACCAGGCAATTATATGCTTGTTTCTGCAGCATTCTCCAAGTTTGGCCTCCAACAGTCCTGTGCAGGTCTCTGGTCCTTCTTATTTCCTTCCAGGACTGTGAGCTCTCTGAGGGCAGGGGACAGGCCAGGACAAAGTCTGCCACCTCAATGTGCCAGGAGAGGGTCCTTGGGTAGTACATATGTCAGAACTTATCTAATTGAACACTTTAAATGTGTGTAGTTTATCATGTGTTAATTACATGATTACACTTTGATAAAGGTGAGAAGGAGAGGGGGAGGGGGAGAAGAATGGAGCCCCTGTCTCACTTGGGTTGGCCAAGTGGACTGGAGGGTTGTGGACCCCCCAACTCCCAAATATGACTTGGTCCTAATGGCACTCATTAGACAGACGAATTACAGATCCCAGAGGAGCTAGACTGTGAGAAAAGGCATGGGCTTTGGAGTCAGACTAGGTTTGATTTCCAATTCATTCACTCACTTATGGGCAACTCTCTCTCTCTCTCTCTCTCTCTCTCTCTCAGCATCACCCCCCTCACACAGAAGGTCCTCAATAAATCACCCCTCACACACAGCCATGGAGCACAGGGGTCCAGCTGCTGGCTTTGTTCTACACTGTCACTGACTCTGGAAGGGAAAGGGCTGATAGGTTTCCAGATAAGACTTTCAGAATTTCCAGGCATTCCAGGAATTGGGGGGCGGGGGGAGGCCTATAAATGCATATGAAGAATCAGCAATACAACGTGGACACTCACAGAAAACCTCATCTCATCATCATGGCACTGTGAATACTTTACAGCAGTGTCCCCAGCCTCCCAACCTTCTCATATGATGATTACCCTCATCTTAGAGCTGAGGCAGTGGAGTCTTAGGGAGGTTAGGTCTCTTCACTAGGTGGAGTGGCTGGTGAGGATGGAGATTATTCCTGGTGGTGAAGGGCAAGGCAAGGAACCCCAGATATAGGAAACAGCCCTCATGTTACCCTGCAGAGCCTGCTCTTTGAGAACTTGGTCCCGTAAGTCCTGCAGACAAGGGGAAAAGGAGGTGTCACTTAGTGGACAGGAGACTAGATGGAGGTGGCTTTCCAATATCCGTGCATGTATATAGCCACTTCGGGAATGACCAAAGGAAGGTCACTGTGACTGTGAGAGTTGTTCCACTTTAGAATGGATGTGAGGGAGGTTTGCAAACTCCTCTTTGGAAATGTGGACCCACAGCAGAGCAGGCCATGTGCAGGGACTGGAAGAGATGTCCTTTCAAAGTCACACTGAGCTCTCTGGTCCCATTTGAAGTCTAACCATGCTGGGAACAGTGGTTCTAGAAGAGAGAAGGACTTTTGTAAGTCAAGCTTATTGTTGTCCTGGCTGGGGGCTGAGACAGAGAGTGGCACGAGAGCCCCTCACCATACCCAGGTGGTGGGCACTGGAGGCAGGGCAGTTAGCTGTGCAGAAAAGGGCTCTATTTTCTAGACTTGGGCTATGGTTAGTATGTCACATGGGCAAGTGCCCCTCTACAGTCACTAGAAAAGCACAGTCTGAACACATCCTTCCCCAAGTTGAAGTCCACAGTCAAGAAACCCCACACTCAAAGCTCAGCTCCATCACGTACCAGCCATGTGACCAGCAAGCTAGTTAACCTGCTTGCTTTCCTCCTCTGTCAAATGGGAACGACAATCACTGCCTTCCTTCCAGGGCTGCTGCAAGTATGAAAAGAGACAATAGCTGTAAAATTATTGGCACAGTGCTCATCTCACAGGTAGTACACGATAAATAGTAGACTTTGAAGAATATCATACGTGTGTACTACTTTAAGGATCTAAAACATGTTTCCATCCTTCCTCTTATTTTATCTTCATCACAACATTAATAAATATCATTGTACCCATTTTACAGATGAGGAAATAGTTTAAATAACTTGCCTCAAAGCTAATCTCAAGAACAGTGCTCACTCCACAACATCATAACCCTTTCTTCCTTTGTTTCCCTTTTGGTTAAATCCCAGCACCATCTCTAAGCCCCCTCTGCTTCCAGACCCTCATGGGCAGACAACAGGTGGCCCACACTCTCTCAGGAGCAGGAGCAGATCCCTTTCCTGCTGCCCCTGGCCCCAGCGGGACAGGTAGTTCTGTTGTCCTAGGCTCATGTAGCCACAGGGGCTTGAGCAGAAGCAACCATACTTAATTTAGAGAATAGGACTTTGGAATTTACTCCCCTTCCAAGTCTTATTAACTCAATTAACTTGCATTCCATCGTCCAAGGTATAAATGTGTTCCCCATCGTTGGCGATGTCTGTGGAAAGATGCACTGAGAGTAAAATTAGACTTTTGAGCGGCTTAAAGTCTATGGCAGTGTGGAAGACTAGCTTTCATCAGCAGAGGTGTTTTTGCAGAGCAAATCTTGGCGACTGCTCTATCCCTGGTAAACACCACGTTGGCATTCAGATCAAGGAAACGGAAGTCCACTGATGAAGTTCACAAGGACGGGGGAAGAGTGCGTTCCCATTCCAAACATCCTGACTTCCTGTTCTGCAAGTTGGAGAACTGGATGCTGAATTATGTGAGGGGGTCCCGCCTGCTTCAGTCACTACATCAGAACCAAAACCTCCCAGGTCCAAAAGAATGGCTGATGCATGTGCCATCCCCACCGGCCCTCCACATGCCCCACGCTTCAGAACGAGAGTGGTCAGCAGAGCCTCCCAGCTGCGACCACCTTGACCTTCCTGCCTGCCCCATTCAGCCTTGACTCCTAGTCTCTGCCTCCACATTCAAGGCCTGGCTGTGGTCACAGGTCCCTGAATTCATCATGCTAAACAAGAGCTTTGCTGATGTTTTAGAATTTCTAGGGTGACCTAATTCCCTGTATCTGTTTTTCACAACTTTTCTATTTTTTTCCTCTGCTGTTTATAAGAGCAAATTGCTGGCCCGAGATCAAGCAGTTCATGGTGCCAAGAAACCAGAAAGGCTGCAGAGGCTCGGAGAGCCATGAGAAAAAGCTTCCTGGCTGCCAGCACCACCCGGCTGCAGGGAGGGGAGGTGTCCTTGGAGCAGGCACATGGGATCTATGGGGTTGCCCCACGCATGCCCCAAGGCCCAGTAGGACTCTCAGCTCAGGGTGCCCCAGGGACACCCTCTGTAAAAGTGGAGGGGTGCCCGCTTTGATCTCAGGTGAGGGAGGTGGACTGGGGGTGCAGGTGACCTCATGCTGGTGTGCTGTACAATAAATGGAAAGCATTCATGGTGGAAGCACCGGCAGAATGAGACCAGTCTCTCTGTGCTGTGCTGCTGTGCCTTTCAGAGCTCTCTCCTATTCTGAGATTTTTGCTTCTTGCAATAACCCCCTCCCGCCTGCCCCCTGACACACACACACTTTCAGCACAGGAAAGGACCTTGCAGATGATGAATCAGAGGCGGGGTGCTTAGGGGATGGGTCCCCAGTCCAGCTACCTCTAACGTGAGATGCAGAAGCTTACCGCCCTGACCCTCCAGCATTCCTGCAAGCTGGATGGGGCAGGTTACTACCCCAACCGTGGATGAGGAAAATGAGGTAACAGCTCTAAGGGCCTTGCTGGAGATCATGGAGCTAGTGAGTGGAGAAGCCCAAACAGAAACAGATTTTTCTGACTTTCAGTCTGAAAACAGTTACGTGTAAATCAAAAGGTTTAAATTGTATCCTTTCTTTCCATCTTACTTTAAGTCATGGGACTACTTGAAAGATACTTACTCTTATTTTGTCTGTTGATAGGCCCAGATTTTCCTTCCTTTATTTTTTAAACTGAGGCCTCCAGGATGGAGCTGGCTCCTGCTGACCCAGGAACAAAAGTCCTCACCAATATGTCTGCATTCCAGCGCTGTTCACTCATTTAATGGGTGCCACCCCTTCATCACCACTGTCTTCCTCACCCCTGCAGACCCATGGGGACAAACAGGCAGAGACGTGAGAGGCATGTTCCAACCAGCCTCCATTTCAAGGTCTCCGCTTTAACCTTCAACCGTGTAGCTCTTCTGCCTCTTTCCAGGCAGCCCTCACTTCTCTGGCTGTTCCTGTGAGGGGAGAGGGAAGGCTTAGATTTTACAGAGGAGAATCATCAAGCCAATGAATGACGTGTCTATCCTGGTTACCCTACTTAAAGCTGTGGCTGACTTGGGAGTCTACGCTTTCCAGACTAACTTTTAAGAAGCTTCATGCAGGTATTTAGGAAGATGTATTCAAGAGTGAATCTCCTATACCTACCTCTTAAATTTAAATGTGCACACAAATCTCCTGGACGTGGTGAGGAGATAAAGATTCAATTCAGCAGGTTCAGGTGGGGCTGTGAGTCTGAATTTCCACCGAGCTCCGAGCTCCGAGCTCCAGGTGATGCAGAAGTTCTGGTCTGTGAACCACACTTTGAGTAGCCAGGCCTGAGACCACAGGTTTCCAGACTAGATTCTGGGGTTTCCTGAAGATGCCTCAGGGACAGGCCTGGGGCTGAGAGAGGAGGTTTTGAGTGATATTTCCCTTGAAAAGAAGATTTTTCCTGTTTTGAAAAAAAGCTTGAAAACCACAGCCCTAAATATAATATCCCATACATTTGGAGATAATTGAATGTGTGGTGGCAAGAAACGTCTGTCCCCAAGAGGCGTTTTTTAACATACTTTGCTGACTCAGGGGAACCAGCAGCCATATTTGGAAATTTAGCCTCACGTTGACCTCCCTGCCACCTAATGGGAAATGTTGAAGGTATTCGACTAGAAATAATTATATTTACATGGCCTCTCTGCGCACTCTCTCTCTCTCTTTTATATATGTGATTGCAGGAAAAAATAATACTTGCTTCTGGAATTCATCAGCTCCAGCTGTTTACTTCCATTTGAGGCCGGAAACTTATTTTCTCCCTTTAAGTTTCTTATGGGAGGGAGGGGGGAGGAAGACTTCCAAGATGGCAATGAAATTGTTACTTTCACAGAGAAATCAGCCTGTTTGCCCCAAGTGTTGAGTGAGAGCTCACCACCAGACCAGAGGAAACAGGACATTGGGGCACTGAACTGGAAAGACCTGAGTGCAATCCAGTGGTCTTCAAACACGTTCTGCAAGAAAAGAATTCTGTAATCAAATATGTTAGGGAAATGCTGGGCCAAACGAATTTCTCTCCTGTAGGATTTCTTAGCGTCTTTTATAAGAAAATATGGTTGCAACTTCTCAAAAGGCAATAACAGTATGCAGTGTTTCCTGAACTTCCTTGATCGCAGACCCTGCTTTTCATGGAATATCTCGAGGAACGCTGGAATTCCATGGAAACCATCTTCTGGGAATTCCAGGGAAACCAACTTCAAGCCCAGCTCTAGAGTACCAAATTGAATCTCAAAACCTGGGAAAGCACCTTCCTTGGTGGACTGGTTCCCAAATTGATCAGACCCAAGACCTTCCACCTCTGGAATTATAACTCCAGAAAGTTCCTGGCTAAAACTTCAGGCCAGCCCCAAGAGTTTGGAGGCAGAGACTGAGCAAGAGGGTCACCCCAGTGGCCATGTGCTGAGGCATCCCACCCCGCCACAGTCCTGCTCGTGCAGGGCTGGGACTGGGTTTCATTCCCACTGTGTCTCCAGGGTGGCTCACAGAGAGCCACGTATGCACAGGGGTTAGGCTGAAAGTGGGAGCATTCTAGGAAGATGGTGTGCAGAGCAGCAAGAAGGAGGCACCCCAGCTGGGGACATGCAGAGCTCCCAGGAAACCAGGGAGAGGCGGCGGGAGCCTCTGTGTCAGGGAGAGGGCAGGGGAGGCAGGGGAGTCGCTGGGAGGACAGTGCCTGGGTGTTTTGCAACTGGTCCCCTTCAGCTTCCCTTGATCCTCAGTTTACTCAGTTTCCCCAATAAGGCAGCTTGCTGTTCTGAGGACTCTCCCGGGTCTGGCAGTCAAACGCCTCCAGCATGCCTGCCCTGAGTGTGACGCTGCCCCGTGAGAGGCGAGCTGGGGAGCCCAGGTGGCTCATGGACTGACATTTTTCATTTTAATAGTTATGTATTTGCTTCACCATTTACTAGCAAAAATGAGAGCTGGTCCCTCTAGCCTGTGCTTTCCCAGATGTTTTGCTCCAGTGGAAGCAGGTAGGCCTGGGGGCTCCCGCAGCGCTCAGCTCCTGACATGCACGCAGCTGGGGGCAGACGTGGTGAGCACATAAACAGGTAAAGGAGGACTGAGGGTACAGACTCCCAGGAAAATTCAGAATCCTGCCTGGCAAGCACGTCTCCTGCCCACATGATGGGGCTGGCCCCTGGAAGTGACAGACCTGAGGACACGTAAGGAAGTCTGTGGACGAAAACAGCAGAATTGTGCAGTTTCCTGCCCATCCAGCTGCCTTGCGGGCTGGCTGCTGTCCCTTCAGATTCTGAGAGCTGGATTTACTTCACTGGATGTGATGATCTTAATTTGTACTGCTCCCAAGTACACCTTTGGAAAAAGCTGTATTTAAGCTAAAAAGCAAGAGAAGAACTCTTCTACTTAACTCAAAATAGATCTCCATTTGACCCCTTAATGCTGCAGTTTAATGTGACACAAGACTCTGCATATGCCAATGGCCAGGCTTAAATAATGTAAAACTTTCTATTTTCTGACCATGGCTCCAACCTGTTCTAGGCAAAAGGGCTCTGACCATTTGTCACTCTCCTACATGGAAGAATAATAGTCCCCGGGATTTAGTGAGGACTCGTGTCAGGCACTGTCCTAAGAATTTGACACTTAAACTCATTTAACCCTGTGAGCTAGGGACTGTTATTATTCCCATTTTACAGGTGAGGGCAGTAAGGCACAGAGAGGCTAAGTAACGCACATGGTTGCATAGCCAGTAAGTTACAGAGCTGAGATTTCAGACTCTTCCCCACTATGCCGCCTCCCCAGAGAGAAGCTTCAGGACCTGATCATAGGCTCAGAAAGAAAAAACAAAACCAAAAATGACCCCAGAAGTACAGACTTCTACAGACAATAATTTTCAGTACAGATTGAGGTGACCAAAAAGTTTCTATAGAATAACTTGGGGATCTAAAATTCTAGAGGACTGTCCAGGTGACGGGGTGTGGGACTATACGCATGAGGACTGTGAGCTCCAAGCCACCCAGTGGGAGAGGTCAGGAGAGAACGCGGGGGAGATATGGAGTCGACAAACCCTTCCTGACCCTTTCTCTTAGGATTAGATGCAGGAAAGAGAGTGCCAGCTCCAGCCCTTCCATGGGAGCATCTGGAGAACCCCATGAGTGGGTCCTGGGGGTTGGGGGGCAGCTGGTTTGACTCACTACTTATCAGCCCCAGGGCATGGCAGGGACCCATTTGGTACAGAATTGCAAATGCCATGCAGTTCTGGACCAGTCCTTTGGACCTGGAATCTAGGCAGGTGGTGGGGTCCATGCTGACAGCTCTGGTGTCTGGGCAGCAGCTCTGCCTGCTCGCGTGGCTGGGCATGTGACTTCCTGCCCGCCGGGTCCTGTAGCACTCGGTCAACAGGCCATGGCTGCCATCATAGGCCTAGGACAAGCCCTACAGACAGAGTGAGGTGGGCTGGGGCCTGTCTCCCAAGGCCACTGTGGCTGGGACATGCCAGGCAGGGATGAGCAAGAAGCTTTGCCGGGTGCTCTGCATGCTAGTGAGTCCAGCCTTCTGCCCCTCCCGGCGCCTGCCCTCTAACCTGCAGCTATGTCCATCCGCCTGCCCAACAGCCCCCAACTCCACACCTCCCACCCAGACCTGCTCCCCTGCCTGCTCCCCATCTAGGCTGCTACCAACACCCTTGAACGTAGCCTTGACTTCTTTCTTTCTTTCACACCCTACACCCAGTTCATCGGCATATTCTGATGCTTTTCCATTCAAAACATGCTCCCCACCCCACTGCCAGGGTCCGGTCCAGGACCCTGACCCCCGGCCTGGGTTGTTGCTGAGTTCTCCTCACAAGTCTCCCTCCTGTGTCCTCGCTTCCATCTGGCTCTGTGGGGCGTCTACTCCAGGACAGTCCCACGATGGCCCCCTCTGCTCGGCCTCTCCCAGGTCCCACCTCACTGGAGCAAAAGGCCCACGCTGGCCCTGCTCCTCCCTGAATTCATCTGCTACACCCCACAGTAGGCTCCAGCCCCCCCATCCCCAGGGCTCCCCCTCATTGTCCTTGCGCCTCCACAGGGAACATGCCCCCCCACCCTGCCACATCTAAATGGCTGCTTCCTCACTTCCAAATTCCTGTTCTAGTTGCCACCTTTTAGGAGAGGCCTTCTTGGGCCACTATTTAAAATGACATCCTCCCCCTGGTCCCATGACATTTCCTCTCCCCTTTCCTGATTGCCTTTTCTTTCGAACTTCTTGCACTGAAGACTGTCACATATCTGGCCACCAGGTATCCTGCCCTCCCCAGGAAGCTCACAGCTGGGCTTAGTCACAGCTCTGTGGGTCTCCACTGTACAGGGGGAGAAGGAGGTCTCACCTCCTCTCATTGGGAGCCTGGAGACCCAGGAGCCACCCAGGAAGGGGACTCTTTTCCCCAGCAATCTTGCAAGAGGGGCAGTTGGTAATTGGTCAGTCAGTAATTGGCCGGTCACAGGCCAGTGGGTGGGAGGCTGGGAAACTAAGGCCAGACGGGCAGGTGAGAGGCACCGTTGCCTCACTCAGGCCACAGAGCAGATGGACATCCCAGTGTCCGTGCATGCCTCCCCATGGCTGTGAGCTCTTTGAGAGAAGGGGCTGGGGCTGGCCCTGCCCTCCTCTCCGCCCAGCACCCAGCTCAGAACCCGGCACACAGTGGACGCCCATTAGGTGCCTGCTGGATGGAGCCAGGCAGATGGCTCTGGTTACACTTCCTAGTTGACACTCTTAGCATGAGCAAAAGCTCTGTGATGGTGCCTGAGAGGAAGCTGTGGACCCCCAGATCTGGCCTCATGGTTGGATTCAAGGGATCCGCCAGTGCCGTTTGAGGGAAGGCAACTGCCACAAGGATATTGCAGTGGCCTCACTGCTCCACCCACCATGGGTAACCCAAGGGGCACACCCTGGAAACCAGAAAAACACTGGAGTCCTGCCTGTCCCCAAAAGAAAGAATGAAATCGTAGCAAGTAATTTGGAAAGGAGAAGGAGGTGGGAAACTCAGAGCAAGGGAAATCATCACATACCTGCCCCCTTCCACTAGGCTCTGGAAACATGATGAAAAGGCTGGGATTTGCCCCATTTTTCCACACTCATACTCTAATAGGGATGAGTCTTCTCTCCTTCCCAAGGAAATCCCCTGCCCTCCCCAGTTTGTTTGCATCTCTCCCTTTTCCATCTGGTTTGCAGCTTTGAGAGGCAGGAGTCAATTCTGAGGCTTGAAGCCTGGTCTGCTTTTCCCAGGGTGCTTGGTGCCTTTGCTGGGGACAAAAACTGTATCCTCCTGGTGTTGTGTAAACCAGCCTGCAGGCTCTGCCCAACCCCCAGAAGTCCCTCCTGGCCTTTCTCTCAGATTTCCTTTCTTCATGTTTTCAGGCTTTTTTCCCCAAAGGGAGACTGGCACACCAGAGCTGTCCCCAGCTTGGAATCCCAGAGACCCCCAAAGCTGTGACGAATGGCTCCATTCTGCATGACACCTAGTTAGCTTGTGGATCACTGGAGAACTCAGCTACATGGCAAGTAAGGAAGTTGGAAAGAATGTCGGTCTTCACCGGGATTTAATATGACAGGTTTCTGGCTCTGTGAACTTGGATAAGATTAACTCTTCATTCTTAAGGAAAGAAAAAACTCCAACTCTCTGAAATAGCAGTTTAGTGGGAAAATGTGCAGCTTCGAAAGCATCACAGGCAGTTCCATGTGCACATTCCTTCTTTCCGGGGCTGCATATTTTCTGGGTCTGATAATATGTTTGTCATACCTTGTCTGTGCCAAGGACACAAACAGTAAATCGTCAGCTCCAACCATGTAATCTCTTAACTATAAGGTTCCAACATCTGTTGGCCAGTTGTTGCATGGTTGGATCATTAACATGGCTTCTAATTTTACTCTTTGAATTTAACATAAAAAGTTTTAATGAGTATATGTAATTCATACTTTCCAACTTCAGAGAGTCCTGAAAAGGAAACCTATGCTTTTATAACCAAGTCTCTGAAGTAAACGGTTTTATTTTTAAATCCCATTTCCTCCCCCATTCCTCTTACACAAATGCATTAGAAAACAGACCAACTGGACAGCATCCCCCTTTCCAAAAAACGCATTCAAATCTTTGTCTAGGTTTTGGTGAAGAGTGTCCCCTAAGCTTTGCGCTCATATGATATGTCAGATGGGCTCATTCTTCATCTCGAGATTAGACTAGTGTTGTGAGCCCCCATTCATCCATCTATAGAAACAAATTGAAAATTGGCATGAAAAAGATGACCCCTGAGTCATGATGGGAGAATTTGCTTTTATAACTTGCATTCACTCTCATGCCTGTTTTTACCAAAATGAGATGGATTTAGTACTGGTTTCTTCCTGCCAACTTAGTTCACTTTTCCCATTCCCCCTTCCCTGGGAGGCCTTCCATCTCCAGCCTAGAAGGTGACTGCATTTGATTAAATGCAATTTTGGATTGACTTTTTATTGAGACACACCTCTGTTAACACATTTTGGGGTATTTTTTAGGAGCAAACTCCAACAGGCCAGAGCAGAAATGTTCAAACCGATCACATATGTGACCAATAAAGCATCCCTTCAACAATTCCTCGCTGTGGCTGTGTTCATCATTAACCAAATCTTGGAGAATTTCAGAAGGAATCCCCACATTAGTATTTGCCTCCTGTTTGGGGATATTCTATACTGAAAGTTTGAAGGTTTTAAAGCAGAAGGTCCAGATCTAACTTTGTGAGTGCACTTATTACTCCTGCTGAAAGTTCTGCCCATATTTCACAGGCACTTACCCTTTTCTGCCAAGTGCATTTTTCCTGCCCTCATTTGGGAGAACTAGGACAGGGATGCACATCTTGAACAGCCACGGTGAACAAGCAAGATGCTTTTGTCTGTGACAGGAGATTAGGGGACAGCTTGCCTTTGATTCTCTCAAGTTCAGGCAAGTTCAGCAGCAGCACCGCAACACAGCATTTTGTGTGAAGAGCCAAGTCTCAAATGCATGGCCAGAGATAAGGTGAGGTTGATAAACTTGACCCCTGGTCAAGATAAGTTTCTTCCATTCATTTGTAGATGTGTGGTAAGTGCTATTTTATGCCAGGAACTTTCTAGACTCCAGCGACTTAGTAGTGACGCGGAACAAAGTGCAGCTTTTTCAGCACTTACATTCCAGCATGGGGACAAAAATGATAAGCACAGAAATTATGTGACGATGGCAGTGAAATTTTTCTGCCAAAAAGCTGAAGAAAAATTTCTAGACTTTTTTTTTGGGGGGGGGGGAACCTAGAAATTTATTATTATTATAGAATTCTTGGGAAAATTTGCCTGTGAACCATATTTTTAGGACTAGAAGCCTGTGATGGGGTGGTGGCTCCAGCAGCAGGGTTGGGCTGCAGAAATGGGGGGAGAAATTCAGAGATACTCTAGTCCAAAGCTTTCCTTTTGAGGTGAAGAAACTGGGGCCTCCAATAAGAATGTGCAGGAGCTGTACTGAAACATCATGGGGCACCCCACCGCAAACATGTACAAATAAACAATTTAAAAAAGGGAAAAAAACCCAACCCATGCACTTAAGGTTTAAAAAAAGAGAGAGAGAGAGCAAGAGAGAAGAGTATACATAAATGGTACCACCCCTGACAACTTTTGGTGTTTAAAATTCTCTAAAGAGGATGGAGGGAGCGGAGGGAGAGACAGGGATAGCAACACAGGGAAGGAGGAGGTGGGACTCAGAGAGGAGGTGAGAGCAGAGGGAGAAGGAAACGGGGAGAGGGAAGGGAAAAGGAGAGGACAGGGGGAGCCCGGGGGACTGTGGAATCCAATCCTCTGGTTAACTGGGAAGGAAGGAGCTGCTCCTGCCCCCTTGAATCAACAGGACAACGCTGCCGGCTCGACACTGTGGTGAATTCCAACGTGAGCTGGTTGATTTCGGTTTTTCCCTTCCTAAGCCCCTCCCTCTGTCCCTGCCCTGCCACAGTACAGGTTTCCTCTGGAAGAATTCTGTCTTCCTCCACAGGAGCAGGAATAATGCAGGGCTGGCTGCAGTGCATGTTTCAATGGGACACTAAAGTGAGTATCTATGGAGACTGTGTGTGCACATGAGACAGACCATAAATTGCTCCAGTGATCTACCTGCAGAAATGTACAGTGCATCATCCTCAGAACAATTCAGATAGTTGACGCTACCGTGGTCCACTGGAGTGGCCTCTTCTGGCCTTCTGATCACCTCTGTGGGGAGGCAGAGCCGCTGGCTGAGGCTGTGCCAGCACCACCTGGTTCTCACTGCCCTGTGGAATTGCCCCCACCTTGCACTTGCCTTGGTCCCTGCTTGGTGGGGCTTTTCAGGAGCAGGGTGAGCAGGCAGTGAGGGGAGATGAAGGAAATGGCTGTGCCAGTTGCTCTGGGAGGGTCCTGGGAGAGGTCACTGGGATCCCCAGCAGGCAGAGAATAGGGCCTCCTTCATTTTGACCACTCCCACACACTGTCTCAACTCCCCCCAGGGTGGCGCTGACTGAGGGGTGAGGGATGAGTACAGGAAGGAAGGAGAAAGCACAGGAATGATGGGGCACCCCAACCTCGTGAAGTCAAGGTCAATCTCCTCCCTTCCTCCCCAGCCTCCAGGATTGCTAACGGTGACACCATCATGCAGCTCCCCCATAGCTGGACATGGGAGCGTTGGTCTCTTTTTCCTCTTCTCCTTCCTTCCCCAAATCCAATCCTCCACCAAGCCCCACTGAATCCACCTTCAACTCTTCCAATCTGTGCCATCCAATATGGAAGCCACTAGCCCTTTGGAGTCGCTGATCCAGCGGCGATCATCTCTGCTGCAGTCCCACGATCACTCCCTCAGTCCAGGCCTCCGTTATTTCTGGCCTGGGCTAATGCAGCTGCCTCCTGAAAGCTCTCCCTGCCCTTGGTGATTCATCCTCTTCCACATTGTCAAGGGTCTAAAAAAACACCAAACAGATCTTGACATTTTACTTTTTAAAAAAGTGCCCCATGCTCCCCATGACCCCAGGGAGAAGGGGGACCCAGCACTGCCTGCCGACACCACGCTTCCAGTGCTCTCTTGCTCAGCATCACCCCCTCCGTGCCCTCACCCAGGCTGTTGGATCTCTGTCCACGCATCCAGGTCCACACTCAATGTCACCTCCTCTGGGAGGCCCTCCCGAAATCTTTCAGGCAGAGTTGACGCTCCTTCCTTTGCTCTCCCACAGCATGTTATTCAAATGCCTGAGACCCATTTTCCTGTGTCCCCTCCCTTCCAGGCTATGAGCACCGGGCCTGGCACAGGGAAAGGGTCAAAGCGGGCTATTGGGACAGAGAGGCTGGAGGACCAAACAGAGAACCCAAGTCCCCCCTGAACTTGAGATCTCATTTCTCCAGGCCAGTCAACTCTGCCCAAGGCAGTGGTCATCAGCCCTGGCTGCACCTCAGAATCACCTGGAAAACTTTCAAAATCACAGTACTGCAGGCCGATTAAATTTCAATGTCTGTGGGTGGGACCAGGCATCGGGCATTTTGCATGTTCCCTAGGAGATTCCCATGTGTGGTGGGGCTGAGAGCCTCCAGCTTCTGGCAGTCGGCAGAGCCTGTCTGCTTCCCACGCTCCCAATATCTTACTTAGGTGTTTTGCTGCCACCGTGGGTGCTTTTGACGGGGATCTCCATTTATGTACATTGACATCTTTTTGTGTGAGAGGGTGGTGGGACCAAGGAAAGGGCACTGAGAATGGAAGCTAGGACCCCAGGATTCCAGACCTGGCTGTGTGAGCAGGTTGGGAAAGATGAAAGCCTCTTGTATGAAATCTGTCCTAGATCCAAGGAGGCAAGAGGAAGTTTAGGGGACTGTGCTACTGGGACTGACCTGTGATTTTGTCTGTGGCAAGCCTTCTTTGACAGAGCTGTCTCTCTCCCCACTGTGCCTGGGTTCCTGTTTGCTTTGGGGACTCTCTTTGCTCACCCCCTCCCACCCCAGGCCCAGGGTGGCCATGTGACATAGTCTTGGGCAGGGATGGGCACAAGACTCAGACCCATGACCAGGGGCCCCCAGGTCCTCCCCAGGACTTTGCTGGCCAACTGGGGAAGCCATCTCCCCTTCTCTGCAGAGTATTTGGAGAATAAGCCTAACAAACCCCAAACTTTGTCCCTAGTTCTCTCTGGAACAAAAGAGGGAGCCCTGATAACATCATTTGGGCATCAGGAGGCAGAACTTTTCAGCTGGGTGAACCAATACCTTGCCCACCCCCACCTTATTTTTGGCTTGAGGCAGTTTGAGTTGCAGTTGCTGTCATGGGAACCTGTGCTCACTGACACACTGGTCCTTCTTGGGAAGCTCACAGAAAGAGACACCTTTATTTCTAGCTATGGGCAAATGATGCCAATCCCTTAAAAAGGCACCAAAACAGGTAACTGGGAAGAGTTGAGATAAACAGCTGGATCTCACATCAGCCAGTGCAGGATGAGACAGATTCAGTGACCACACAGCAGAGCTGGAAAAGAAGAACTGAAGTGGGGAATGAAGGAGCGGGCAAGAAAAGGGGGACGTTGAAAGAGAGGCAGTAAAGAGGTACTTTGCTCTGACTGGCTTTATAAATTGTGCACCACACGTGGCTTCTGCGGTTGATGGCTTAGCGCTGGGGATGATTACAGGAGAGAAACCTCCTCTTCAAAATACCTGCTGGTGCCCCCTTTTCTCACCATTCCTGGTTTAGGTCTATTGCTTTAATCTGACACCTCACATCAATACAATCATCTGGTTAAGGGGCACTTTTTTGAGCACCTACTGTGTGCCAAGCTCAAAACCGGGTCACAGAGGTGCAAATGATGCCTCCCCAAGGAACTCGTGGACTTGCAGAAGAGATCAATGGACAAACAACTAACATAACAGATGATCCCAACTACGCGCAATTTAATGTTTAAATAAATACACAGAGAAAGACAGAAAACTTACTTCCAAGTGTCATCATCAAAGATGCAAACTTCTGTAGCAAATGACTCAGGAAAGCTCCGCATTGTGCAGAAGAACTCCAGGAGTCTGTTTCCCAGAATACAGGATGGGAGCATCTATGATACAAACAAGGAACTGTTCCTATGCCATGATTCATCGTCATCCGCTCACCGAGATGCTAACTGAAAACTTGGGGGTCAGTCTGCAAAACATCCCCTTCGCCTCCTCGTCCCGCTCCCCCTCCAGGTCTCAGCAGGGTGCAAGCCCCAGAACCGGGGCCTTCCTGCACGAAGGTGGCTGGAGGGATAAGGAAGGGGTGAAGCCCAGCTTAGAGTAGCCTGTCCGAGATGTTGGGTTACCTCAGGTCAGATGACAGTGGGAGAGGGCCAGGAGGGAGAGCCTCCAGGGGCAAGTGCAGAGTGACAGAGCCTCTCAGACCCTGGTCAGGCCTTGACTTCCACCATCCCTTCTCTGGGACCCTGCGTACTTGGAGACCAAGGCTTTGGAAACACTTGGAGACCAACGAGTGTGTGGCTTCAGGAGGGAGGGTGTCCTGTTGCAGGGGATTGAGTGTCATGGGCCTATCTGTACAGTACTAGGCTCTTGGGCTTGAATACAGTAACTAATCCTTGACAGCAAGTTTTTCACCCTGTCAGTCTCCTCATCTGTAAAGTGGGCATAATAAAAATACCTACCTCAGAGGGACATAGTGGAGGTTTAAAGGAGCTGCTGCATCGCAACGAGCCTAGCCCAGTGCTCGGCCCACATTAGGCGCTCTCCAACTTGGCCACGGTTACCTCCACGGCTCTGCTGGACCATGCAGAATATGGCTACCTTCTTCTATACGAGGGTCGCACACGGCCATCCATTGAGAGCAAGAGTGACAGCACGCCCCGTGGTGACGGCCACTCTGGACACCGGCCAAAATGGGTGATTCCCTCAGAGTTTATGAATAAGCACTGAAATACCCATGTTTAAATGGTTAAACAAACCCAGATTGTTGTGGGGATTTTGATGGAGAAAGGATTAACTCACTTCCAAGTGTCTTGGCTTCATACCAGCGTTATTTACTTAGCTGAGAACTGCCTTTCAACACCAGCCTAGTGAGAAAGACCAGGCTGAGCAGTGGGGAGGAGAGAGGGACAACGAGGACGCTGCAAAGACTGCACAGACCTCTGTGCTGTTTCTTGCTCGCTGGCCCTCTCATGAGGCACGAGAGACTGGCGGGGCGGGGGCGGGGGGTTCACTTTCCTGTTTAAGAAGGACGACACAATCAGGGTTACCATCAGCAACTGAAGTCCCCGTTAGGTAAGGCAGCTTTCACCTGCTTACTTTTCTCAACTAGTTAATGGTGATTCTTATGATTTAAATACTTCTCTAGCATCCCCAACAATTTAAGTGCAACTGTGTTAAGAAAGGTTCTGGTGCCAAACTCTGAGTTTCTAAAGAAGCTAATGTGCTTTTTTAAGCCAAGACGCATGAAACTGGCTGATTCTAATGGCAAACTGTTGATGATGCGTCTGCTCCAAGGGTGGTCGGCATGGGGCAGGCCACCAGTAACCCCAGCAGACGCAGCCACAGAGAGCCGCCAATCAGCTGGGTGTAGAAGTTCATGTCGGGTATTTCCTCTCGGGTTTTAAGAAGAGAGTAAAATGCAAATCTTTGATTTTTATGAAAGATATAGGAGCCGTGTAAAAAATGAAACTGCCTGGAATTATTGCCAATGTTCATTGAGTACTTACTGTGGGCTTCAATGGTGCTGAGGGCTGGAAACCCAAAGATGAAGTCGCTTTAGTCTCTTGCCTTCAAGGAACTCGTAGCCTGTGGCACCAGTAAATAACCCTGGCCGGAGCAAGGAGTGGTGGAACGAGGGGAAGAAAAGCAACCTCTCCAGCACACCTGCCACCGGCAGGGCTTCGCTCATTTCCCCTCCAATAACCCTCTGATTGGAGGGGTGTCGCCCCGTCCCACGGCCAAGGACATGGAGGCTTAGGAGTGCGAGTCCCTCCCAGTTTGCACTGATAGTAAGTGCAGAGCCACAATTCAACCCTAGGTCTGTCTGCCTGTTTCCTGGGCCTGTAATCTTCAATGAGGCCATTCAGACTTGCAAATGTGACAGGGTCCCAGAGCAAAGGGAGATCGACTTTCTATCTAGGGAAGGTGGGGGGAGCTGCAAAGTGGGGGTGATGTTTGAACTGCAAAATGAACCAAGACTTTCTGTCTCTAGATTGCTTTCCTTTCATCACCCTGCTCCTGGAGTCCTGGCAGTCACCCTCAGAGAAGGCACGAGCAGGAGAGGGCTCTTCCTCCTGCCAGTGCTGGAGCACATGCCAACACCTGGCCTCAGGTATTGAGGGAGGTTGCTAGCCAGTGAGGTGCAAGAGAGGCTCCTTAGATAATCCTTCCCTTCAGCCCAGAAAGAAAGGAGGGGACTGTGGCTGGACTGCCAGATGGGGAAGATGGAGGTGGGTATTACTAGCTGCCAATCATGCATTTCTGGGCACTTGGGCACATGTCAATTCAGGTGATTCTTAAAACAATCAACAAAACAAGTGAGAGGAGAAGGGGTTCTTTGAAGCTGTGAGAAATGACCCTTGAGGGATGTGGATCTGACCATAATAAATTCCACACATCTCTCCGATCTGTATCATGGAACCACCATCCTGGTGAGGAACATCTCTAGTTCGGTGGTAAATGTGCCAGGTGCTCTTAGCGGGCCCTTGACAGGGTTTCCCAGGCATAGGCCATAGAGGAGCACTCTGCTGACTGGATGCCTGGGCTGCTTCATCAGGAAACTGCATTATGCACAGAGGAGCTGTGAACACCTGAGAGAAAATGGAACCCCCAGCCAGACTGCCAGGTGATGGCCAATAGCATCCTCTAGTAGGGACAATGCAGACTGCTCCATGGTGGACAAGTGCCACCCAGGGCGGACAGCAGTGGTGCAGACCGTGTGAATGAAGGTGAGAAATAGGCAAAGAAAGAGCCCAAGAAGGTGGTGCCGACATTCACTGTCCTGGGCTTTGGCTCAGTCTCAAATATCAACCAGGAAAAAAAAAAAAAAAGAGCAAAAGCAAAAATCTACCAGCACACATAGCCACTAAACTTGACTCACCTTTAGAATGCAATTAAGAAAAGTCTGGAGCTTTACCCATTTACAGACTCCAGTGATAGTTATCTGTAACATCAACAGAATATCCGGCCTGATGTTCGATGTTGAGGGCCCTAGAAGAGACAAAGTCCATACTGGAAAAATATTTGAGATCTGCGCTTAAAATTTCATAAGGGAGACCTCCCTTGAAGGGTCTTCTTTGGTAATATTTCTAAAATGACCCAGTGGTATATTTCCACCAGCTTTCACCTTCAGTATTAATAACAGTACCGTTCCTATCTGAAATGTCTTTTATAATTGCCTAATTACACACCTCATTTATCCAATTGTTAAGCCAAGAGACTGATTAAATATTAACAACTGCTTGGTTCTCATAGTGTCATTAGTTGGAACACAACCCTGTAATCTCAGGTAACACACGACGGTAATTATCCTTCACATTCACACTTAGCTGAAAACCCAGAGCAGTCAATCCAGATAAGGTTGCCAGGTAAAAAGTGCATTGCCTTTAAATCCTGTATTATCTCCGTAGTCTTGGAGCAAGGTGCATTTCACACCAGCTCGGGGTTTTTAAGAGTAAACCTGCAGTTGCTGGGTAATGGCTGGGGGAAGGAGGTGGGGCAGGCCTGAAAAAACAGCTCAATTCCCATGCATGCAGCCCTCTCTAGTCATAAATCTGACTGGGCTCCAGCAATTATAATGGGATTTTTATCCAAAGCACCAACATGGTGAATCTGGTTTAGTTCAAGCATCCTTCATTTTAGAAAACAGTGCTGAGTCTAGCAGAGGTCGCCTCAGTCATTCCCCTGGGCCCAGGAGTGGTGGGAGGTGAGTTCAGGGCCTCTGCCTGGATCAGCCTCTCAGCCTAAGGCCATTGCCAGGCTCGTGGAGGGTCCCTTCTTCCCAACTGGCATTTTCCTTTCAGGCCATCCCAACTCTTTTCCTCCCCTGGGACCCTCATTTTCTCCACCCACTTTTCTTTCTCTCTCACATCCTCTGACTCCTTCCCTGAAACTCTGGCTTGCTCATGGCACTCTGCACCCTTTAATTCCTGCTTGTGTGCTCAGGCCTCAGGCCTTGGCCCAGGTGGCTCCTCTGCTCAGGACACATTACCTATGGCTGGCAAGTCAGGAGCACACTGGAGCTGGCTTAAAAAGAGCCTCGGGTCTGGGTTCAGCTTGGACTACCTCTCATGTTTTGAGATTCTGCCTTCTGGAAACACAAAGCCAGAGCAAGACCAAGTGCTTCCCATGTGCCTAGGGTACTGGCTTCTCTAACTTCCCTTCTCCATCTGGAACACGTGCCCTCCTGGCTGAATCGGTGACCAATCATCTGTCATCCTCCTGCCCCAGGCTTTTAGGTAGTATTGCAATCTCTGTTCAGACATCTGACCAAGAGGGGACCACATTGCTGGGGCTGATGGCAACTCTGGAATGTTGCTACACCACAGCTCAGACACGGTGAGAGGATATCTCAGTCAATCCAGTCCCCAGGCTGGCCAGCATTTGGAGGCACTCCGGCCTGCAGGCATGCCTCCCTTCTGGCCCAGGTGTGGTGCTGGTGCACATCTGGAAGGCTTTTACCTTGAAAAAGATCACGACATCAAAATAACATCCCTTTGTAAACACCAAGGATGTGCTGCCATGCTCTGCTTGGCTAATGATGAAACAGCATTAATGAAAAAGAATTAGTTAATTATTGCCCAAATCACATTTTATTAAAAAAAAAAACCCACTATTTGCTGAACTTTGGGGAAATGTCTACAAGGATTTGGTCTCATCTTAAAGATTTATTAATACATTGACATGTTGATGTGAAGAGTGAAAGGAGAAAAAAGAAGGAGTAGATTATGCAGAATTGATTCTGGTAAACAAACCTCCAAGCAGGGTGGGGGCCCTGGATGTCAGAAAACTGGGGAGGGGAATGACAGGCTCTGTTAAGACTTCATTACAGTGGCCTCTGACACTGCAAACCTGACATCCAATGGCTTTATGAATGAGGAGTGATAACGGATTTATCACTATATTACATGTCAAAGACCTACCATTTAGGTGGAAGAGGAAAATGCAAAAAAGAAATAAAAGAATAAAAAAACTCCTTAGTAAAAAGAAAAATTCTGTATAGCAAATTTGGGGTTTGCACAGCAGGGAAGAGCTGTTTAAATCCTCCAAAGCAAACAAAGTGGCACCAATCCTCCTGGGAAGAGTTGGCAGTTTTCTTTTGACAACTCATTTGCTAGCTCCTAATTATACTGTAGGTTTTGGTTATTGTTGTTTGTTTATTTAATACCAAAGTCATGGAAAAAGTCAGACGGAGCAAAATTACCCAACATTCAACTCTCTAGAGGAGAAAGTCAGGACATTAAAGTTGTTTCTATGCGTCATCTGGGGAATCATTAAAACTAACTTTAAAAACCAGGAGACTTGATCAATGGCCCCTGCTTGCTAATTTCTTATTTAACAGTTTATCTAAGGATTTGTTCCCGCATTTAATCAGCCCCAAGGCAAATTTTGTTGGAAGTGTTTACCCCCTTCTGACGTTTAAGAATACAGAGATTTCATTGTTCTTAGCTATCTACTTCTTCCTGGCCACAGAGTATCCAACTTTTGTGCGCAGGAGGTAGGGCTTCCACACCAGGTCCAGGCACACGATTCTGCATAAGCGCTGTGCCCCAGAACCACCCACTGCAGCCCCTGCCTGTGTGGATTTATCATTTTCCTTCCCTATTATGTGACTGTACCTGGAGAATGCTTTTCACAGCTGGCAGGGTGCAGGCGGCGCCCAGAGGCACTGAGCCCCAGAGACCTGACAAGCCTGCTTGAGGCATGCCTGAAAAATGTGCCTCGTCTTCACGCTGCAGTGGCGGAAAATGGAAGAGTTTAATTGGTTCTGACTTCAGGATTCAGATCATCGTTTTCCCTGGAGGTGTGCATTGCAGGAAACAATATTACCAAAGCCAGGTCTTTTCTAAATGGCTGAAATTAATCAAGTTCCATGATAATCTGTAATGGGAAAATGGAAGAGAGCATTGAACATTTAATTACAATATTTTGTAATTGTTAAATCATCAGTGACATTACAAACACTCTTGGTGAGCAGATACATGATGTGTTTCTATGTGAGAAGGCAGAAATGCTCAGCAAAAATGTAGCAATCGTAGGTACCTTTTCTCCTTTATCTTTCCCCAAAGGAACCAATTGAAATAGATAATTTGACTTGATTGTTTTTAATTACATTGTAAACATTTCAAAAAAAAAATCTGGGATAAAGGTGAACACAGTCAGTTGGTAATAAAAATGCAGGCGCCAATTCTTCTTGGATGACAGATGAAATGAGTTTAATATATTTTTACTCTGCAGGAAACACGAACATTTAAAACTGCAAACAACTGAATTCAATTAGCAGACCTTGTTCAAAATGGCTTGGAGAACCAGAGGGCAAGGAACCCAAATCATCCACCATCATAGGACTAAGCAACGCATCACAGTTCATGGCTGATGTGAATTGGTGAGGAACAATGTAAAACTGGTCCCTGTGTTTTTCCATCCAGCCATATCTGGCAAGCAGATCCACTAAGAGATTCAGCTGCTAATGTTTTCAATCCCTCACCTTACATAAGCACTTAATTCATCAGAAAGATAAAAAAGTGGAGAAAATACATTCAGTGTTGAAAGATAGACTACTAAATGCATTTCTTTCAAATGCAAGTAAATCCCAACGGTAAAGTTCAATTCCAAGTTTTCCTCCACTAATAAATCACAATCAGCAAATGTCGGTGGGCCCTGTGCTCTGCTTACCCACCTAAAGAGTTACCTATGAGAAACCATTCTGGGCTAACTTTTTGGGTTGGTGAAAGTTTGACTTTGGAGAAGGGGAGATCCATTTGTTTTATAGAAGACAGCCTTTGCCTTGGTGTCTGGGGGTATATTTTCAGTCCCTTAGCACAGCCGTGAATTTTACATCCCTGGAAATGCATAAGTAGTGCAGTTCACACATTGAATTGCTTTGAGGGGTTTGGTAGGAAGAACAGGAAACTGACCTGAGGAACCCATTGTCACGTGAGCCGTAGTCCTTACTTGGGTTCTGTGGAAGAAGCAGTACATGTTGGCCCTGGAGACTGAGGAGCAGAATTTTCTTAGGAAATCAGAACCCTTAGCAGGTTTCCTCAACCTTGAGAGTGGGACGATTCTAACAAAGACATACAGTGGTGTCCCATTATGCCTGCGTTTAATTTAGGAGAATTGAACTACATGAGCTCAAGAAAGAGAGTGGGCGAGCCACGGAGAGACGTCACAGTTAGAACAACGGGGGCTATGCCTTTGTCCTGTCCTAGTCAATGAAACATGCCTGCATGGAACAAGAGACAGGTTCTGTGTTCCCTAAGTCGGTGCCCCCTACCTTTCATGCTGGGAATGTTTAGGTTTAATGTTTTCCTTTTTAAATTTTGTTCTTCAGCCCCTCCTCTTAATTAAAAATACAATACACGTTTATTTTGCTTATGTTCTGTTAGAGTCCATGTTGCTGTGCACTTTGTAGCCATTACTCTATAGGAGGAGGCAGCACGGCAGTTACTTGGAGTGAGAGCAGGCTGGGGGGACATCAACATGGCTGGAGGTGACAGGCCCAGGATGGAGATGTTAATGTGGAAAGCACCCCTGAGTGATTAAGATCAGGCACAGAGCTTGCAGGTTGCTAGGGAAGAATGAGTCCAGCATGGCTCACAGCACCTTCCCACTGAGCTCACTTGGGGCTTGACTCAAATTGGGGCAGAAAAAGAGGGTAAACAAGGAATAAAAGGTCATTGTGAGAAAGTGAAGGGTACCTGCAAGTAAGGGGCCTAATAAAAACTGTGTCACTGTTTGAGGGGGAGGGCTCAGCCCCATTGGGCTGGAGTGCAGAACAGCTGGGGCCTCCTAGAAGATGGCTTCATGTTAGTGACAACCTGCGAGTGAGCAAGTGCACACATGCACAGGGGAGAGGTGAGGCCAGCAGAGTGGAGTCAAGGTCAGCCCCCATCTGCAGAGGAGGAGCAGGGAGGGGTGGGCTGATAGTGGAGAAGAGCTCCAAGGTGGGGTCTTAGCACACGAGATGACTGTCCTTTTCATCCATGGTCCCTGGATGGTACATGTTCAGGATGGCATGGCCTGAAAAACCACGGTGACATGATAAATATTGGTTTAAAAGTGGGGAAATAAGATAGCCCATGGAGTACAGGACGGGGGAAAAGATTTTGTGTGCTTCACGTTCAACAGACTTTTCAGTGGCTGTCCATTTCTATCCAATTTAGTTTAGAAGAACTGTCCATTTAAGACATTTTCTCAAAGATGTTGATGAATCTGACAGAAAATACAGGGATGATGAAAGAGCTCGCTTCTGGTGTGCTGCTGGCGTACTGGCACCGATGTCAGACTGCACTTAGTAGGAAATTGGCAGGTATTAGCTAACGATTGGATACGATTCAGACTGCAGTGCTTCGGAGTGTGAAAGGATTAATTCAAACTGCACAACGTGGCAGAGGCTTTCCCACTTTACCTAAGACTAATGTGGTTCTTGCAAATCACAACTCACAGCCACTGCACGTTGAAAGAGAGCAGTCTGCCTGTTTTCCTGAAATACAGTCAAACACTCTCACATCAGGAGAACCTGGTCTTTCGTCTACCCCTCTATCAGCTTTGCCACCAACTGAAATTCAGAGGTTTCTTTACTAAGTTGAAAAAATATTAATGCTGGAGTGTGCTTAGGGTCTTGTCGGGCATATTTTCAGTTCCTTGTAATACTAAAAAGTCTTTTGCTATTTCTGAATGAATTACCTGTAACACTGACAGCCCTGCAGCCCAACACATGCTCCTCATTCCAAGAAGAGAGCAAATCTTGGGTTGCAACAGCACGATTTCCTCTCTACTGTCTCAACTCTTTAGCAAATCGTTCAGTTTTCGGGCCCTGGGCGTTTTCTTCTGGGACTGTCAACAAGGAGGCCAATTAGTGTCCATTATAGCAATGGATTTTGTGATGTGGAAATTTTCCCAATTGTAACTGGACTGAAATCCCCAATTAATCCCACAGGACTCAGAAGCACATTTCAGTCCTTTGTGATAATTGCATAAGTTTGCCCTCTTCAACAATAAAGGCCCTCAGAGTTGTAACAATTATTATTACTGCAATTATTATTTCTTATATAAGATGAAGAGCATGTTTGAAATAGTATTTCAGCACACTGAAGAAAATCAAAGCAAAACGAAAGCATCCAATTGTTAGTTCATACTTGCCAATTTCTCTCTCCCCTAGTGCCTTTTATTATCATTGCAAGAGCCAAATTCTATTTTCCTATTGATCTGCAAATGGAAAAGTACAGCTTAGTAACAGCAGCTCCCAGGTACACCCATCCACCTGGAAGTCTAGAAGACCACCCCCAGACCAGTGCTCTCTGAGCCAGTCTGGCTCTTCAGGCCAGTGACCCCTGAGCAGGCTTGCCGGGTGTGTGGTTGTGCATGTGAGCCTGTGTCTAAGGAGCTGTGTGTTGATTTGGGAAGATCCCTGGAGAACCTGCGAGCTGTTCCATAAATACTTTTTTGGCAACTTGGGGTAAACTTAAGCTGCTATAAAAAGGGAAACCAGACCTATTTTCTTTAAGCCAGCACACTAAAATTGAAAAACTGGGACCTCTGAGGAATACACACAAGAGTATGCGAATTAACTAGGTGTTACCTTTGAATGGTTTGTGCCAACTGACAGCTTAGTATAAAATAGAATTTTCTCTTCCCAGTGGCACTGGGCATCTGATACGTGAGGAGGCAGTAGCATTTGTTTGCTTCAATGAAAGGCTCTGTCTGATTTCAGAACCACTTCTCAGAGAGATGATAGAAAGAAAAGATCAGGTTGAAGTCCAAGAGACCTTTTCTTTGACCATGTTCTACTTTTGCAACCCAGCAGGCCTGGAAGATGGCAGAGCATTCAACAGGAGTGTGAGACCAGGAGGAGGAAATGGAAGGGGTTATGCCCGTATACTTTGAAAAACTGGCCAGGTATGGGCTACTTAGCAAAGAAGAGAAGGGGAGCTGGTGGAAGGCAGAGGAAGTCTGTTGGCTTGAACACTGCCAGAATTTGCAACTTCCTCCAAGGACTTGATTTCTGTCGCATCAGTTTGTTCAAATTAGGATAAGAAATGAGAGAATTTCAAACCCTACCTAAACCCCAAGAGTTGGCAACTCTAGTCAAGTGAAACTTTGGAAAAGGGGTTCAAAACCTGGTGACTTACTGGGGTGAGCCCCCAGATGGGCAGCGATGTCTCTTGGTTCCTAAGTGATGGACTTGCCCCCCACCTTTTTTTAAAGATGACCGGTAAGGGGATCTTAACCCTTGACTTGGTGTTGTCAGCACCACGCTCTCCCAAGTGAGCCACCGACCGGCCCTAGAGCTTGCCCTTTTCTAAAGGGGCACTGCAGAGCCACTCAGGGCATTACTGGAGCAGCACCAAAAGGCCTTCCTATTGGCCACAGGATGTCTGAAATTCCCAGCATTAGTTATCCCTCTGGCGTAAAGCCATACTTCAAAAGGCCAATAAAATGCAAATTTGTGGGGAGAGATGAGAGTCACTCATCAAGTCCCTGACAGCAGGGATCTGAGGGACTAGGTGACAGTTCAGAAAAGCCATGATGAGGTAGGGGAGGGGACAGAAAGTCAAAAGTCTATAGCCATGTAGTTCAAATTGTATTTGCTCACTAGTGGGTCATGAAATCAATTTAGTGCAAGGTAGCTAGCCTTTAAATAATGAATTAGAAAAACAGAAGACATCAAAATGCAATGCACATTATGTTCACTATTATTTTCATGAAATCACATTTTTGTCTCAGTTGTAGATGCATAGATGCATGTACTGGGTTGAAAATACATCTTTCTTATTGTCAGTCATTGTATTTGCAGACTGTTAGGCAGCAGTGCTCAGGTGAGTAAATGTGTGGGGGCACCATGGAGGAGGGGGTAAGACATATTTTCCCTCCTTCACAATTTTGGTGAGGCCTGCTTTGATGATGACAGCACAGCTGCAACTTAATCTGGTAAAGCATTTTTTCAGCTGAAAAAATAAAATGCAGCAAAAACATTCCAATAGTGGAAAAGTAAGTGTCCCTCCTTCCCATCTCCCAGTACCACTTTCCTGAAATCCCCTTCCATAAATTTGCTTTTTTTTTTTTTGGCAATTGGCCAGTATGGGGATCTGAATCTTTGAATCACACCCTTGACTTTGGTGTTATAACACAACTATTATGGATTGAATTGTGTCCCTGCAAAGTTTAATGTGTTGGAGATTTGGTCCCCATTGTGAAAGTGTTAAGAGGGTGGAAAATCCAATTATGGTAACTGGAAGGTCAGGCCTTGAAGAGGTGATTGGTCTGTGGGAGCATGCCGCAGTGAATGGATTAATAATGGTGGTCAAGGGTGTGGTTCTGAGGGCTTTAAAAGGTGAGCATGTGACAGCCTCTCTCTGCTCCACCATTTCCTGCCATGTGTGATCCCTGGGTCACTGTCACCACCACCAAGGGCTTCACCAAATGTGTTCCCTGAACTTTGGACTTCCCAGCCTCCAAAACTGTAAGCAATAAATTTCATTTTCTTACAAATTACCCAGTTCTGTGTATTTTGTTATAAGCAACAGAAATGGACTAACACAACTGCACTCCAACCAACTGAGATAACCAGCCAGCCCCACTCCCCTCTTCTATAAATTTTCTATGCACATATAAGCACACATATGAGGGTACTTCAAAAAGTTTGGGAAAAATAGAATTAAAAGATTATATAAGTCCTTCCATGAACTTTTTGAAGTACCCTTACATATCCCTTTCCCCTCTCCCTTTCTTCTTCTTTTTAAAAAGCAAATGGGAGCACACTATATATTGTTCTGCACCTCACTTCCTTCACATAATACATATTTCCGCATATAAAGTGCTACTTCAGTCTTTTATACTGCAGCATGGTATTCCATCATATGATGTACTGTAATTTTTTTGGACAGATCTAATGGACACTGAAGTTGTGTACAGTCTTTTGCTTATTATAAACAATGCTGCAGTGAACATTCTCACACCTGTGGGTTCATGCAGTAATATCACCGGGATGAATTCCTAGAAGTGGAGTTCCTGGGTCAAAAGGTTTGTGCATTTCTCCCCATTGGTGTTGCACCAAAATCTTTTTTTTTTTTTTTTTTTTGTCTTTTTCGTGACCGGCACTCAGCCAGTGAGCGCACCGGCCATTCCTATATGGGATCCGAACCCACGGCGGGAGAGTCGCTGCGCTCCCAGCGCCGCACTCTCCCTAGTGTGCCACAGGCTCAGCCCCGCACCAAAATCTTAATGGTACTTTGCTGCCTGGACACTGCAGTCAGGTCCCCCTACCCTCCCAGTGCCCCACTGGGCCTTCCATCATCACAAAGCTCCTGAGGGGACATCTTGACACAGTCCTCCTACCCTGCTGCTTTTCCCTCCCCACCCTTTACTTCAACAAAGAATAAACACCTTTAGAAAGACAGTCTTCATGGAAATTTTAGAACAAATTTTCTTGGGTGTAATCATTGTCAAAAATACTTGGTTCAATGAATGTTTTATGAAACATTTAACTATAATTTGGATTAGACTGAGAAAAGGTAGTGTATTACCTTCCTAAGAACACACCCTTAAATAGTACTTCCAGATATAATCAGAGCTTTGGGATGGTTATGCAGCTCATGTGTGTGAGCCACCTGGATCTCATCCATGGCCAAACTTTTGTCGTAATATATGCATTACAACTCAGCCACTAATCAGACCAAGTTCATTGCTCTGTCTCTGTAAATGCCTATAGCATACCTGGGTGGTCGCCTTGCAACTCTTATGTAGAGAATAAAATCATATTTAATAAAAAAATGTAAAGTATTTTATTTTTTTAGTAGTACTTAGTGGCTATATGATTTATCAGAAATATGATCTATTATGATTCTAATAACTTGCAATTTTGTTTTTGGAATGTACTAAAAAAGGCAAATATTGCCATCTTGTTGTAAGTGATTTCTTAACTGCTAAGCTAGCAGGGTGGGGGTGGGTGGGTGGGGCAATTCTGAAGATGGGAGAAAATTTAATTTAAAAAATCACCTGTTTAGCATCACATCAAAATTAGAAAAAGTAATCTTTACATCTCTTGACAACCAAAAGTTGTCATTTTGGGTTTCCTTCAATGGACAGCATATTTTTCCTAGGGTTAGCACATTGGAATATTTTCAGAGTATGGAAAATGTGATGTACTCCTAAGCCAACATCTGCATACTAAACACAAATGTAAAATATGCCTGAAAAATTGTGGCTATAGTTTTATTATGGGGATAACCGTGCCCATGACCAAATAGGAAATACAATAAACATTTCACTTCCAAAAGTAATGTTCCTGAAGAGGCAGATATGGTTAAAATATATATTAGGTTGCACCACAAGCCTAGATAAGTTGCTGATTGTCCGACCTCAAGGAAGTCAGTACAAAGTTGAAGCTAAGAACTTCTGCTAAATCTCAGTTCATCCTTACCAGGACACTTTTTCTCAGGAGCTCAGTGAAAAGGGGAGACTCTATAAAATATGTACCTAACAAAGCATGTCAGCAGCTTGAACGGGGCAAACCAGTCCAGGTCTGAGAACTGTGCTAAATAAATGAGGTTGAGCATTTATTGCCAACAATCATGTCAGTGGGGCCACAGAAAACTGGAGCTGTGCAGCTGGGGAGGGGAGGAGACTGTAGCCAGAGAAGGCAATGGAACGCACCCAGGTTTGATTATTTATGGTGTGCTGATGAAGAGACAACTTTCCATATGAGGAACAGCTTAACAGAGGAACAGTCAAGCTAAACTAGGAAAAAGTCCAGTGGGAGAGAGAGCAACAAAAGGGGACATGAATAAAAATGACAGGCAATAAAACAATACAAATCTAAAATGCTGTAACTTTCAGAAATAATTTAGGGCCAAAAGAAAAGAAAAAAATCTAACTTTGTTGGCTTTGAGACAATTTTCCAAGGAGCAAAAGACATTAAGCAAAATTAATGTGCTGAATTTAAGACCAAACTTACCTCAATGCCTTCGTACCTACAAGTTTAGTTGCAGCCAAAGCTGGTTTATTCATAAAAACAGAAGTAGAAGTCAGGTAGTTATTTCTCCAGCTTTATTTTTTGCTTAGGATTGCTTTGGCTATTTGGGGCCTTTTGTTGTTCCATATTAATGTTTTAATGTTAGGACTGAAATTTCTATTTCTGTGAAGAATATCATTGGTATTTTGATGAGGATTACATTGAATCTGTAGATCGCTTTGCATAGTATGGACATTTTCACAATGTTAATTCTTCCAACCCAAGAGCATGGAATGTCTTTCCACCTTTTTGTGTCTTCTTCAATTTCTTTCAGTAGTGATTTGTAGTTCTCTTTGTAGAGATCGTTCACCTCCTTGATTAAATTGATTCCTAGGTATTTTATTTTTTGGTGGCTATTGCAAATGGCCTTACTTTCTTGATTTCTTTTTCTGTTAGCTCATTATTGGAGAATAAAAATTCTACTGATTTTTGGGTTTGATTTTGTACAATGTTAAGGTAACCAAAACAGCATGGTATTGGCATAAAAACAGACAGTTGGGCCAATGGAACAGAATACAAAACCCAGAAATCGACCCACATACTTATAGCCAACTGATCTTTGACAAAGGCAACAAGAACATACACTGGGGAAAAGACTGCCTCTCCAATAAATGGTGCTGGGAAAATTGGACATCCCCATTTGCAGAAGAATGAAACTAGACCCTCACCTCTCATCATACACCAAAATTGACTCAAAATGTAATAAAGACTTAAGTATAAGACCTGAAACTATAGAACTCCTAAAAGGAAAACACAGGGGAAACATTTCAGGAAATAGAACTGGACAAAGACTTTATGAATAAGACCCCAAAAGCACAAGCAACAAAAGAAAAAATAAACAAATGGGATTATATCAAACCAAAAAGCTTCTGCACAGCATAGGAAACAATCAACATAGTGGAAAGACAACCTACAGAATGTGAGAAAATATTTACAAACTATACATCTGACAAGGGATTAATATCCAGAATAAAGAACTCAAAGAACTCAAACAACTCTACACTGTAAAAAACCAAATAATCCAATTATCAAATGGACAAAGGAGCTGAATAGACATTTCTCAAAGGAAGACATACGAATGGACAACAGGTACATGCAAAAATGCTCAACATCATTAATCATCAGGGAAATGCAAATTAAAACCACGTTGAGATATCGTCTCACCCTAGTTAGACTGGCCATTATTAAAAAGACTGAGAATAACAAATGCTGGTGAGGATGTGGAGAAAGGGGAACTCTTCTACACTATTGATGGGACTTTAAATTAGTAAGGCAACTGTGGAAAACAGTATGGAGATTTCTCAAACAACTACAGATGTATCCACCATACTACCCAGCAATCCCACTTCTGGGTATATACCCAAAGGAATGGAAATCATTATGTCGAACAGATACCTACACTCCCATGTTCATCACAGCTCCATTGACAACAGCCAAGATAGAGATCCAATCTAAATGTCCATCAATGGACAACTAGATAAGGAAAATGTGGTGTGTGTGTGTGTGTGTGTGTGTGTGTGTTTATACACACACACAATGGAATACTACTCAGCCATAAAAAAGAATGAAATTCTGCCATTCGCAGCAACGTGGATGAACCTGGAGAAAATTATGTTAACTGAAATAAGCCAGGCAGAGAGAAAAACACCACATGTCTTCACACATAAGTGGGAGCTAAGAGAGAAAGAAGGAAGGAAAGAAAAACCACAGTGGTGCATTGGACTTGCAGAGGGACCCAGGGTGGCTGGGGGAGGGGGGATTGGGGAGAGTTTGGGTGGGACATGGGAAACAATTGCAATTTGAGGTGGTGGCTGTGCTGATAGTATTGATCGGATCATCACATCTTGGGCACAGGCGCTGATGGTCAGCTCTCTGTCCTGTGAATATGTATAATAAATTTAAAAAATATATTGATCATTAATTCCATTCTCTTACTCATGTTCCTTATGGGGTTTCATACTTACTAGAACTTCAACTGTTGCTACTGGAATCAAGGCATAGGCATACTATGTAGTAAGAGACAGAAACAACACCCCCACCTTGCTCTATGTCATTCTTTCCACCACCCATCCTTAAAAAAGAAAAAAAGGGGGGGGAGTGGCAATTTTGTTGTAATTAGTTAATGTATCCATGTATCCATTTTTAAAAACTAGTGTCTACTGTGCACTATTCCATGTCAGATACTGAACCCTCTCGGGCTCTGTGCTGAACAAGAACAAAGACACAGTCCCTGCCCTCAAGAGACTTATAGTCTAGTTGTGGGAAGGAGCCAGTCCACAGCTGGCTTCTGGACAGTGGGGTGGATGCTGTGATCACAGCTAGAACAGAGGACACAGGTGGGCAGAGGGGTGGCAGCAGGGAAGAGCTGCTTCCTAGGCTGAGACCCAAGGATGACAAGCCCAAAAGTGTAGCCTAGAACAGAAAAGAATTGAGTGAATTTTGCTTTCTCTATTGATTGAAAAGACACTTACCAAACCTCCATGCAATCCAAATTCCAGTTTTATTAGTTATTTAAAAATTAAAATGCACTACTAAAGCAAAGATGCAAATTTTGTGGTTCTCAGTACTGTTCTCATCCTTGAGTTCTGTACTTAAGGTCTACCTGAGCTGTTTTAAATTATCTTTATATGGTATAAAGTATCTCTTCTTCCAAGTGTGGCCAAAAGCATGACAAATACCAGCCACCAGTTAATGGCTGGGCCAAGTGTGCCAGACATTTTTGTGTCTCATTGACTCCTCACAACAACGCCTTGAGGTAGGACCATCACCCTCATTTTACAGAGAGGGATGAAGCCTCAGACAGAGAGCTCTCCAGGTCACACGTCGTAAGTATCAGAGCAATTTATACTGCAGTGCCTTTGGCTTAAGTACACAGGTTGGAACTGTGCAAATAACATTTCTATACCCACGGAGGGCTCTGAGCTGTTCCCAAAGATACTTTAGCTAAATTACTCCCTGTTTTCTTCTCACCTCCCCAACAGAAGCCCTTCTTCCCAGCATTCTCACTGATGAAGTACTACTGTTAAGGTACAGAACCTCCTTATCTTGCGTGGCACTGGGGCTATTTCCATTGTAACATAGGGCAGTGTTTAGAGAAGCTCACAACTGTAACAAACATTGTATTCCAAATGAACCCATACACATAGGCATCCAGTGAGCGCCTATGCATCCACCCTAAGTTTCCTTCTGTTTTAAAAAGAATTTTCTTAAACATGAGTGCTGACACACCTCATGGATCACCAAAAGGACCCTGAAGCTGCTGCTCAGAAATGCATTCTACAAGGGGATCTAGCCAGAGCACTTAATCACGAGCCAATCTATCTTCTTCCTACCTTTGCTCTTTTCCCCACACCTAACTCTCTACTTTTTCTTGGAGACTGCCTATACTCTCGCTGCAAGAATATGTGGTTAAACACTGGCCACAGGCAGGCGTCTCCACAACCTGGGGACTTCAGACTTTCTGTCACACGCTGCGTGGGTGCATTCTGTCCCTACACCTTTGCTGCCATAGTCCAGACTCAATACTCTGTCCTTAGCCAACTGACCACTATTTCTGAAATACTACTTAGCATGTGAGGACTGAGCAGTCTCTAAATTATTTCACGGTTTGAATTCAAGTCTCATGGTTTGAATTCAAGTAGTATTCTTGGTAGATGTCATTTTATAATGTCTTCAAGACCAATATTCCAAAAAACAAACTAGGAACTGCAATGAATAGTAAAGCTACTTCATCACTAAAACCTGGGGTTCTAAAAATGTCAATCAGTGGAGGACTGATATTATCTCTTAGAAATTGGGTAAAGTGTGATCAATTGACAAACCATGGCGGCAAAATCTTTCAGAGATTTCCATTCCTACCCTCTTATTCTCAAATTTACAAGGCAAAATTTACTTATTTGCAAAAGGCAGGGAAAGAGTTCTCCCTTCTTGTACTATTTGAGCAAAATTATGCCTACAAACACTTGCTTTTAAAACTAGACATTTAAAAAGATGACTTACAACCCACTAGCTTATCAATCTGCTTAAGTAACTTCCTTTAGCACAGAAAAATGCTATGACGATGCCCAGGCCAAGCTTCAGCAAACAGGTTGGCCACATGCACAGTGTTCTCATCCAAAGGCCAAGATTTTAGCAGGATGAGTGCTCAAACTCTCCCCTTCTAAGAAAATGATTTTGCAGTGAGCATGGCCAGAAACTCCAAATGGCAACTTTTTTGATCTGAAGTAATTTCCCAGGAATTTAAGAGGCAATCATTTAGTCTTGTCTTTCAAAGAGAACCTGGGCTTGAAAGGCATAGTTGCATCTAAAATTGATCAGCTAGCGACAACCCTCTGAAGTTCAAGTGAAGGGAAGCAGCTGAGACACCTACACATCTGGACTGAACTATCCAGTTCACTTTCCAGGCTGTAAATTTTCTGGCCTCAAAGACTATTTGAGAAAATAACTTTTTACCAGGAAAGATGATTTTTTATTAGCTGAAGTACTATAATTTTTTTTTATTATTTTGATATGGAAAACTAGAGCTATAAGACTTGCCAATAACAAATATTCAAGGCAATGTGCATTTAAGAAAATAGCAAAATTACAAAAAAACTAAGTCCTGAAGACATGGATTTTAAATTATGGTAGATGACCTTAATAAAATACTGCTCTATAGCATATTCAAATAAACCAGAGAATTTAATAAATATCAACATTTACCATCTAACTTGATGCTGTGGTTGAGAACGAAAGGTTTTTGCCACTCAGAAAATTTTCACAATTGTAGATCTATGTAAGCAGAAAACATATGAACAAAAGTGATGGAGTTTGGATGTGTTGTCCCCTCCAAAACTCACGTGGAAATTTGATCCCCAATGTGGCAGTGTTGGAAACTGATTGAGTCATGGGGGCAGATCCCTCATGAATGGATTAATGCTCTCCCTGGGGGATGGGGGATTAATGAGTGAGTTCTCGCTTTATTAGTTCCCACGAGAGCTCCTTGCTTAAAAAGACCCTGGCACCTTCTCTCTCTCTCTCTTGCTTCCTCTCACCATGTGATCTGCTTGTACCTGCCAGCTGCCTGCCACTTTCTGCCATGAGTAGAAGCAGCCTGAGGCCTGTGCCAGATGGAGCTGTCCCAGAATCATAAGCCAAATAAACCTCCTTCCTTTATAAATTACCCAGTCTCAGGTAGTTCTGTTATAGCAACACAAAACGGACTAAAACAAAAAGGGAGTACACACATTTTTACTGAAAACTATATTTGAAAGACAGTCCATAAACCTCTACATTTCATAAACCTCTACATTTCAATCTCCAAATCTTGATCTTTTTATTTATACTGAAATAAAGTCTCAGGTACTACGAGTCAGTACATAGAATTTTAAAGACTGCATATGGTTACAAAAATATACATCAAGGACATATATTTTATTTCATAGGAAACTAAAACTATGTACAAAAAAATCACTTGTGTTCATTAATGCTGATCCTAACTTGTTTGATTTTTTAAGCACCAACATAAAACAAAACAAAACTTTGAGAGAAAGGTGATAGCAAAACTCTTTAACCCCAGCTTGCCTCACCATTTCATTTTTCAGTTTCATTGGAAAATTCAATCACTCCCTGGTTAGAGAATGTATTTAAAATAGTCCAGAGTTTGGAAGGGTCCTCACAGTTATGCTGGTGTTCCCAGTGCAGGAGGAGTTCTTCTTTCCTTCCCAGCGTTTGTGCACAAAGGAGACAGTTAAAGCCCGAATGGGACCAAAGGAGAATGGTTTGGGGGCGGGGACACTTAGGGTCCTGGGGGTTTTCCCTTGGTGCATTTGTTCCTGGTTGGGCTCCTTCATTTTCCATGGGTATTTCCACACCATTCTGATGATGAACGCACAGTTGGCTTTTCAATCCAGCCAATGCATGTGATTCTTCCTCGGAGGGACAATGCTTCATCAGTTCTCTTCTCTCAGGATGCTGTTTCCAGTCAGGAGCAGCAGGTTTGACCAGTTCCTTCTGAGCTCCTTTGCTTCCTGGTAAGATCCCTTCTTGTAGCCTGCCCTGAATTTCTTCTCCATGGACATAAAGTAAATGAAACTTTATTTCGGCAAAAGACTGAGCAGTGATCTGACAACGGCCACATTTGATTTGTAATTTGACTTCGTCTGCCTGGTTTAGAAGGAAGTCTTCTTCCAAGCTTGACTTGTTTTCTCTGAAAAGGGCAAAAATATTCTATATAAGAGTTCATGGAAAAACACAGTTGGAACTTTTCCTTTCAGCTCTGAGCCTTCACGTATCTCAAACACAGCCACAGATGAGCAGTACAAAGGATGGGGTAAAGAGAAAGAACCTGGGATGACCTTCAGCAGACCTTCAGTTGGTGAACACCGGATGCCACACGTTTCTCAAGCTATCAGGGTCTGTTCAGTAAAAGAGTCTTTCCCTGCTGCATCGCCCCCAGGTGAGCCAACTCTTCTTTGCTTACCACAGGAACAGGTGTAATCAACACGGAAGAGTCAGGTAATACCAAGTGAAGTGCTCCAGGTACACCTGGTTCAGCTGAAGGTAACTGTCCCACGTCACCGTTGCCCTCCCTTACCTGGAGCACTGAAAGCAGTTTAGACATTTTACCTAAAAATCAAAATCTAACTACAGGAAAACAAGTAATAAGTGAGGCTTCTTTGTACAGTAGAGAAAAGCACAGAAGTCTGAAAGGGGACAGAAATGTCCAGGAAAAACAGTAACTACAGAAAAGCAAGGAAGAAATAGCATAGGCACTCCTTATCTTTATTGAACATAACGGAGTATGCCAAAATGGAATACAAAGAATTGAGAGCAACTGGGACAATTAAAAATAACAAAGGGCAGAGAAGCTGAAGTGTTGGAAAAGGTTTACTTCTCATGGTGCTGATGAGAATTAATTTCAGTGAAACTCTTTCTCAGTCACTTTAGTGGAAAGTAGACACACATAGCTCAAACCGAGGGTGTTTCTCTGGTAATTACTGCTCTAATGCCTGCCTGCCAGGTTTTCAAATTACTTAGCTTATTTGCTTAGGATGCTAGAAAGCAGTATCTGCAAAAAGGAATGACACAGGAAAAAGTTAATCTGGCCTGATGGCAAATATAAGGCAAATGTAGAGGGTTAGGTCTGGGCACCCCAGGGTATGGTCAATACAGCTGACCAACCCCGAGACCCCACCAAGGGTCATGCCATGTTCTGAGGCAAATGATGCTATTTAGATATAAATTCTGTGGACATAATTTTGGGAAAAATTACTTGTAAAGACTAACAGGAACTACATAGAAGGGTACTTCAAAAAGTTCATAGAAAAACAGAATTGAAAGGTAATACAAATCTCTCCATGTACTTTTTGAAATACCGTTATACAATAACTTACTATTTCATTTTCAGATGCAAAAATAATCTTCTCTCACCCAACTGTCCCCAGAACACCTCAAACTGGTATTTATGCCCTGGCTCGCATGGGTTAGAGTAATTGAAAATTATGACTGATCAGAAACCAAAGAGAAATGAGATCACTCTTCATAAAGCTAAACGGAATAGGAAGCTATCTTGTGAAATCTTTTTTTTTTTTTTTTTTTTTTTTTTGTCTTTTTTGTGACCGGCACTCAGCCAGTGAGTGCACCGGCCAGTCCTATATAGGATCCGAACCGGTGGCGGGAGCGCCGCCGCGCTCCCATCGCCGCACTCTACCGAGTGCACCACGGGCTCGGCCCTATCTTGTGAAATCTTAATCCGAGAGATGTTTTATAAACTCTTCTTTTTGAAATCTTCACCTTTTCCCCAAATCAAAACAGACTTTCTTGCTAGGCTTCTACTCCATTAGTACTCACCTCTCCAGTGATCCCTCCAGCTCACGCACACTATCGTCTCTGTTCTTTGGCATGTCCCCTGGCTGCGGGTCACTGGGGGAGGGTTCATTGCTGATCACGACCCTATGCACTTCTTTCAGATGGCCAAAATAGACTCGCACATGACCGAACACTTTTGCACAAAACTCACAACACATGAGTTTCTTCAGACGGTTCTCACTGTGATGAAGTTTCATGTGAGTGCTCAGGCTGCCAGAACGTACATAGGCCTTGCGACAAATCCGACAACTGTAAGGCCGTCTGTTCGTGTGCATATTCATGTGGTCTCGAAGGTGACGTTTGAACTGGAAATGGTGGTTACAGATGTGACATCTGTGACAAGGCTTCTTAATACCAGAAGATCTGTTTCTGAACACTGAACTGGGCTTAGGGGAAGGGCTGATGTCCTGCTTACAGCCAAGATATTTAGAAGTGAGTGAATTATTTAACAAAATGTCTTGTCCTAGGCCATTGGGCATTGGAGATTGTAGCATAGATGCAGGAGAAGCCAGCAGACCCAAAGTGGGCATGACAATGACAGGTTTGGGCATAATGCTACGATATTTTTTCATGGCCCCATATTTTTGGTTTCTGGATTCTTGGGGATCATTTTTTACTCTTTCTTTACCATCTTTCTGCTTATTAATGACACATTTCCTCCTTTTCCCCTGAAATGCCAAAATTTCCTCTGGTACCTTCTGTTTTCTTCCTCTTCTCTTTGCTGCCTCACCATTCAGTTTTGATTTGTGGTTGAAATCTAGTTTGGTGGCTGGACAGAAGGTACTTTCACAGGGGCTGTACTTTGACACTTGTGGAACAGGCACCTTGCTGGCCACTTTGGTGGTTGCATTAAAGTCTTCTGTGATGGAAAATATGTTATCACAGTCTGGCCCATGCCCTGGCAAAGAAAAATCTGCAATGTTAGCATCTGATTCAATCTTGCAAACCTCCGTTGTTTTTATTCTTGAGTGGGGTAAGATTGGCAGTTTACCTTTGGGGACTGATGGGATCAACCGAACTGCATTGCCAAAAACAGCTGGTGATAAAATGGTCATGGCTTTTGCAAGATCAATTTGTTCCTTAAGTTTTTCACTGACAATAGCAGCAGGTTTACAGGATATTTTCTGGCTTGCAAAGTTTGCTTTCCCTGAAATCTTTCTGAGGTCCTGCTTGGCACAGGGCTCCTCTGGTGTGGACAATGTTGGGGTGGCATGAGAGTTTAGATCTACATGGTTGTTGGTCATAGGCAGTCTTGAATCTCCGTGACAATCTCCATTGGTCAGTGTAGCCATGCTGACGCTGGCTGGGGCTTGGTCTAGTGGTGGCACTTGCTCGAATGGATCACATTTGTGCAGGAGTTCAGGGTGGTGGGGTGGGGAAGGGGACATCTGAGGACATGTTTGGGTTTGGGCAGGAGGTTTGCTACAGTCACTCTCAGGAGACCTCAGGATGTGTTTCTTCCTTGATCCTTTGTTAATTTTGGGGGGTTGATATCGAGGAATAGGCAGTTTAAGGTTTTCAGGCAGGGGCATTCTGAGTTTCTGGAATGGTCGAGCTGAGGCAACATGTGGCAAGGCGACAAGAGAAAATGTCCCTTCCTGGCCAGCAACCTGCATCAGTGCATAGTTCTGAGGAAGCATCCCCACTGGCTTGGAGTTGATGGAGGGTCCTGGATTCACTTGATCAGAGAGTGATGGTGAATGACATGGCAGCACTTTGGATGTTAGGACTTTGGGCACAATTTTCGGTGCAATGGTCCTAAACTGACTCTTATTCTGCAAACCTTTCCCACTCTGTACTGTTCCAGAAGGGATGTTTGATTCACCTGCAATGACAGACAACACAAAAAGTTACTATAGTGTAACTGTCCTGTTGAAAATTCAAATAAGAATCTTATCATTTATTCTGCCTAGAAGATTCTTTGATGTACACTACCTTTCTAGACAAACTCCTGTGTCCTTCAAGACCCAGCTTGAAGGTCAATTCCTGCCCACATTATTATTCTCTAAGGATTATTATTCTCTTCTATGGTTCCATAGCCCCTATTATAATATTTACCATTTTCCATAATAATTTATGTGGTTATGTGTGTCTCTACTACTAAATACAGAGCTTCTTGAGAGCTGGGACTCTGTCCTTCTCATACTTGTATTCTGCAAATCCATCTTCTCCATTCACCCAATTCTGACTCATCTTCATAAGCAAGGGCAACCCCACCTCCTTGCCTGATCTCCTGAGCATCAAAATCTTGCCTCTGGTATAGTCTGTGTGTATTTTATTTAACTTACATACACGTCCTGCTTTCCCTGTTACACTTAAGCTTTGTGAGGGTGAAGCCTGTATTCAATTCATCTTGATACTTCCCACTGTATCTTTGGTATGAAACAAATGTTTCTTGTATCAAACTCATTTCTCACTCAATTGCAGGATACACCATGTGACCCACTGGCAGTGCAATTTGTTTTGCACAGTGGATGAATTCCAGACTGAATGCTAGCTTTGTCACTGTTTCCCCATGTGACTTGTGAATTTCTGCTCACACCTTTCAAATTGTTTATGTGTGCTTTTGCAATTAAATCACCAGTATTAAAAAAGCTGATGTGACACCTTTAAAAACATTGAACAAAAACAAAAAGATACAAAGTGATAAGTAAAGATACAGAGACCAACATAGAAAAAATATGAATCACACAAAAAGCACCTTTCAGAATGCTAATAGAAACAATTTTAACTGATAGAATAACACTTCATTCTCCTGGGATTTATTAGTCTGACTGAAGACCAATTACAACTACCTTAAGAGAACAATTAAGGAAACATTTCAGTGCCCTGCTTCTAAAGATTGAATCATCTATTTTATTCCCTGAGGCCTTGAGGTCATAGGCCTGGCTGCAGAAAAGTTTCTCACTTCTAAGTACGTCATATTAATCAAACTTCACTTCAGTTCACGTTTGCTTGGCACCTATGCTATTCTAGAGATTGGCTATTGCAAGCCCACAATCCATGTTCTGAAACTTTTGGGGCCAGATCTGTTTTGGAATTTACACTTTCAAATTTTAGAAAAGTAATAAGATTCATACACCCCATGTTATATAACACTCAGCACATGCTGTAGGGCACTCATTACCACTTCTTTAGCAAACTACGTGAGTATTCACAAGTGGAACAAACGGAGGTTTTTAAACAGTCATATTTTAGTTCAGGTTTTTGCATTCTGAATGAGTTTGGTACCTAACTTTTGAAAACGTTTTCTGTTTTCAGAGCTTTTTACATTTTGGAGTTGTGGTTAAGAGACTGAAGAACTATTTGCTTAAAGGATACAGGAGACACAAAGGTAGGTAGCTAAAAATCTAGTGAACTAGATAATTAAAAATTTTAAATGAGCTTTAATTTCAATGCCTAGTGAACTAACAATTTTAGCAGGAATTTGACTCTTTCAACAAAAATTACATCCCTCAAATAAATGAGTAGCATAGTAGTAATAAGTTGAAATGAATATTGACAACTTTTAGAAAGTAATCAGTGTTTGGTGAAGAAAAATGATGTTATGAAACATATTTCACATGATCACCTGCATTAGTATAAGAAGTACAAGGACTAGAGCTGTCATCTGGAATAATTAGACAGGTGTAATTATGTCATCTGTTGTTTTCCTTCCTAGTTTTGCTACCGGGAAGCTCACGGGTAGATTAATTGGTCAATCACTTCACAATGGTCACCTAAATGGACTGCTATATTTGCTCCTTCCTTCTACATAATTTTAATTTTTTAAGTTCTATTTCCACAGGCTTTACATTTAAATGTTTCATTTTAGGCCTCACTTTCTCATCTTTTTGGATGAAGTACTGAAATAAGTTGTAAATAAATATATTAAATCAGGATGGAGAGAGTTTGCAGAAAGCCTAAAAATACTGTTAGCTTTTGGCTACCTAGAGCCAAAGCTTATTAAATAATTATATTAATAATAACAATGGTCTTTGCATCTACACAACAGACCAGGGTAAGGAAGGGAGTGATGAGAAAACACTGGGTCATTTATATCTAGTTCTTACTCCTAACTGATTGAGCAGAAAATATTTAAAGCAAGAAGAGCTAGAAGAAAGGCTATTTTGTCTTTAATCAGTTCATAAACTCTCTTGAAATATGTGACAATAATATAGCACAGCACGAGACATATCAATTACCTTGCTCATCTGTTCAAAAATGACTGTGCAATGGCTTCTCATCTCACTCAGAGAAAAAGCCAAAGTCCCTGCAATGGCCTAGATGGCCTCCTGCTATTGGGCTCCCAGGAGCCTCTGCCTCATTTCCTCTCCTCACTGCCCTCCAGCCACGGTGGCCTCTGTGCTGTTCCTTAAATGTCCCCGACATGTACCTCCTCGGATCCCCTGCACTTGCTGCATTCACTGCCCAGGATGCTTCCCTCTGTAACCCCCCAGTACTTGCTGCAGCATTTCCTTCAGGGTTTTGCTCAGTGGCCTCTTCTCTGACCACCTTATTTTAAACTGTACTCCCATTCTGAACACCCTACTCCCTTTTCCTGTTTTAATTTTTTCTAGAACTCTAACGTATTACATTTATGGCCTACCTTCCCTCATTGGAGCGAATTCCTTGAAGACAGAGAGTTTGTGTCTTCAGGGAATCGTGTCCAGCATGTGACACAGATTTAGTAAACATTTGTTGAATTGGTTAAGTGTTCATAAAGTGATCCATGAGAGAAAGAAAGAATTTACAGACTAAGCCTAGGAAACAACAGTACACAGTGGGGGGGGGGGGGGGGGGGACACAATTTAAAACTGACATTTAACATTTCAAAATTTTGAAAATTAAAAAAGAAATGGAGAACATATCTCTGGAACATTTTTTTACTGTAAATTTTTTTGTTGTTTGGGAGAGGGGGCAGCTGGCCTGTAAGGGGATTCAAACCCTTGATCTTGGTGTTGCAAGGTCTGGAACATTTTTTTTTTTAATTAATTTAATTCACTGCCAGAGTAAGGAAATAGACTTGCACTATGATAAGTCAGCCCTTTAAAACAGGGGGGATAGGTGAGGCCAATTGATTAACCATCTGAGGAAATAATAAAAGAGAACAGTACATTATGCTGCTGGGGTACAAACTGAAATAGTCAAAGAAACAAGCAAGCTCTGAAGAAGAAACTGCTTTAAAGAAAACAGACATACATAGAAGAGTAAGTGGACTGAAGTGAGGACAGAAGGGACAACTAGAAATGGAAAAACCAAACCTCAGAAGCAGAGAAGGGAATGGTAATGCCAACGTGAAGGGCAGAAATAAGAAAGAAGATGCAGCTGGAGCAACGACCAGCAGTCAAGGGCACCTCAAAATCTCTAGAGGTTTAAGTTGGGAAGGGGCTTCCTACTTTTTATGACCAAGTGTAAAAAAGCAACCTTCTGACAGTTAAGGTCTCCAGAAATGAAACTAGATATACTTTATAGAGCCATACCGAAAGGGAGTGAACCAATTATGATACATTTAAAGTTAATGTGCTTCGACTGATCTTCAAAGTCTCTATATTATAGTGGAAATAAAATCACACAGGAAGAGCAATGACTTTCAAAGGAAAAGGAGGTCAACTGTGGTCCAGGAGCAAAGGACACTCCTGAGGGTAAGTAGCTCTGTCCCAGCAAGGGAGAACACTGATCAGTGTGAGCAGTCTGAGCAACCTGAAATGTCAGAGACCTAGATGACAGGTATGGTGCCTGCCAAACAGAGTTACTTCTCCTAAAGTTCCTTCAATTTAAAGAAGTGAATGCTGGGGTGGAAAAGCTTATTAAGAGGCTCATGATCAATAATCATAAGCTAACCACAAAGAGTCTGTGGGGTGAAAAGATAAGACCTTACTGGGTAAATCTAACTTATGCTTGCCTGGATCTATCAGAAAGTTCTTACAAGGGTGAGAGTCTCTGTGAAGGTAGAGTTGAGTCCCGTTTTTCAGAATCATTAAGGATAGGAAATGAAACCTACGCATTAGGAAAAACTGCAAGGCAGGAGAAAGAGGGCAAGGACACAAAAACAGAAAAAAAAAATCTGTAGGAATTACTTAAAAGTCCATCAACATGGTGCTAATCAAATAATCATCCAACCATACTGTGCTGCAGTAAAACAGAAGAATGAGTTAGACTGATATGGAATACTCTCCAAGATGCGAGATTTATATAGAGTATGCTATCACTTGGATTAAAAAAATGGGGAGATACACAAATATATTCCCATATATGTACAGAATATCACTGAAAGGAAATAAAAGCAACCAGTACTAGTGATAGCCTCTGTAGGGTGGGGGAACTGCCAAAACTGAGAAGTCAGGAATGGGATAGGTGTTTATTTTGTGCTGAATACCCCCTGTGCCTGGCATACAGGAGGTGCTCATAAATACTTGTTGAGTGAATGAAAGGATGAAAGTTCCTCTATCTGTATCAGTTTTTAAAAGCAGTATCTTTTGGGATATTTTGATGAGTGTGTCTGTGCATAAAAATATGTCCAGATATACATACAGAGAATGGTTCATATCTCTTATTTTCCTTGGCTACTTAATGACAAGAATTGCTAACGATCAGGGAAATAATCTAGCAATCTGACAGGCAGTGCATAACTACCCCCCCAAAGTTAAGCACTGAGAAGTATTAGAGCTCATTACCTCCCAAGGACAACTGGAGTCCTGAGAATTGTTCCTCCAAACATAAAACAAGGCGATTTGCAGTAAAGGTCGGTTATGCTAGAATAACCACAGTTTTTTTTTTTGTTTGTTTGTTTTTTTTGTTGTTTTTAAGCAGTCTGAACAATAGGGGTCCTTAGAGAAGCTGAAAATGCCATTAAGTTTTTTAAAACTCTCAAATACTAAGATAATATAATTGTAAGAAGTCTTTCTTGGCAATGTAGTTACAGCAGTGGTTTAATTCCACTAAACATTACAAGGCCTTTCACAGATGGTGTGATCTAAAAACCCTCACCTGCACCTACTAAATTACAGATCTTATAGGACTGTGTACTAAATAATGAGAAGTAGAAATTTCCACTGACATTCATAATTTCTGGAAATCCTGAGAAATTACCCATAACAGAGTTAAAGAGACTCACAGGACTCTCAGGTACTAAACATGGACTTTTATTAACTGAAAACATAAAGACTCACTCAGTAAAATTAATTTTGCACAGTTATTCAACTAGAATACTTAATATTAGGATTTTAAGTGAGGGCTGTTTTTAATATATTAAGCATATTAAAATAACTTTTAAAAATTGACATTTACAGTTGATGAGTAATTGAACTAATTGTGGATTAAAGGGAAACTGGGAGGTGTTGAGTCCTCATATGGTCTACAATCTGTGCTAGGTCTTTTAACTGAATCCTCACCCAGACTCTGTAAAGAAGTATTATTGTTCCCCTTTTACAGATTAAGAAATATGAGGCTGAAGGAAGTGATGTGTCAATGCCCACACAAACCAGATCTGTCACATTCCAATTTGAAGCAACCATCTTTCTCTTCCATTCTCCACTCAAAGGGGGGGAAGTTATATATACAGTTGCCCACAAAATACAACACCCCCTCTGAATTTTACGAAAAAAAAAAAAAGGAAAGAAAATTTGAAATAGAAATGACATCATATCCTAAAATTTCTGTTGCCATTAAATGATACTTCCTTTCTGAAAACCCACTTATTAGAGAGAACTCATGAAAAATTAATATTCATTGAAAGTAAAAGCAGATTTTTAAAGTTGATTTTGGCACTTACTATCCATAGCATTCTGACAAATCCAGAAAGGTTGCCGGGTATTTGTTTGGAGAATGTGCAACGTGTTTCCAACTCCTCCTCCTCCTCCTCCTCCATCAACACCAAAGGATTGGATCTGATGGATATCGTTTGCATGTTAGAGGCAGCGGAGGGAAGAATGAGGGCTCAATAGCACTCAGTGCCTAACCCAGCTTTATCAGACCGTTTCACAACACAGTTGGCATAAATAGTATAAAGAGACAAGTATATAGAGCAATTCTCTAGATAGCTACAAACAACACACTTCCTGATTTCCACTGGCAGAACCAAGGCCTGCTTTGTTGCTTTTGAGCAAAGTTGTTCCTGTTTGTCTCGTTGTCGTTGGTTTGGGCAAAGTTCCATTATTCCATCTGTTGGGGCCCACAGGCCTGCTGCTAAATGTGCAGGAGGGAGCAGGCAGAGACAGAGAGGACTGTCCCTGCTCTTGAAATAGGCTCCTTGGATCCAGGCTCAGAACGAAAGTGCTGCCAAGTCTTAGCCTCTAAAGACCCAAAACTTTTATGTGTTGTTTAGATTTTAATTTTATTAAACTGAGAACCCCTATTTTCAGTTTTATTTGTTGGCATCCGTGTTCTCCCTCCCACTCAGCTTTCACATAATAAATTCCAGTTGGGGTTCAAACTGTTTCTCAAGATGGTCTCTGGTTAAAATGAACGTGGTAAAACCCTGGAGAAGTAGGGGATAAAAGGAATGTCTCATAACACAGGGGAGCTCAACTTAATTCTGTTGAAAAACCTATAAACACATTTAGCCATTGCCTGCCCTCTCCCCAAGCCACTGTCCAGGGTCTGCAGCAACAGTCAGAGTAACCAGAATTTATTAAGCTTTGACTTCCGAGCATGCACTGTAAAATGTGCTGGCAGTAGGCACAAGTGTTCTTTTGTCTCTAAGAACTCAGGATGCTAAATATCATTTCTAGTCCATCCATGTGCAGCACTAAGACCTTCTACAGCCATATCTCAGACCCAAATTTCAGATAATTTGAGACAGACAAAAGAAACGAGCATATTCCCAATTGTATATCTTGTACCCTGAGTCTAGATTTGTCCTTTCTCTTTGACACACTTGTCCTGTCTGCTGGCCTATGTTCCCAGCTACCTCTCCTCCCCTCCCTTATCACCAGTGACATGCAGGCACCTTTCACTAAGCACAGACCTTTGAGAGTTGTTTTCACAGTGAATTCATCACCTAGCTTAGCAGGGAAGGAAATTCTCATTTTCTGAGGAGCTGAGCTCCTTTATCAACCTGTTTCTTTAAAATTATCCCAATGAAAAGTAGTGTTTTATGTGTCAAGTACTGTGCAAAATACTTGACATGCATTATCTCACTTAATCCTCACAATAACCTGAATTAGGAATTACTGTTATGTCCATTTTACAGACAAAGATTTCAAAGCTGGTAAGTAACAGTGCTAGAAACTCAAATCCTGGCCCATTTGACTGCAAGGGCTCTTTCCACTTCTGCATGGTGATGGTAAGCTATTATGTGTGGTCATGAGCATCGTCCCAGAGACTCTAGCAAAAAGATCATGGGTTTTGGGGTTTAAACAAATTTGGTTTCAACTCTTGGCTCTGTCATGTACTTGGGTCTTTGGCAAATCAATCTCATGTCTAAATGCCTAAATGTCATCATCTATGAAATGAGTATAATGTTATCTGGCTACAAAGGTTACTGTCAGGATTAAATGAGAAAAATACCCATGCAGGTGCCAGGTAGTTCCTGCCATATGTTAGATGCTCAGCAGACATTAATTTTCCACTTTCTATTGCCAGTAAGAGTGAGGTTCCTGACATTTATTTTCGGTGGGAAAAAGGAGGCACAGATCTTGAATGCTCATCATATAGAAATAATTCTGCATCTTTAAAGTGGTGTTCCTGTTTGAGAGGTAAATGAGGGAAGGGGGGAAGAAATGGTTATTACTTATAAATAATGCTCCCAGTAAAAATGTAAAGTTTTTTTTTTTTCCCCCTTGTGCTTCTCTCCTGACACCCAGTTTGGCAGCTTACCCTTCCCAAACATCTGATCCATTCTGTCAGGTTCTCTTGTTTCTGGTCCTCGCCCCTAATTCCCCCTGCAAAATTTTGTATTCTAGTTGACAAGGTGCTAATTGGATTAACAATTCAATGTGAATAGGAGTTAACATATGTGCATTTTAAAGAGCAGTTTTATGGGGGACTCTCCTTCCTGCTTTTGGTTAAGCTGAATCCTGAGGCCAGCTGTTGCTCTAAAACCTAGCAGGGAAGAAAGCAACTACCGAGTATATATTCAGGAAGTGGGGTAAGTCCTACCCAGTGGGGTAGGTCCTGTGAGGGATGGGGCCTAGGGGTGCTGGCCACATCTCTGAATGACAGTGACAGCAATGGCCAAGTGGTTTCTCTATTCAGGAGGGGAAAAAGTGGGTTCTCACGGTGGCAGCGGAAGGACAATCAGAACCTTGATGGCACCTACTTGTAGATTTTAGTATTTTGCCAAGTAAATCATTAAGAAATAAGTTGAAAAGAGCTTGAATATAGAAAGAAAAGTTGGGCTCAAAAGGGGAACTTATAGCCTATAAAACTGAATATATTAGATATGTAAATATATCATGAAGCAAGAGGAAACAAGTATTCTTTATAGAAAAGTTTAAAAGCCAATTACCTAAAATATTAATGGCAATGAAAGAAAAAAGTAACAATGTGGTTTGTTAAATTCAAATAACGAATCATTCTTTTGGGACCATATAATTAATGTCCCAAATGAAAAGTAAATAAGTGAATTTAAAAAGTTTTATCATTTGAAAAACACTTCAATAATTCTCAATTTCTATGCATTTATTGTTCCTTTTCATTAAGCCCCCTTTATTAGTTCTCATTTCTGAGAAAATTGTTTTTGATTTCAAGTGCTTCTAATGAAAAACACGTGAAAACCATATGAAATACTCCTTTGTTTTTAATACATTTAGAAAGATAAAAGTTGACTTGTTTATCTTTTTGGTAAAAATAATATGTAGCATGCACAAGATTTTATTCATTATTACAAAACAGTCAAGTCAGCCTCCTAACCCAAATCTAAGAATGACTGAGCAGCATAAAAAGTTAACTAAGATCTAATATCCTTCCGAGGACACTAAGCAAGACAAATTGAAACTTCTGAAATGCATAATTACCCCATTCTCTCATTATTCCTTTTGTTGTTAATATTACTAGAATTGTTAATAGTACAATTCAATTGTTAATAGTACAGTTGAGTCACCTAGTTGAAATTCAGACCTTGGTAACTACAACATGGTAAAAGCAGCAGACCATTTCATCTGACATCTTAACACTCATAACAAATACCTGTGCACACTGTCCTTCCAGGAGAGTCTAACATTTGCTGAGTCAGCCCTTTCTTAGCAGGACTGGTGAACCTGGAAACATCTCCTGCAAACGAGATTTAGTGAGCTGCACTAATGTCTCACAGTAAGAAATCTTCTACCAACAAATTAATCTTATATTTCAATAACAGTTGGAACAGTTAAGTGTCTGGGATAACTAACAAGATGACAGTTGGTGAAGAAAACCTTTTCCTTAGTGGGATAAACAGAAAGATAAGGTTTCAACATCAGAATGTGCAGTCAGTTGGAGCAATTAAACTGGAACACACGCAGAAGGTTGGAAGTTTCTTCCCTCTGGTCAAAACACCATGATTACAAAACTAAATTGGTAAAGATCACAATGTTTCAACGACAGTACAGTTAAAAGCAAGGGACTAGAATCACAAATGTTTTAACTGTAATTTCAAAAGTATGTTTACTTTATATAGAAGGGGCATTTTTGAGGAGTGTACAAACTGCATTTTAAAAAAATGAAGTAATTGTTCCACTGCTTTATAGTAGTTTTACAGATGGCTTATCCTCACTTTTAATTTATCTTCAACTCACAGTGATTTATGACATTTTTTTGCTGCAAGTTTTGCCATACCTCAGCTCTTATGTCAAATAGTTCATGATCTGTAGGTACAAATGCACAAGGTTGGACAGCCATGGATCTTTTGGAAGTAAAGTATCCCCTTATCATGTAGATAATTATTCCTTAACACATCTGCTGGTAGGTCTTGACTGTTGCTTATGAGTATTTCTTTAATCAAGGCATGCCTTTCCTTAACATAGAGAGACCACTTACAATACTGACACTTTGAAGAAAATAAAGAAAAAGAACATGAAGTACTAGCCATTGACTAGTACTGAGGTAAATTGATTTGTAGTCGTTACCTTTGTGGAGCTGACCAGATTGGCTAAATATGAGTTAACTAGCATCTACCAATTCTGAGGTATAGTTAATGTAATCAGGTTCTGACCTGGGCTAGTACAAGAGTCATCAGCGTCTGAAAACTGTGGTGAACACTCTGGATTTCTTTCCTTTGAATTCTGCCTGGCTTCTCTCCCATCAGTATCTTTATTGTCCTTTGATGACAACTACACAACCTGGTTGAAGGAAACATCTACTCTCATCTATGGGTGAGGAGTGTGTAAGAGTTAACTCTCCATTTTCCCCAAGGAGATGCAGTGGTTCTACAGTCTACCCCTTATTCCTTGCCTTGATGCTGTGTATGTGTCCGTAGGCAGATACTCCTGGATCCAGAATTGGCTTCACGGCTGGTCATCCATGGACGCTCTCAACATATTATAGGTTCACCCCACTGCTGTCTTCCTATAGAAGCTTCCCCACTGACCCCCACTTGTGCTCTCCATGCCCACTGCTTGCTGCCTTATGCTGGAGAAATCCAAACATTGTGAATACTGGACGATGTTTAAGGTTTCTCACCTTGAAATCTATTCTGCAATCTGTATGCTTACACTTCACAGACTTCCCTCAGCTCTTGACTGGGGCTAGCCTAGGTTTCTCCCATTGCTCTTTGCAGCCACACTCCCTCTACTCCACCCTTGCTCGACCCCCAGGGCCTTCTCTCTCTTGCAAATGATTTTTGACATTGACTTCATGGAAAAAAAGAGGCCATTATGTGGGAATTCACTCACTGTCCCTTCTTTCTACTTGTAAACTCTCCTTCTGTCTTTCATTATATCACACAAATAAATTTATAAAAACCTTTTCTGGGATGGGGTGAAAAGAGAGAGAGACATTGTCACTCTAAATATACAACTAATCCACCTCAAGTCCTGAGACAATTTAAAATGTAAAAAAAAAAAAAAAACGTGTTTCTTAGAATAAGGAAGTGAAATATTCCCAGTCCTGTTCTGGATCCTGCTCTTCTCTCTGGGCCCTCATGCTGCCTCAGTGATCCTGCACCCTTAGTGAGCTTCCCCAGTTCTTAGGAAAGCCCTCCCTGGCCATCCTATCTAAAGGTAGCTCCTCAGCCCCATTCAGTCACTTGCTGGTTTCTTTTTCTGCTTTAATTGTCCTTCATGGCACTTACCTTTATAATATTACATTATCTGTCTCCTCCCCCTAGATTGTAAGCTCCAAGAAATCAGGGGCTTCTTCTGTTCACTGCCAGGACCTCAGTCCCTAGACCAGCGTCTGGCAGCCACACGATATATTGTTTACGAAATCAGTGAACTATAGCTCTCAACCATATTGTCTTGCTTTCTCCTCTGCTTTTGCTGAATGCAAAAATATAAATACAACAACAATAAAGAATCCTTGGGCTCTATCTCCTTTTCAGGCTACGGCCCCTTCTCCTTCCTTTTCTTCATGAGGAAATTTACTGTAGCAAGTGTATATCATTCCCTGTGTCTACACATTAATTTCTATATTTCTGTTCTTCCCTCAACCCCCCAGAATCCTTAAAATCCATTATGAAGTGCTCAAATGCCCCTCAGTCAAGACTCAGACTGGGTACTTAATCTCTTATCTCAATCCTCCAGCATTTCTTGATATTAACATCTCCAGTGTACAGAAGTGGAAACTGAATATTTCTTGCAAGGTCATAAAGCTGGTGAGAGCTGCATCTGAACCCAAGTCTGTCTGGCACCAAAGCTGTCCTCCCTCCATTCCAACTCACTGAACTTACTAAGGTGTTATGCAATTTAGCCATTATATGTCAGTCTCCTTCAGTGGCTGCTGAGTGCCACGTAATCCATCTCCCTGTTGAGAAAATAAAGATCTTTTTGACTAACCTTTTTCCAACCAGGGAGTGTAACTGTTAGGAGGGAGAGCTTCCTTCTTCTAACAGGAATCTACAGCATGGTTGCTGGAGTGGTAGTTACTGACATTTATCCACAGTAATTTGTAATGCCCTAGCACTTAAAAGCCAAGCTTGTTACACAGTGGCCTTCTTTCACTGAGCTCCCGGTGGACAAATCAAGCTTACACCAGAATGTAACTTTTTAAAAGTAACAATTACACAATAAATTTAATAACACTTTTAAGCACTGGTAGAGTTTTTTTGTTTGTCTGTTTTTAGCAGAAATGAAAAAAAAATCATTACTAAGGTCCTTTATAATTTTAAAAATAATATAAATTTCTTACATAGTTGCTAATCTCATACCACCTGCTTCTAAAACTGAGGTCACTGAAGAAAAAAGTCTCAAAATGTTTAAAGAATTTCTAAATTCCTCATGTGCCAAGTCCTGCTCCTTTAGTAAACTCAATAAAGCATCAGTGCTATGGTGCATGGTTTGGATCTGGGGAATCTTCTTTTTGGGGGAAGGAGGGAAAGAGGATTTCCTCAGAGAAAACAAGACAAATCACATTGCATGTGACACAAAGAGCAGAGATCCGGCTTTGGTTCTTCCATTTTTTTTTTTTTTTTTTTTTAATTTTATTTTGTTGATATACATTGTGGCTGATTATTGCTCCCCATCACCAAAACCTCCCTCCCTTCTCCCTCCCCCCTCCCCCCCAACAATGTCCTTACTGTTTGCTTGTCGTATCAACTTCAAGTAATTGTGGTTGTTATATCTTCTCCCCCACCCCCCGCCCAGTTTTGTGTGTGTGTGTGTGTGTGTGTGTGTGTGTGTGAATTTATATATTAATTTTTAGCTCCCACCAATACTACTGCAATGAATTTGAGCAAGATAATGGCCTTCATTTCCCCCCTTCAGCAAGAGAGGGTTGGACTAGATCAGTGTTTCTCACAGTATGGTCTGCAGAACCTTGGGGAGGTCCCAACACTCTATTTTCATACTAATATTAAGATGTCATTTGCCTTTTCTGCTGAGAGATAATGGACAACACTGCTCTGGCACCTTAGCTGGAATTAAGGAACTGACAGTGAACTGTCCAAGCAGTCTTACTCTTTACTGTTGCACTCTAATAGTAGAATGACAAGAAAGCAGTCCAAATTTTAGTTTTATTAAATCTTGATCCTTGAATACATGCCTTTTGTATTATTATGCATTTATTATGTACAATATTAATGATGACATATTGCATTCTTAAAAAAATGCAAAGACAGTATATGTCAAGTGTTCTTGCCACAAAAACAGTAACTATGTAGGTACATGACTTTTCTATATTCTGTGTGATGAACTGCTGCTGCACATGCAAGTATGATGGCTGCCTTGAGGAAAAGCACTGGATTAAGCTGAAAAACTGAACTAGCTGCTTTTTCCATAGAATACCATTTTTACTTGAAGAATATTTGACAGACATATGTTGAAATATGCTAAAAGAACATAAGCAGACTTGGGTATGTGGCAGACATTTTGTAAAAATGAACGAACAGAGCTTGTCGTTACATTTGCTGCCAATGATACAAATCATTCTTTCAAGTGGCAATTCAAATTTTGGAAAACGTGAATTCACCACCAGGAGCTTGAAGCTTCCCAATACTTAATAACATTTGAGTTGGTTATGTTAAAGATTATGATTTTAAAATATAGTAAAATGAAGTATATAGAAGAGCTCCATAACTCAGTAAACTAGCACTTTCTAAATGATCACAGCATGATGGTACATGCATGGGTAAAAGACTCATTCAAGTCTAAGATAGACCAAAGTGTAACAGAATACAAAAAGTACATTGACATGGTTTCAAATTTCACAGTACAACCAAACTTTAAGAAATTATAATCTGATAAGTTTTGGTTTAATATCAAAGAAAAATATCCACAATTATTTGAAAGACAATCAAAAGACTCCCTCCCTTTCTAGCTACTACAAAACTGAATTTTCTTCAAATACTCCAACATAACATCACAACTGACTGAATGCAGGACCAAATATGACACTCAAACTGTCTTCTTTGAAGGCAAACTTTAAAGATATTTTCAGAAAACATAAGTCAGTGCCAGTCTTCTCATTAAACTAGGTTATTTATGTTAAAATGTAATGATCTTATTATTATTTCAAAATGAATTCATAAATATATATATTTCCACATATAATCACTAAATATGTTAAATATTGATAGATATTACCTACATAAACAAATGTTCTTTAGAGTCCTCAATAATTTTTGAGATTGTAAAGGGATCCTGACACAAAAAAGTTTAAGAACTGCTGAACTAGATGAAATCTAATGTTCAATCTCTTTTGAGATTTTATGATTGTGTGTTTGTATATGTGTGTAAATGAGAACAGAATACCAAATCTTGAAATGTGCTTTTTGTTAAGTTTTTATTCCCTTCACATTTGTTTACTTGAGAATATAATATGGCAGATCAATAGGAGAGAGTTTTGATAATAAAGTGTTATAATTCATCCTAATAAAAATATTAACTATAATTAAAATACCACTAGCTGGCAATGTTAGAATACAGATTAAACAATAAAATGCTTGAAAACAATCTTACAAATATGTAATGCCTCAGAAACTTATTTTATTTAATTTTATTTAATTTGAATATATGATTTTGCATTCAAAATCATTTTAAATTATTTCATCAAAACCAAAATAATTATAAGTTGCTCTTTCTAATTAATTTAAGTTGTATGCTGGAATTTTTGATGCCAATTAATTTTAAAACAAGAGCAACATGTTTACTATATTAAAAGCATTAGTAGAATAATGAATTTCTACTCCTATTAATATTAGACTTTCACTAACAAAATGCTTATCCTATTTTTGGCTTGCAAAATATCCTAAATACGCCTGTCAAACTACTTTGCTTTTATCCCTGTTCAACTCATCACACCAACCATCTGTATAAATAAAGATGTAAGCATCTGCTATATGGCAAATGGTCTCAGGGCAGATGTTTCTATCCTTGTATTCATGTCACTGGGGCCGGATACATTATTTGAACAGATGTACACAATCTGAAAATGTCGTGTCCCACAGTGAAATGTCTCCAACTGCTTTCTATCAAAGTACATAAATGCTATTTGCACCTGCATTTATGTTAATGATATAAAGGCAGCAGGGGTTATGACAAAGTGAGATGTGATACTATGAAATATATTTACATGGTTAATTGGAATTTCTGAGAGACTCTGGTGCCAAACAGCCACACTGACACTGATACATGCCAAAGTAAATAATCTATCAGCCTATTTTTTAAGCAGTGGAAATATGGCTATTTCAAACAACAAAAATACTCATAATCTGAATTTACTAATAAGAGTATTTTAAACTCTAACATTTTATACCAAAATAAGAAAATAACTTCCATATAGGGTCTACTTGATAAATTTTAGGCCACCCAGGATATGTCTGTTCTGTTCTACAAGGATATTTCTGTAGGTATGTGTATGTTTTCCATTTGTTCTTTTGTCAACAGCATAACATACTAATAATGCACAGTGGTATCTTGCAGAAGTTATCACATTGGAAAGTTTCAATTTCCAACACTAAGGAATTAACCAAAACCAGCTTGAAAATGTCAATTTGTACTTGGTTTGCAGCACAAAATGGTACCAAAAGTCCAAGAAATGCATTTACACCACTTGTTAAGATCAAAATGTTTCCATATGAATTTCACATATTTGGAAACATAATATTTTGGTAATACACAGGGAATAATTTTTTCCCTAATAATGAGGTCATAAAGCAATTTTAACCACTAAACACAAAGCATCAAATTACAGTGGTTCTCCTTGCTACTGTGCATTAAATGTGAGGGATGGAGAGCCAAAGAACTTGAAGTAGTAGGTTTTTTTTGTAGCCTCCCTGAGCTAAGAACTTGTGGGCACTTTCAAATAACATATTTATGACTTTATTAACTTGATATTTATAATATCAAATATGTACAAAGTAATTATATCCGAGTTAAATGTTATCCAAAATAACTTTTATTCTGCCAATTATCCTATATTTCTACTGTGCTTTAAGAGTCGACAAGGTGCATTTGTATACAGTTGATTCTCATTAATTGCAGATTCTGTTTATGAATTTGCCAACTTGCTAAAATTGATTTGTAACCCTGAAATCAATACTTCTGGTGCTTTCATGGTCACTGACAGACATGTGCAGAGCAAGGAAGAATTTGAGCCACCTGACATGCACAGTCCCAGCTGCAGTCAAACAAGCTGACACTCTGCTTCTTTGTTTCAGCTCTCATACTGTAAGCAAGTGTCCTTTTCATGGTCTATTTAATGCCATGTTTTTTGCATTTTTGTGCTATTTCTTGGTGATTTCATCATTTAGAATAGCCCTTAAGCACAGTGCTAAAGTGCTAAGCACAAGAAGACTGATGTGCCTTATGGAGAAAATATGTGTGTTAGATAAGCTTTGTTCAGGCATGAGTTATAGTGCTGTCTGTAAGTTCAATGCTAAAGAATCATTAATATGTATTTAAAATAAGGTATCTTTAAACAGAAACACATAAAACAAGGTTACGTATTTATTGTCGACAAAAATGTTGTGACCAGAGGCCCACAGGAACCTAATCTCGTATATTTCCTAGGAGCAATGAATGATTCAGTATTTGCTAATTCAGTGTTCCCAGTGACTTTATAGAATATAACTACTGCAAATAATGAGGATCAAGTGTACGTTATCTCATGTAACTGTTACGGGGCAAGAATTATTATCCCCATTGGAAAGATGAAGGGACTGAGGTTTATTGATTAATTCAAGATCACAGAGCATAAAAAGAAGGGCAGAAGAATGACCAGAGCTCAGTTGTCGAGCTTAGTGTTCTCTTACCAGTCTGAGACAGGAGGGGAAAGAAGGAGGAGGAAAATAAAAAATAGGAAGGAAGTTTAAGGAAATAGCTTTCATATCATGTTTGAAAGAGTAAAAACTGTGGTTAGATTACAAGATAATAAACCACTTTTAGGTTAAATCTTTATAAAAGTAAACTCCTACTTGGTTAGGCAGCCCAGTGTTATTAATTAAAACAGCTGCAAGACAGCAGAGCTTAGTTTGGTTTTACTTTTTCCCCCTTCACTCTTTGCTTATTGACTCTTCAAAGGCAATAAATGCAAGGGGACTTCAAAAAATTCATGGAAAAATAGAATTAAAAGATAATATAAATCTTTCCATGAAATTTTTGAAGACTCCTCATTTATGTTAAATGAACATTGCTTTCATTGACCTTAGAACTCCTGCTTGGTATTTCATTAAAACAAAAACCAAAACAAGATTTAAACATTTTCATAGTATCTAATATGATTTATAAAAAAAAAATTTGAGAGCTTAAAGCATTTTCAACATAATTTAATAAGTTGAGAACCCAGTGCATGTCAGGCTGCTTTAAACCCTGCTAAACACAGAAAATTCATGAACTTTATAAAAGACCTAACTGATACTAAAAGTCCGAAACAAATAAGATCTTTTTTTCTAAACTTTTAAAAATATATGAATATTAACTAGCTACCCCAAGTGTTCCTTATGTGACTTCTAAAATGCTATAATACCAAAGTGTTTATGTCTTTAAGATATAAGTGTATACTTTTATGTTTGTAAGAACGAAGTACATAATTTTATGTCTGTAAGACATAAAAAATATGTTTGTAGGGTGTGCTATAAGTATTTATTTCTAAAGTATTTCATTAAATGAGAAAATCCAGGGTTTTTTGTAAAGATCCAAATATGAATTCACATGATAGACAGGGACGGCTGTGCCTTGCATTCAAATAATATACAGATTTTGAAAATGAGTAATAGTTGTACAGTACATGCTTAGCTAACTGCAATGATTCTGGAGAGGGCCATTAAGACCCACTGTGTCTTTGCCTCAAAGCCACTGCTCTCTCCCTGCCCCCACTTCTTATGACTCTCATTAAACAGAAATGATATGCACAATTTGAAAACTACATTTTAACAATACAAATGTTATGACAGAGTTGACAAAAGTGGTAGAAGACCTGTACAAGACCTTTCTATTGTAGCAGACTTGCCTAGGAAATGGCAAAACTAAATTGTGAAGCTGGCAAATGAACGGAATTCTGAGTGATTCCAGTGAAACAGACCCTCACTGGACTTAAATGAAGACTCTTTCCTAACCAATTAATAGTGGACTTGTTTTAACCAACTGTGTAGGGACTTAAAATTCATCCTGCCCTATTCAAGGTGTAAACATCAATCCTCAATTGGCAGTGAACTTCTCCTTCCTAGCACATAAAAAACATAAAATTGTCCTTGGCAGAGAGCCATTTAGGGATGTTGTTAACCTGTGAGTTTTCTTATCTGGCAAATAAATAAATTCACTTGCATCTTTTTTCTTTCTTTCGGAAGCTGGCCACCAGGGATTGAACCCTGGACCTCGGTGTTGTCAGCACCTTGCTCTAACCAACTGAGACAACTGGCCAGTTCCAATTTGCATTTTCAATCACTATGGAGTTTTTTTCCTTCCTTCAACAAATCTAAAGTGGAAGTTTACAACTATATTTGACCTTATGTTGTTTTCATGCCTTTTTTTAAAAAAACAGTTTATTACTTACTACAATTTACTCTTTTCCAACACACAAAATACCCATGTTTATATTTCTATTAGTTCATTACTTGAAAAATATTCCAAGAGAAAAAGAAAGTTATGGGAAACAGTAAATCCTTTCCCCAAATTCTGAATGGATGAGATAGAAAATTGTAACAAAATAAGTCTCATGAACTTCTGACAATTCTATAAATAATAATCTCATACAGAAAAGAACAATGACAACACAATTATAGTGGAAAAATTAAATATAGTGTAAATTATCATAGAGTGATATTATGATGTCAAATCTCTTTATCTGAAATTAAAAAACATTTAAATAGAAGGAACTAGAATTCTGCATTATTTTTCTCAGTTCATAATGCTGCTAGTTCTTCTAGCTTTAAATCCACATTCCCTATCCCTTAAATTCCACTTGGTTGACTTCTGTACATATGTTAATGACCTGAAAAAATGTCATCTCTTCTGTTGTGTTTCCTGACCAGCCTCAAAATCTGTAGTTTAACCAACTGTCCCCTCATCTTGGTTTTCAAAGTATGTCATACTCACTTCTGGTTTAGCATTCATCATGCTTTGTTCTAGTTAATTACATACATGTCCGCTCTTCCAACAGGATTTTGTGTTTCCTAAAAGCACAGGTTTCATCTGATTAATCTTTGGATCCCTTTAGCATCTGACATAGTTCTGGTAAGAATTACCCTGGTGATCATTAAACCTGCTTCCACTGCATGAACTTCTGTTAGAGGACCGTATGCTGGTGCAGTAGATTTTCCTTAAGCTCCATAATCTGTGTGTGTATGTGTGTGTGTTTATAAGTTGGGAATTCCAAAGTACCATAATTTATAGATAGCCATCAATGATTTGTTAAAGAAATCAATCAGCATTTAATTAATAAATGACATGTGCCTAGAAAACTTCTCGTCACATAATTATATTTGATTACAAAAATATAAAAATAATCATAGTGAATAAATCTGATATTTTTCTTTGCTAAAAAAATAATAACAGGAATCCAGGATGCACAGGAAGCATTTGAATGAATGAATAACAAATAACTGGGCAATACTTAGGCCTTGTACATACTCATATATGTTGCTTTCCTTTCTGAAGTAATTTCCCATAATATAAGTTAAAATTTCTGCCTACTATGGTTTAAAATAGCCTTAAGCATTCATATATGTAACTAAGCATAATATGTTTATCTTAAGAAAAGAAAAAGAGAGTTGATAAAAAGAGTATTAGAAATATTCTTTATAAATTTACAGTGTGACACTGGGGACAAATAGTGAGCTTTGGATTTTGATAGATCTGGGTTTAAATAGTAGGTCTGATACTTGGTGATAGTGGTTGGTGATCTTGGCAAAAGTACCTAATACCTTCTCCCTGAACCTTTAAAATAAATATTATATCCAACTTATTGTGAGGAATAAATAAAATAAAGGATATAAAATTGTAAGTAGAGTGAATGGAAGCACTTGACTGAGTTCTTTTAGCTATTATCTCTGTTTCTCTGTCAAATTTCAGGTCTGGAACTTAAGCATCTTTGGTCCCAGAAAAGACTGATGAGGAAGTTGCTAGAGCTACTGAACTTGTAGGCAGGCTCAGGGGGTCTATTTTCTGACTAAGCCAATGGAGGTAACTAAGCTTATGCAATAGTCCAGAGAGGTAGACACAAAAACAAAACAAAACAAAAAAACCCTGATGAGAAGCAAAGCAGACAAGAGGTGTGAGAGGGACATGCTTTATCTCTCTATATCACCCAGAAGCCAAGCAGTTCATTGCTTAGTCACTCACACAGACTTTTAGACCTTTTAGACTTAGAAAAGAAAATCTAGTAATCCTGGCTTTTCTAACAGGGAAATTGAGGCTTAGGGGTAAAATAACTTGTTGAGGTTCTATAGCTGCAGGTCTAGGAAAGAAGTCAGCTTTCCTGATTCTCGGTCCATTATTCCTTCTTCTAAGCAATTATGCCTCTTCTTACTTGCTCAAATGAAGAAGATGGTACCAGCTAAGACACTGAATTTCCAAACCCCAATCAACAATCCTCTACAGCACTAATCTTCCAAAGGATGTATACCAGAGAACACTTTTAGAAAACGCACACTCTTTATTTTTAGTTAGGGTTTCCCCTCCTTCCTCCCATTCCCTTCTCTTTTTTTGCTCTAGTATTCAGGGCTGGATGTTGTATGAGTCTCCAGGACTCTTACCCTCCCTTTGGCCCAATGCCTGGATGAGAACAAAGCCAAGATGTCTGCTCCCCCAAGATGGGCCCCCTAGATCATGCTTGGCTTTCTTAGGCCATTAGGCATCCCGAGCAGGAGACAGTCTCATGTCCATCTTACTGACCAGCCTCCAAAGATGGAGATAGCCCAGATATGAGTAACAACAATTAAGATCAATAGTCACTATCATCTTATAAGTGCCTACTATGCAATCAACAATATGCTGGGTGATTTAAATATATTATCTCCTATAGTCTCCGCATATCCTATATGGTGGGCCTTAGTATCTTAATTTTGTAGATTCTGTACCTAAAGTTACACAATTAAGTGGTAGAACTGTGTTTCAAACCCAGGTTCCATGCTCTTAAGAGTTATGACACTACTTTCCTCATTGGTAGAGAGATCAAAGAGTGTTTGCTCCATTTAAGGGTTCTTCATAGAAAATTCCCTCCTTTCACTAAAGGCTACATTCTCCACTAAGGCAGCCCAATTTTGCATCATTAAATATATCATTTTTTCTCACACACACATCAAAATTTCTCTTCTATGTGGCAGAGACTAGGTGGGGGCAGGGGAAAGACTTGTATTACTCCTAAAGGTTAGAGTGTGCCCTTTATGGTGAAGACAATTTAATTATTCTTTATTAAGAAAGAATTTTCAAGAATTTATCAACCTAGTCAATGAGGCATGTACTTATAACTCAGGAATCCATGTACACACTCAAGTAACTTGCCAAAGAAAATGAACTTTTATGTATAATTGTAATTTTTGTTTTTGATTCTAGGAAATAAGTCACATTATGATTAGAGATCAGTGACATTAAATATTTAAATTACAACTATTGACAACATACACATTACCATTTTCCTCAGTATGGCTTATCTTACCTTGATCTTTTGGTGGTACTGATAAAGAATTCTGCATTATGATGTATTTGACTTGAATAGTACTTTCCTAAAAATAACCAAGCACAAATAATAATTAGAAAATAATTGAGATGTCATATTAATGCATACTAAAAATATAAATTATAAGCTGGTTTTAGTCTTTCTATTTATAACTACATGAATAAAAAGAAATGGACTGAGCCATTAAGAACTGATGTTTTTATTTTCTCCTCATTTTTCTACAGACTGGATTTTACTGAATGTACTAGAATGGGTGTGAAGAGGAACACAATGACATGTTGAGTTAGGGAACTTACCTGCATCTCTGCTCTTGTAGAGTCATGTATAAGTTGGCAACATTAAGATTCCCTCAAAATGCCCCACCTGACAATTATGTTTCATATACTCTGTTTAAGAAGAAATAACTAAAACGTGTAACAGTGTAGGTAAAGGTAATATAATTGCAGTGTATTCATTTGATAATATATAATTCAGTCATTAAAATATGATTATGAAAATTATGTAGCATCACAAAAATTTTGATGATCCAATACATTGAATAAACAAATGACAAACTAGCATTACAACTGTATAAAAAATAAAGGCATAGAAAAACTCATGGCAGAAAATATGTATATTTGCATTATGTTTGGTGTTATGAAATTATGAGTGTTACCCTTCCCTCTCATTTTAGCTATTTATTGTCTATAATGTGGGGTTCCATATTAATAAAACATTTGAATATAAAAATAAGACAATTAAAATCCTTAAAAATATATGGGTAAATATTTTTATAAGCTTTCACACAAAGAAGTGTTTCTAAGCATGACACCAAAGACAGGAACCATTAAGATAAAGACTGATACATTTTTTTCACTTAAAATTTTAAATATTTTTTAAACAAGAAAATGGGGCAAAATTAAAAGGCACAACTTCTACTTCTAGATATGATAGACTAACAAAGACCAGATTTGCCATTCTGCCTAAAACAACCAAACCACAGACAGAATATATGAGCCAATGTTTTAAAAACATTGGATGTCGGGTCATGAAAAACTGATCCCTGAGAGACAGGAAACAATTGAGATGAGCACAGGACTACACTGCAGGGAGAAAACACCCTGGTGGAGATTCTCAGAGTACCAGAGAAAAGAGAGCTGCACAGAAAGAGCACAATGAAGATGGTCCCCATCGACTATTCACCTTCCTAATGATAAGCACATGCAAATGAGCAAACACTCTGAGGCCAGAGAAAGATTCAAGGTGCTCTACCCTCACAGAGGGACAGGAATATTGCTGCTACCACTAGTCAGACTGAAAATATTCATAATTCACAGGCACAGGTTAAAGTACACAGAAGGTCTTGCCTTAGTTGGGGGAGAATAATTAGCTTTAGACTGAACATTTCTTTGGTTTCACATAACAAATCTTAAAGAAAGACATGAAAGGGTCTAACTGTTTCCAAATATCTTAACTGTGCACCAGAACAAAACTCAAGAATATTTATAGAAATACAAAAATATTCACCACACACCAAAGTAAAATTCATAATGCCTAATATCTAATAAAAAATTAAGAAGCATTAAGAAGCAGGACAATATGATCCATAATGTAGAAAATAATTGAAATTGACCCAGGACTGACACAAATGTTAGAATTAGCAAACAAGAATATTAAGTGTATAACTGCATTTCCTATGTTCAAAAATTTAAGTACAGGCAGGAAAATATTTAAAAAGACCTAAATAAAATTTCCAGAAATGAAAACCACAATATATAAGATGAAGAACACACTGGATGGGGTTAATGTCATATTAGACATGTCAGAAGAAAATATTAGCAAATTTGAAGGCATAGCAATAGAGACTATCCAGAATGAAATTCAGGGAGAAGAGAGTAAAAAAGCAAAACAAAAAGAGCATCAGTGAGCTGTAGGACAATTTCAAGAAGCCTAATATACCTGTAGTTGGAGAGGAGAGAGATGAAAGAACAGAAAAAAATACTTAAAGAAATAATGTTAGAAAATTTCCAAATTTGATAAAGCTATAAACACACAGATCCAATCATCTCAAAAATCTGATGCACATGAAGCATGAAAACTATGCCAAGGTATATCATGATCAAATTGATCAAAACTAGTGAAAACAAATTTTAAAGGCAGCCAGAGAAAAAGGAACATTGCATACAGAGGAACAATGGAAAGGATAAGAGACTTCTTACTGGAAACAGTGCAAGTGAAAAGACACCAAGCAACAACTTTAAAGTACAGAAACAAACAAACAAACAAAAAACCCACCAACAACTCTGTAATCTAGAATTCTATGTACTTCCAGGAAAACTCCAGGCATCTGGTGATGTCTACTGAACATTTAAGGAAGAAACAATACCAACTATACATAAATTCTTTCAGAAAATTGAAAAGGAGGGAATCCTTACTATCTAAGAACTCAGTGTTATCTAGATACCAAAACCAGACAAAGCCATTATGAGAAAAGAAACCTACAGACCAATTGATCCTTTATAAGTACAGATGTGAAAGTTATAAACAAAATTTTAGCAAATCAAATCCAACAATATGATAACACATCATGACCAAGTAGGGTTATCCTAGGAATACACACTTGGTTTAACATTCAAAACCAATTTAATTCACCATGTTAACAAACTAAAAAAGAAAAACTACATAATCATCTCAACATATGCAGAAAATGCATTTGACAAAATCCAACATCCATTCCCGATTAGAAACTTTTAGAAAACTAAGAATAGAAGGGACCTTCCTCACCCTAGTAAGAGCATCTATGAGAAACCCAAAGTTAACAATATGCTAAATAATGAAAGACCAAATGCTTTTCCCTCTAAATTAACAAAAAACCAGGATATCTACTTTCACCATAGTATTCAACATTGTATTGGAAGTTCTAGACAGAGCAATAAAGCAAAAATAAATAAAATGTATCCAGACTGGGATACATACAATTGTCTTTATTTGCAGGTGGCATGATTATCTATGCAGAAAATTCAATGAAATCCACAAAAAAGCTCCTCAAACTAATGACTGCATTTAGCAATGTTTCAGAATACAAACAAACAAAAATAAATTACATTTCTATATGATAGCAACAATGAGAAACTGAGATAATTCAGAAACTGAAATTTAAAATACCATTTGTAATAGAACAAAAAAATGAAATAAATAAGGATACACCTGAAAGGATATGTGAAAGACCTATACACTGAAAACTACAAAACACTCCATAAGAGTAAGTCCAAAAGACCTAAATAAATGAAGAGATATGCCATGTTCACAAGTCAGAAAAGTCAATGTAGTTAAGATGGCAATTCTCTTCAAATATATCTACAGATTCAACATAACCCTAATCAAAATCCCAGCAGAATTTCTGCAGAAATTAACCAACTTATTCTAAAATTTATAAGGAAATGCAAAGAACTTAGAATATCCAAAATTGTCTTTAAAGAGAAAAAGAAAGCTGAAAGACTAATACAACTTTAGTTTCAAGACTTTTAAAGCTAAAACTATCAAGATAACATGATATTGATCAAAGATTGACAAATACATTAGTGAAATAGAACAGAGTCCAGAAATAAACTCACAAATATATGACTAATTTTTCATAGAAATCTAAAGGCAAATCAGTGGAAAAAGGATAGTCACTTCAACAAATTTGATATCCATATGCAGAAACAACAAAAAAGAACCTTGAGCTGTACCTCACACCATATACAAAATTCAAAACACATTATATACCCAAATGTAAAACCTAAAAGTATAAAACTTCTGAAAGAAAACATTGTGATCTTTGGTCAGGCAAAGATATCTCAGATATGGCATCTAAAGCATAATCTATAAAATAATAAGCTAACAAGTTAGATTTAATCAAAATTAAAAACTTCTGCTTTTCAATAGACACTGTTAAGACAATGGGAGAAAATATTTGTAAATAATAAATATGATTAAGAAATTATATCCAAAATAGAAAGCTCTTAAAACTCAATAAGAAAACAAACAACCCAATTTACAAAATGGGCAATGAATCTAAACGTACAATTCACCAAAAAGGATATATGGTTTACAAATAAGGTCATGAAAAGATGCTCAATATCATTAGCTATTAAGAAAATGCAAATTAAAACCAAAATGAAATAACACATCTCTAGTAGAATGGCTGATAATTAAAAAAAAAATTGACTTCAGCAAGTGTTGGCAATGATGTAACAGAAATAGAAGTCTTATATATACACTGCTGGTGGTAATGTAAATGGTAGCTACTTTGAAAAATAGTTTGGTATTTTCTTCAAAAGTTAAAGATACATCTACCATGTGACCCAGCTAATCCCTTCCTACTGACCCAAGAGAAAACGAATATGAATGTTCACAGCAGCTTTACTTGTAGTAGCCCCAAACCAGAAACAACCGAAATGTTCATCAACAGGTGGAACATATAAACATTCAATGGAATGCTACTTAGCAGTTTAAAGAAACAAACTATTGATCCACATTAACAGATTCAGGAATGAATCTGCAAAAACATTACGCTATATGAAAGAAGCCAGACAAAAAGAGTACATACTGTATGATTCTACTTTTACAAGAGTTTAGAAAATGTAAACTATAGTGACAGAGAGCAGACTAATGGTTGCCTGGGAACAGGGGAGACAGGGAGGGTTGGGAAGAAGAACCTTCAAGTGGGCATGAGGAACATATATCCATGCATTGGAGTGAAGGATATATTCATTATCTCGATTGTGGTTAAGGTATATATATAAAAATTTATTGCATTGCATTTCAAATATGTGCAATTTAGTATATGCCAATTATATCTTAACACAGCTGTTAAACCACTAAAAAGTAAATATTGGGGGGGGAATTAAAAAGTTAAAATAGACATAATAGACATGCATTTATTCACTTAACAAGTGGTGTTTGAGATACTACTACACACTCTGGAAAGGATATACAAAACATGGTCCTCGTGCTCATATCTAGCATAAAGCAAATTAACAAGAATGAGAAAACATTCCACTATAAAAATTAGCAAAGACTTAAAAAATTTATAAAATAAGTCATTTAAATTAGTAATCATTAGAAAGAATACGCCATACTAAAAATCAAAGAAATGCACAGTTCTAAAATAAAACCACTTTTGTTTGTCTACAAGCTGGCAAGAAAATAAGTAAAATAACACAAAATGTTGGGAAAGTCTGAGGAAAGGGGCATGCTCATTTACTTTGTGCTATATGGTTGGTACAAACTCTTTGGGGGTAGTTTGGCAATGTGAATCCCAAGCCTTAAAGTTCTGCATTCCTTTTGGCCCAGATCTTCCTTCCACTTCTAGAAATTTATCTCAGAAAATCATCATGGAAATGTGTAAAGCATTATCTCTATTATGTTTACAAAAAATTTCAGGGTGCTATTTAAAATACACAAAAAATGCAAAACTCTTATGCCAATTGGGACATATTTTTATAATGAAGCTATTTTTAAAAATGTTTCTTAAAATCTGAGAAAAGTTTGTTTCTGTATAAAAGGGTTAGTTACAGAGCAGCATAATTTGATTTCTGTTTTATACCTATGGATATATTACAAAGTTTACCCAATGAACAACTGCTACCTTTGCAATCAGAAAAAAATAATACTAGTTTTTATTTTAGTTGTTTTGGAATACTATAACATATTAGAAAAAAAGTGCCATTAAAATAATTTTAACCATACTCCCAGTATCTTGGTATTTAAAGTAGAAAACTCATTCAAATGGAGTTATATTGTCTTTTGCTGCCACACAAAGCACTGCTATATTTAATTCCATTGTAATTATGAAAAATGAGTAATTTATGTCATAAATACACATAATACTTATTAAAGAAAATATTCGGATAATCACAATATTGCATATTATGATTGGATTGGATTCATTATATAAATATGATAGAGAAAAAGATATATCAGTCACCTAAAATCTAAACGGCATTTTTCAGACTTTATACAAGGAAAGTCAATGTGCATTTTGGTACTCAAGGCATCATGGTATACCACTAGCAGTCACTGTGTCCTTCACAGTATGCAAGAATTGCTGAAAATTATAACCTGACTTTTCTTACTTGAATTGCTGAAAGGTATAAGTAAAAAAATCCCATCAGAAAGGAACAAAAATTAAATAATGCAAACAGCAAATGCCATCAATTACAGCAAGATCTAATACAATGTGCTTTATAAATCACTTTTATATTACTTTTAACTTTAGTTAATATTCCATTTTTAAACAGAGTTGATTAAAAATGAAAATTAGGTGAATTGGTTACTTGAGAAAGTGACAGCTTGATGGTGTTGGAAATGGAAATTTTCCATTTATTCCTTGTTGAGAAAACCTAAGGCAGACGTTGCATTGTCTTTGTTATGCTGCCTTGCAAAGGTTCCTAAAAATAAATTTAGATAAAGAACCTTAGAGAATAAAAGAAAATCCTTTGCTCTATGCTCAGAAGCTTATTAAGATTAACCCATCATGTATGTGTGCCAGTGCATGCTCATCTGTGTGTGTGCGCACCAATCACAGAGTTGCACAGAGTTGTCAATCTAGATTATTATTTCCAGGAAACTATTTCCTAGGGAATAAACATGTCATACATCACCAGGCCAACACACCGTCATTCAGACAAATGTCATAATATAATAAATTCAGCTAGGAGAACTTGAAAAATGAAAATGTAAAAAATAAAATAAAAGGTAATGAGTCTTTTGGTGTCTTACAATTGATGATTTACAACAGGCTCTCCTTTCTATATTGAGATGATGCTACTAACCTACTCTGATTGGGCAGAAGTTCTTTTTATAGTCTGCCTTCTAGTTTTGATTCTACTGTGATCTTGTGCCTCTTGATTTTAGAGCATAATGCGGTGATAGTTCTACAAGATTTTAGGTTTGGGGCTAGAATCAGAGTTAGTGCATCCAAAGATGATGGCTTCACTTAGACTGCACTCTACACTATAGCTCTTTTGCAATGAATGTTACTATATGCTAGACCCCACTGTAAGGTAATTTTCACACACCTCTTATCCTCACATGAGGATAACTGTTATCACCAAGTTAATTAATTGAGGCTCAAAGAAAATTAAGTAACTTGCTCAAGGTCACTCAGATGAGCTAGAATTCATTCCCCAGGTGTGTCTGATATTTAAGTCCATATATATGCTCATGCTTTCCTGTGTGCAGATTCTACCTCTCCCTCAATCCTGCCTCTCTTTTTCTTTCTCATAAATACACATACACACATACATGTGTGCATACACCAAGTCAATGGAAATCTATACAGAACATCTTTGTGCCGAATATTAGAATTAAAGGAAAATCAGTGAAACAAAGAATGGGAAGAGCAAAGTAACAGGGAAATAACAGGGAAAAGTATTTAGATAAGTTGGGAAAGGAATGAATCTGATAAATAAAAGAATTCAGGGTGAAATGATAGCTATCTTCAAATACTTGAAGAGCTGTTATTTGGAAGCAGGATTACAGGAATCCTATGTAACTCTAGTTGGCAGCACTAGGACCAGTTAGGGACACAAAGTTACAAGGAGACAAATTTCAATTAGATGTAAGAAAGAACTTTCTTATGCCTCCAGCTTTATTTTTTTTTGCTGAGCATTGCTTTGGCTATTCGTGGTCTTTTATTGTTCCATATAAATGTCTGAATAGTTTTTTCCATTTCTGAGAAAAATGTCTTTGGAATTTTGATGGGGATTGCATTGAATTTGTATATCACTTTGGGTAGTATGGACATTTTCACTATGTTGATTCTTCCAATCCAAGAGCATGGAATATCTTTCCATCTTCTTGTATCCTCTCTAATTTCTCTCAGCAGTGGTTTGTAGTTCTCATTATAGAGATTTTTCACCTCCTTGGTTAACTCAATTCCTAAGTATTTTATTTTTTTGGTGGCTATTGTAAATGGGCAGGCTTTCTTGATTTCTCCTTCTGCATGTTCACTATTGGAGAAAAGAAATGCTACTGATTTTTGTGTGTTGATTTTGTATCCTGCTACTGTGCTGAAATCATTTATCAATTCCAACAGTTTTTTTGTAGAGGTTTTAGGCTGTTCGATATATAGGATCATGTCATCTGCAAACAGGGACAGTTTGACTTCATCTTTTCCAATCTGGATGCCCTTTATCTCCTTCTCTTCTCTGATTGCTCTGGCTAGTACTTCCAACACTATGTTGAATAGGAGTGGTGAGAGTGGGCATCCTTGTCTAGTGCCTGTTCTTAAAGGAAAAGCTTTCAGCTTTTCCCCATTCAGGATGATATTGGCAGTGGGTTTGGCATATATGGCTTTAATTATGTTGAGATACTTTCCCTCTATACCTAACTTATAGAGGGTCTTTGTCATGAATGAGTGCTGAACTTTATCAAATGCTTTTTCAGCATCTATAGAGATGATCATATGGTCCTTGTGTTTGAGTTTATTAATATGGTGTATCACATTTATTGATTTGCGTATGTTGAACCAACCTTGCATCCCTGGGATGAATCCCACTTGATCGTGACTTTAAGCTATACTACAAAGCTATAATAACCAAAACAGTATGGTACTGGCATAAAAACAGACACACTGACCAATGGAATAGAATAGAGAATCCAGAAATCAACCCACACACTTACTGCCATCTGATCTTTGACAAAGGCACCAAGCCTATACACTGGGGAAGGGACTGCCTCTTCAGCAAGTGGTGCTGGGATAACTGGATATCGATATGCAGGAGAATGAAACTAGATCCATACCTCTCACCGTATACTAAAATCAACTCAAAATGGATTAAGGATTTAAATATACACTCTGAAACAATAAAACTTCTTAAAGAAAACATAGGAGAAACACTTCAGGAAATAGGACTGGGCACAGACTTCATGAATACGACCCCAAAAGCACGGGCAACCAAAGGAAAAATAAACAAATGGGATTATATCAAACTAAAAAGCTTCTGCACAGCAAAAGAAACAATTAACAGAGTTAAAAGACAACCAACAGAGTGGGAGAAAATATTTGCAAAATATACATCTGACAAAGGATTAATATCCAGAATATATAAGGAACTCAAACAACTTTACAAGAAGAAAACAAGCAACCCGATTAAAAAATGGGCAAAAGAGCTAAGTAGGCATTTCTCTAAGGAAGATATCCAAATGGCCAACAGACATATGAAAAAATGCTCAACATCACTCAGCATCCGGGAAATGCAAATCAAAACCACATTGAGATACCATCTAACCCCAGTTAGGATGGCTAAAATCCAAAAGACTATGAACGATAAATGCTGGCGAGGCTGCGGAGAAAAAGGAACTCTCATACATTGTTGGTGGGACTGCAAAATGGTGCAGCCTCTATGGAAAATGGTATGGAGGTTCCTTAAACAATTGCAAATAGATCTACCATACGACCCAGCCATCCCACTGCTGGGAATATACCCAGAGGAATGGAAATCATCAAGTCGAAGGTATACCTGTTCCCCAATGTTCATCGCAGCACTCTTTACAATAGCCAAGAGTTGGAACCAGCCCAAATGCCCATCATCAGATGAGTGGATACGGAAAATGTGGTACATCTACACAATGGAATACTACTCAGCTATAAAAACGAATGAAATACTGCCATTTGCAACAACATGGATGGACCTTGAGAGAATTATATTAAGTGAAACAAGTCAGGCACAGAAAGAGAAATACCACATGTTCTCACTTATTGGAGGGAGCTAAAAATTAATATATAAATTCACACACACACATACACACACACACACACACAAACCGGGGGGGGGGGGAAGAAGATATAACAACCACAATTATTTGAAGTTGATACAACAAGCAAACAGAAAGGACATTGTTGGGGGGGAGGGGGGGAGGGAGAAGGGAGGGAGGTTTTGGTGATGGGGAGCAATAATCAGCTACAATGTATATCGACAAAATAAAATTAAAAAAAAAAAAAAAGAAATTCAAAAAAAAAAAAAAAAAAGAAAGAACTTTCTTCTGACTACTGATCTCCGGCTATGAAATGGGATGCTACGTACTGAACTTCATCACTACAAAAGTTGAAGCAGAATCTGGCTGAAGTTTTTTAAATTTCAGCCATAAGAAAAACACAGTATACCTTAGGAAAGTGACAGGAAAGTTCTCAGAAAGGTTGTATAACCTCAGACATCATATAACTGAAAAAGCCACATTTCTTTTGCTGTATGAAGGAAATGAAAATGGTCATGACACATAGAATGAAAAAAGGAACTGCCTAGACGAACTAGTAATTCTGAAGTATTCAGTACTACTCTTTGCCTTTTATATACTCAGGTATTGTTTGATCAAAAAAATTATATACCATGATCAAGTGGGATTTATTCCAGGATGCAAGGATGGTTCAACATATGCAAGTCAATGAGATACACTGCGTCAACAAAGTCAAGGACAAAAACCATACAATTATCTCAATAGATGCAGAAAGAGCATTCAACAAAATTCAACATCCTTCATGACAAAGACTCTCAGCAAATTAAGTTTAGAAGGAAAATATCTCAACACAATAAAAGCCATTTATTACAAACCAATCACTAATATCATCCTGGAAAAAAAGCTTTCAGCTTTTCCTTAAGATCAGGAACAAGACAAAGATGCCCACTCTCACCACTCCTATTTAACATAGTATTGGAAGTGCTAGCCAGAGCAATCAGGCAAGGGAAAGAAATACAGATTGGAAAGGATGAAGTCAAATTGTCCCTGTTTGCACAAGACATGATTTTATATAGAGAAAAACCTAAAGACTCTACCAAAACACTTTTAGAGCTGATTAACAATCTGAGTAATGTTTCAGGATACAAAATCAACATCCCCAAATCAGTAGCATTTTTATACTCTAATAACTAGAAGAAAAAGAAATCAAGAAACAAGACTATTTACAATAGTTCTCAAAATAAACAAACAAAAAAACCTAGGAATCAATTTAACCAAGGAGGTGAAAGATCTCTACAATGAGAACTACAAAATACTACTGAAAGAAATTAAAGAGAACACAAAAAGGTGGAAAAACATACCATGCTCTTAGATGGGAAGAATTAACATCATGAAAATGTCCATTCTACCCAAAGCAATCTAAGGATGCAATGCAATAACCATCAAAATACCAATGACATTCTTCACAGAAATTGAAAAAGAAATCCTAACATTCATATGGAACAAGAAAAAGGCCCCAAATAGTCAAAGAAATCCTGAGCAAAAAAAAAATAAAGCTGGAGGCATAACACTACCTGACTTCAAATTATATTAGGAAGCTATTGTAACCCAAACAGCATGGTACTAGCATAAAAACAGACACTTGGGCCAATGGAACAGAATAGAAAACCCAGGAATGAACCCAGGAACTTACAGCCAACTGATCTTTGACAAAGGCAACAAGAACATACACTGGGGAAAAGACTGTCTCTTAAATAAATGGTGCTGGGAAAACTGGACATCCATATGCAGAAGAAGGACCTGTACCTCTCACCAATACCAAAATCAACTTAAGATGGATTAAAGACTTAAATATAAGACCCCAAACCATAAAATTACTAAAGGAAAACATAGAGGAAACACTCCAGGAAGTAGGACTAGGCAAAGACTATGAATAAGACCCCAAAAGCACAAGCAACTAAAGAAAAAATAAACAAATGGGATTACATCAAATTAAAAAGCTTCTGCACAGCAAAGGAAACAATCAACATAGTGAAAAGACAACCAACAGACAGAGAAAATATATGCAAACTATATATCTGATAAGGGATTAATATCCAGAATATATAAAGAACTCAAAAAACTATACAGTAAAAAACCAAATAATCCAATTAAGAAATGGGCAAAGGAGCTGAACAGACATTTTTCAAAGGAAGACATAGAAATGGCCAACGGGTACATGAAAAAATGTTCAACATCACTAGTCAGCAGAGAAATGCAAATCAAAACCACATTGAGATATCATCTCACTGCAGTTAGACTGGCCAGTATTAAAAAGACTGAGAAAAACAAATGCTGATGAGGATGTGGGGAAAGGGGAACTCTTCTACACTGCTAATGGGACCACAGTTTAGCACAGACATTATGGAAAACAGTATGGAGGTTCCTCAAACAACTACAGATTGAACTACCATATGATCCAGCAATCCCACTACTGGGTATATATCCAAAGGAATGGCAATCATCATGTTGAAGGGATACCTGCACTCCCACATGCATCGCAGCTCTATTTACAATAGTCAAAATATGGTACCGACTTAAATGTCCATTGACGGATGACTGGATAAGGAAAATGTGGTATGTATATAAAATGGAGTACTACTCAGCATAAAAAAGAATGAAATTCTGCCATTTGCAGCAACATGGATGAGTCTGGAGAAAATTATGTTAAATGAAATAAACCAGATAAAGAGAGGGAGGGAGGGAGGGAGGGAGGAAGGAAGGAAGGAAGGAAGGAGAGAGAGAGAAGGAAGGAAGGAAGGAAGGAAGGAAGGAAGGAAGGAAGAGAGAGAGAGAGAGAGAGAGAGAAAGAAAGAAAGAAAGAAAGAAAGAAAGAAAGAAAGAAAGAAAGAAAGAAAGAAAGAAAGAAAGAAAGAAAGAAAGAAAGAAAGAAACCACCACAACAATTCTCTCAAGAGAATTGGATACTATGGGGAGGGTACGGGGGTGGTTTGAGGAGTGATGGGTTGGGTAAAGGGCATAAAGAAATATTATGATTTGTACTAATGAATATGCTAATAATAAAAAAAATAAAAATTAAAAAAATTTTAATGCACTTGACAACTTTTCTGACCTGTTTTAAACAATTTTATGTGCCCATTATATTTCACTATTTTGTTTAACTTTTCAAGTAAACTTTATTAAAGTATAATTTACATACAACAAAATGCACCCCATTTTAAGTGTATACTTAGATGAATTTTGACAAATGTATACTCCTGTGTAGTAATCACTGAATTAATTATGTATTTTTGTTTTTCTCCCTATATTTTATGATGCTTTGACATCTTGGGGGTTTTGCTAGCAAGGAAGAGACTACCCTTCCCAGGGCTAGCTAATTCCTAGAGATAGCAAAATGACTCTCCTGTGAGAGTGCCTTTCATGCACAAACCAAACTATCCAAAGCTCTTACCCCCAACCATCTCCTTTATCTAACTCTCTAATATTAAGCCAATATTCCCTTGCCTAAATCACCCCAGGGTGATTTTACCGTATAGCCCAGAGTCTACTGGAATTATATAAACTAGCCAACCCTAAACTGTTTACACTGCCTGCCTTTCCCAGGAAAGCCACAATAAAGGCTCTGGGCCATACCTTCCTCTAGCTCCTTCTGCCTTCTGACTGACCCCGAACTTCCCCATGTGGCACTGAGTGGCATGGTATGCCCCCTCCTCTTGGGAACTGTAAGTAATACACTTTTTTTCAAAGTCAGTTGTCTCCATGTCTGTCACCTTACCACACGTGATAAAAACAAATCCAAATACACTTTAAAACAATCACCCGAGTGAAAATATACCACTTCAAAAATTCCCTCATTACCTCAAAAAGTTCTCTGGTGCCCTTCTGTAATCAATTCCCATCCCTCACCCCTGGCCCCAGGCAATCACTGATGCTTCCTGTCACTACACGTAAATAAGTTTACACTACAGGTAAAATGATTTTTACTTGTTCTAGAATTTCATATCATTTCATATAAATCAAACAGTATATATTCCTTTCTGCATCAGTAGATCTCTCTGTTGCTGAATGGTATTCATTCCATCATATGAATATAACACAATTTGTTTATCCATTCACCCACTGATTGGCATTTGAGTTTTTGCCAAGTTTTGCTTATTATAAATAAAGTTGCTATAAGTATTTGTGTTCAAGTTCTTGTGTAGATAAATGTTTTCATATTTCTTGGGTAAAAACTTAGGATTGGAATTGCTGGGTGGTATATTAACTGTATGTTTAACTTTATAAACAATTGCCTGTTCTCCAAAGTAGAGACACCTATCTCATTGAAGTAAAAAAAACTACCTGTTCTAAGCAATGAAGCAATTCATATTTCTCAAAATCAAGAAGACTCAAATACCTTAAGGCTCAATGTTGTTAAAATAAATAGAAGCTTACATACATAAATCCCTACTAATAATAGTATTCATTATTTGCTCAGTTGTAATAAATGCTTATTCCCATCTCAATCTGTCCTATTTAAGAAATAAATAGAAATTCTCAAATTGATACTAAAGGATTACAGAAGCTAAAAATTAATCTACAGAATAAATTTTGATCCATTTAGTAAATTCTTAGTGTTCGAATTAATGTTTCCATTAATATAATGTGTTAATATTTGGCAATCTTCCTTCTCTAAATGGCTACATACTGCTAATGAGCTAGAAAAAAAAGTACCTCTTTAAATCTAAATATTTCTAAATGTCAGACGCTGACAGAGTAAAATACTTATACAGCCAATCTGGGGGGACTAGTTTAAGAGTCCTTCAAAGCATTTCCTATTGTATGTAGAGTTGGGAAAACATTGGTAGTCCTATTTTCCCTAATTTTTCAGACCTGTTGTTAAGGGGGTTTCTGTGGAAGCTCAGACTGGTCCCCAAACCCAAAACCCTAAAAAACTAGACTGACCTTTTCATGTTTCAGGATCATGTTCCAGCTCAATCTCAAGTATGCAATAAGCTAAAAAGTTGTGGAAGGATCAATGAACTGAGTCGGGAAATGTAAGTTTTTTTAACTGAAACCTCTTACTGTGTGACCTTGGACAAGTTATTTAGTCTTTTTTTCTGTTTCAGTTTTGGCAATTTAGGAAAGGAGAGATAATAATACTTAACTCATCTGGTTGAAGAAAAGATTATACTAGATACTATACATTGAAAATACTTTGTAAAAAAAAAAAACACTTCAGAAAACAGGGTTTCATATACGTTAATAAAGTTTTCCAGGATTCTTTCAAAAGAAAAGAAATGTTTACTATCTTTGGCGTTGTTTTTTTTAAAGAAATATACTGGAACATACTTAAAAGTACAAACAACATTATTTTCAATTCAAAGATGTAATCATTTACCCTTGTAAAGTGTATCACATATATATACTTTTGTTCCTTAACGTGTTGCATTTATGATTGGACTAGGTAGGTTAGTAATGTTTGTGAGGGCATTTTTCTACCTCAGTAAAAATCTATTCAGGAAAATATGTTCTAACCTAGACACTTATTTATTTTTCCTTCACAGGTTTTCTATAAATTTTCTTCCAACTCTTATGGCTCTAATTAAAACTGTAAATTTACATTTCTAGTTCCCAGGTTCCAGGGTGAAATTTTCTCTGCTTACTACACATCTCTACGTGGCTACCTCCAAACCAAATGCAGCCCCTGCCTCCAAATATGCTCATCCCCTGAAGTGTTTTTCAATGCCATTGACTCAGCTCTATCCCCACCATTACTGCCTTAGGTTAGGTCCTTGTTGCTTCTTGCCTTTATTACAAGAGCCTCTTATATTGTCTTCCTGCCTCTAGTTTTATATCTTTCTAATCTATTCTCTGATGCAGCTAGAATATTTTACCTTTCTCTTTTTAATTAAAACTTTTAAAAATCAAAGTTATGTTAAATATTTCTATCCAGCTTATTATTTCAAAAATGCAGTCATCGTGTCCTCTTCCTTAGAGACATTCACTTTTAATTCTTAGACCTGATTCTTCCCGTACAGTATTTATATCTCCATATTTGTCAATAGCATGCTTATAATCTTACTCTTGATTGTTCAGTTTTTGGCAGTATCTATTGATGTTTGGTGGGTCTTTCAATCTGGGAAGTTGGGCATTTGAGTTCCTGGAATATTTTCTTCAATTATTTTTCTGAGATTTCTTCATTTACTTTTCTCTGATCTTTTTTTTTTTCCCCTTGAATTCCTACTGTTCAGATGTTTACCCTCCATGGATGGTTACACATTTTTATATATTTTTTTCCTTTCGTATGTTTACTCTCTTTTCTTCTTTGCTCTGGAAAAATTCCTTATCTTTATCTTCCAGTGTTTCAATTGAGTTCAATCAGTGATTTTTAAAATTTGAAGGAATGTCTTATTAATTTTGCCATTACTATACTCTTCCATAATGAAAAGTGACAGATAATTGACTTAGTATAAATTTCCTTTGATTTAAAAATTATTTTATGTAAATATAAAAATGTCCTAGTCTCTTGAGTTTATCTAGTGTCAAGCTTAGGGACTTTTCAGATACATAAACATTGTTTTAGGTTTCATCACCTGCAGATAATAAGTCTTTGGAAACAATGATTTCCAATATTATCTATAAATGCAATACATTGACAATGCTTTCCTGTTAAAGACCTTGCTGCATTTTAATTAAGTCTAAAAAGACCTAAGATTTAGCAAGTTTTAACAAATAGGCATCCTTCCATTTCTTATTTGTTTAAATGTCTAAGATGTAAGAAAAATATTTGTTTCTTTCTACATCAAAGAGAATTTCCAGCCTGATTCCCAATGCTGACAGAATGAAGAAATCATTCAGGCCAGTGAGGTTACCATCACGATGAAGATAAAAGCATTTCAAAAAAGAATGGCATCATTTGGTAATAAATGACACTCAGCAGCAAAATAAATACCATAAAATACAGAGATTATCATTTATACCTCCATGATATAGATACATATTGTGAAACTGTTCAATGTTTTGTTCCCTTCAATCAGTCTGGGTGGCAGTGCTTCAATCAGTTTGGATTGAATTCATTACTTTCAAAATGATCACATTCCCATTATTTTTGCTCTTCTCTTATCTATATTCAGTGATGAAATAATCTTTAAAGTAAGCAAGTTTACAGAAAATTTATATAATTTTAAGATCATTTTGGATTCCTCACATTCCTTTTCTCTCTTGAATCTTACCTGCTGCCAAGTATCATGTGAGTTCTGGTTTCACTGCCACAGACCAATAGGTGTATTTTCAACAAGTCTCTTTCCATCTCTTTTCTCTCTTCCATTCTGACTCAAAATTCATTTCTCTCTCAGCTCTGTTGTCACCTTTGTCTTTTTCCTTTTCTACAGTTTCTGCATTAAATCAAAATCCCATCTATTAGCTTTACAATGACTATTTAATTTAACCCCCCCCCCAAAAAAACCCCCAGAAAAACAAAAAATACTTCTCTGCTCCATTTCCTGCTAACTTCACCCATCCATGCTTGTGAGTGTGTAAACTTCTGCTTAATAAATGATCTGGTGATGATCCTTCCTGTTTTAAAAGAATTTAAACTTTCATCTTTTCCCTGAAGCACTCTAATCAAACTTACCTTTTCAGCATCACCTACACTTTAAAAATTCTTTGCTCCCAGTGGCTTTTGTCTAACACTTAAGGTTATCATAAAATCATTATTTCCAATATGGGAGAAGCTAAATAAAAATTAGCAAGCATGAAAAAGGAGTGGAGGACAAAGTTATGAGGTTAGAAGAAAACATTCTGGAATTGCTTTTCTTTAATTTTACAAAAAATGTCTATTACTTTACATTATAATAATATAAAAACATTTTTGAAAAATTAACCCACAACTGAGGTAATATTTAGATAATTAATACATAATATTTAAAACACCTATCATGGCATTTTAGAATTAGAGAGACCCTGATGCTTTTTATATTTTCCACTAATAAAATATTACCTTATAACTGAATTGTAAAAAAGAAAAAACATCCACAATCCCAATACTGTAACATAAATACTATTAATATTTTGGTATATTGTCTCCTAATTTCTTTCCTATGCTTTTTTGGTTTGCTTATTTTGGTTTTTGTAATAAGTAATCATAGTGCATGTATTATTTTTATTCTGCTTTATATAGTAAGCATTTTCTTGCACTGAGTCTTCAAAAACTATTTTTTTTAACATGGTTTGTATTTTAGTTAAACAAATAGAAGCTCAGCACAAAAGAAAAAGTCCATACACTAAAAAAAAAAAAAAAAAAAAAAAAGGAATACTGTGAAAACTAAGCCTCCCTCTCCTTCTATTCCCCTAATCCCCTTCCTCAGAAGTGACTACTCTTCACACTTTTGTGGATATCATTTCAGAAATAGTTAATAGCTAATGTGTAGAAATATGCTCTATCCCCTTTTCCCCAAGTTGAAGCATATTATGCACATGTTGCTTTTTTTTCATGTAACGTATTTTTGAGAACTCTCCATATTAGCACTTATCAATCCTCTTCATTCTTTTTAAAGGCTGCATTTCACTGCATGGAACCACTGTTTATTAACCCACTGACTGACAACTGGATTGTTTTCAGCTTTTTGCTCTTAGAAAGCTGCAGTGTGCATCCTTATACATACACTTTTACTAACATGTGGAAGTCTATCTGGAAGACAAAATCACATTAAGAAATTTCTAGGTTGATTCAAAATTTTTATGGATATTGCTAAATTGTCATTCAAAGAAGTTGTACCAATTTAACGAACAATGTATGAAACTGCCTCAAAACCACTACTCACAAAAATCGCTACAGGGATTTTTCAATCAACTACCCAAAAGCTTTAAAAATTCTAACATGCCTACATATTTTTCTAAATTTTAGTTGAATATGCAAACGTTGTATTTTGTTTTAATATACAAATCCTGACAATAAAATGAAAACCAACACCACATCTCAAGGATTTAGGACAACTCTTTATGGGAAGTCCCACTGACAAACTGGAAAAGGGAGAGTCAGTTGTAAGAGAAAATGTTACTGCCCAACCCCAAAAGGAAGTGAGTATTAGTGCTCATGGACCATGACCCACTAATTGGTATCAGCACATTCTTGCTATGAAAATGACAAGACAAATTGATTTCTCGATTAAAAAAGACACACCAGATAAAATAATAGAGAGGAAAAAAATCCAACATATCTGAAAAAGTAGCCTTTTAGAATTTTTTTTTTTCCTTTTAAGACATTATAGAACATACAGGTGTAGTTTTAAAATAATTTTATAGTCTAAAAATCATGCTCCTTCGCCTAATATAAAATGATGTCTTAACTGAGATGGTACCAGCTGAGGATCAGGTGAACCCAATTAACCCAATTTTTAACTTGTCTGTACTAACTGGCTTATTTTAGACGTACACCACTCCTAAATCCTTTAGGGTACAACATGGAAAAACCATAAACAGGCTATAAAGGTCATGACATTAATTTCGCTGTCATTTTCATGCCTTAAGTAGGCATCAAAAACTAAAAAAATCTTGTCCTCTGGGAAGGAAGGCAAATATGAAACTAATTATAGTAGTTATTATCATAATACTATTAAATTAAACACTACGACCCTAGCTAAATTTATTTTGGTACCTCTTGTTAATGAATAAAACTACTCAAATAAAATTACTGCACCCTTACATAGAGCAAAATGGTTTACCAGAGGACTAGTAGAACAAAGTAAACACTCAAAAACCTGAATTTTCATTCACCTAAAGCTTAACTGGAAAGTTTAATGTAATAAAAAAAGCATATATAGACTCTTTGCAGAAAATGCTACATTTGGTACAAACCTTTATTTAAGAAGAAAAACTTCACATCGGAAGAATAACCATTACTATCTATTTAAATCTAAGAGAAAATACAGGGGGAAATTATCTCAGAAGTTCCTTTCTCCATAAGTTTTTAAGAACCAAACTGCTTTAGGTGTTTGGAGGATAAGATGGTCCACAGGCAACATAAAAGCATAGTGATTTCCTGTGCTAGTTCTGGTTCCTACCGCCTTACCAATACCTGGCCTGGGCACCAGATGGGAGAGGAAGCTGCCTGATCTGGCACAAGGGAAGTATTTGCTCTGTGTTCTCTTTTGCCCTGGAACCAAAATCACACCCACATAGTCTCTGGTAGGCTCACTTTAATCCTTACAGATGTTGGAGGACAGAGATGGGGGCTGAGGAGAGTGAATGATTTTGAGTGGGTGGGAAGGAAAATTAGACAAGGAGAAGGTCTATCAACATCTGTGCAGGACTAATGAGTAGGGGAAAGATGAATAAGTAGCAACCACAAAATAAAGAAAAAGGAAGTGGGAGGAAAAAAGGAACAACAGCAACATTGCTTTAAAAGGAGAGATAGCATGTGAAGAAAAGAATCACTTAAATTCCAGTTTCTTTAAATATCTCAGAAGATGTAGAAAACCTTTCAAGCACTTTCTTCCTGTACTCTACTTCAGTTAGAAAATGCTTATAGAACTTTCTGTGCATTGCTGATAGTCAATAACTAGTAACTGGTGTAAATAGTCCTGCTGCTGATCAACTGCAATAGTTGAGTAAAATTTAAGTTGGGATAAAGTTAAATACTTCAAGAGCAATTTTACTTCTCTAAATTTGACAGTTGACCATAGAATAAAAATTTCTAATTGTCTTCCTTTGTTTAGAGATCTTGATTATGAGGGATTATCACATAGGAAAGATGAGAAAAATAAGAATGAAGAAGGAAATAGAACGCCATTTTTTCTTGCAAGGATTTTTACAATGGTTTATTGAGGATAAACAGGAATTCCAACTAAAACAATAAGACTAGGAATGTTTTCCTGATCTTTTGTTTTCATACATTTGACCTTTTCCTCACAACCTATTTCTTTATAGATCCACATCTCAAAGTGCATTTTGTATTTTAAAATATGTAAATTTCACATTAGCTGATGAAGCAACATTTCAGTCTAGTGCATGATGGTACTGCCTTGCCCGTCAAAAGTTCACTTTCAAGAGGTAGCCATTTTTGTCCATGCAACAGTCGTTTTAGAATTATTTAAATATTTCATTACATTTTGTCCTTATTATTTAAAAAAGTTAGTGGAGATGAAAAGATTAAAAGTAAATGTGAGTGATATGACACCAAAAATACAGGTAACAAAAGTAAAAATAGATAAATTGGATATTGAAATTAAAAACTTTTGTGCATGAAAGGACACAATCAACAGAGTAAAAAGGCAACCTATGGAATGGAAAAAAAATACTTCCAAGTATTATGTAGTCATATATATGATGAGGGATTAATATCCAGAATATATGAAGAACTCCCATGACTCAACAACAAAAAACAACTCAATTTAAAATAGGCAAATAACTTGAATAGACATTTCTCCTATTAAGATGATATGGCCAACAAGCATATTAAAAGATATTCAGTATCAATAATCATAGGAAAATGCAAATCAAAACTACAATGAGATATCACCTCATACTCTTTAGGATGGCTATTATTAAAACAACAGAAAATAACAAGTTTTGGCAAAGATATAGAGAAATTGGAATCCTTGTCCATTGTTGGTAGAAATGTAAAATGGTGCAGCCACTATAGAAAGCAGTATGGTGGTTCCTCAAAAAATGAAAAATGACATTACTATATGATCATCCAGCAATTCTATCTGTGAATATATATCCAAAAGAATTGAGAGCAAGATCTCAAAGATATAGATGCACACCCCTGTTCATAGCTTATTACTGTGATTATTCACAATAGCCAACTGGTAAAGCAACCCAAGTGTTCCATCTACAGATGAATGGATAAACAAAATATGATATACACATAAAACCGAATGCTATTCAGCCTTATAAAGGAAGGAAATTCTGACACGTGCTACAACATGGATGAACCTTGAGGACATTATGCTAAGTGAAATAAGCCAGTCACAAAAAAGACAAATATTGTATGATTCCACTTATATGAGGTATGTAGAGCAGTCAAATTCACAGAAACATTATGTAAAATGGTGGTTTCCAGAGGCTGGGGCAGGAGGAAACAAGGAGCTGTTGTTTGATGTGTTTCAGTTTTATAAGATGAAAAAATTCAAGAGTATGGTTGCACAACAATGTGAATATACTTAGACTACTGAACTACACACTTAATAATGGTAAAGATGGTAAATTTTATGTTACTTGTTTTTTACCAGAATTTTTAAAAAGTAAATGTGATTATACTAGTGATAAGAAGCACAGGTTTTGTAAACAATGTAAATTCAGGCAAAAATGGCAATCATTCAGGATATTTTAAGTGGCAAATCTCTAACCTTTGTTGGAAGCTCGCTGGTCTTAAGCTAGGCATTATGTGGTCAACTGTGAAAGAAAATGATAAAATTAAAGAATATTTACAAAGTATATAATATTTATACTAGACATATGTATGTCAAAAAAAGAATGATATATTAGGGAATTGTATAATGTTTTATGGGTTTTCTGGTAATGGAATATCTTATATAGTACATGGCTATTTTTTTACTTTTACACATTGTATTTCTGTGTATTTTTTTAAGGAACATATTTTGTACAAAAGTAAATACTACTTATAAACAGGAAGTACTAGCCTAGGGCTCTTCAGGCTGTATGCTATCAACACAGCCACTCTGAAGACTGGATTTGGTTCATTTCTTGCTGTATCCTCCAAAGACGTATCACCCCATGTTCTCTGGTGAGTTTATCTGGTGAGCAGGAAGATTCCAGGTAATCTTTGTTCACAGGGCTACCTTAATATTAGCAGCTAACAAAAGGCCCAGTATGACAGAGAAAGTGCTTCAGTGAATAACTTAGCTCCAGGCTGGTTCTGGCAGAGGAGATTCCCCACATCCCTTCAATTTATCACCACCCTGGCACTGCTGCCCTCTGCCCTGTGCCCCCCCGTCCCCCCAGGCTCTGACACTATCAAATTGAGTTGAGGAAATAAAGTTAACCCAAGTGGTTTCAGTTTAAAATATGGCTTCATAGAGATTAGCTATAAACCCCGAAATTGGCTTTGAGATTAAAGCAGCAAGGCCATTTATTCTTGGGCTCCCAAAGACCTGGGTCTGTGCTCACAATGCTGATAGTGAGACAAGCAGATGTGGGTAAGGGCAGGTGAGAAGCAGTGCTCTGGGGCACACAGGGCCTTGTGGGTTTTTTTCTGGAACATTCAGTTACACTTTAAAGATCTAAAATGCTGAAAAAGATTCTTCACCTGCAGATTGTATCTTCTAACAATCACACGGCATGAAACCTGAAAGTGAAATACAACTAATGGGTAATATTTTCTCATTATGGTATACAATCTTAAACACCAGTATTAAAAATCAATTGGTTGCTGCTATAAATTCACTATGCATTTGGTTTCCTTATGAATGACTTGAGTGGGAGCATAATTTTAGTTTACCCTAGTAAAGACGTATACAAATAAAAGGATGATTTCAAAAGACAAGAAGCTGCTAAAAGTTGTAGTGTCTGGAAAGGAGAGAATTTGGGAGGGAAACTGAATTTCCACTGTACTCTTTTGTAAACCTTTTGAATGTCTTGTCTCATGTATGTACAACTTAAAACAACATTATCAACAATAAAAATAAGAAGAATGAAGTAGATCTAGAGAGACAGGAGGTTCTCAATAAACACTGGGAGGGAAAGGTGTCCATGAAATAATCTTAAGTGAAGCAAGTTGTGGAACAGTGAGTATGTTCTGATTTCATTTGTTTTCAAAAGAAAGGAAAAAAAAGTTGTATTCCCACAGAGAAACACCAAATTGTCAGAAGTGGTTACTTCTGGGGCTTGGGTTGGTGGCACTTTCCCTTTTCCTTTGTGTAATATATGTGTGTGCATATGTGTATGTGTACATACATATATACACATACATACATAATACTGTTTATATATAACTATATAATATATAACTACATAATGTATATAACTACATAATCATCTGGTTTTGTATTAAAAACAGTAAATAACTGTTCTAAAAGGGGGGAAACTTGAGTTAGAGCCTACTTTAAAAACACATTTCTGTTTAAGAAGGACAAATAGGTATTTTGATTTTCAAGTAGTAATTAACAAACTAAATGGTAGTCTTTTTTCACTTTTTGTATTTTCCTCATTCCAAGTTCATGATGACCATTATACTCAATAAACACTTTGCTGGCAAAATCAAATGCACAAGGTCTATCCATTTATCATCTAACATAGTAATTCAGTAGATTGTGCCTGTATTGATAACAGGGACATTATATATAATTTCTTAAAATTCTTGTTTCAATACTTTTTCTAAACTCAAAATAATTTAACTCAGTAATAGACTTTTAGTTAAGAATGAACTTTCAAAATTAGCAAAAAACTAAAAAAAAAAAAAAAAAAAAAAAAAAATCCAAAGTAATAATATTCTCTGCCTTCCCCAGATTTTAAAGTCTTGTTTTTCTATGTTCCCTCTGTACAATTTAATTCTCCTTTCCCAACACTGATTATACTTAGATTAATTTAATGTCTATCTTTCCCAACAAAATCAAAACACTATAAGGACAGGGACCAAATCTATCTTGTTCCCAATAACTCTAGGGCCTTGGAGAGAAGTCTTTCAAAAGCACTTGATGAATCTACTTTAAAAGATATAAACCTAAACAAAAGGAGTTACAAGATTTTATAGATATTCTAGGGCAAAAATTGGTCCTAAATAAAGATTATGTAACCAACCAAATAAAAAAGACCAACATTACAGTTAAAAATAGCAAAGGAGAGAAGAAAAGGTAACAGCCTAAAGGATCGGTATGACAAAATTAAAGCATATGTTCTCCAAACACAATTGTCAAAAGCTCCCAGAGTTTTGGCTACCTTTTAAAATATTAGGCTCTGAGTCAAAAGCCCTTTGGCTTTAAAAAAATAACCACAAGTAATTTCTAAAACAGAGTATATTATATACTCCTAACGTATGTTATCCCTGAAAAATTCATCTTATTAACAGATTGTTTCAGAATTCATTATATTTCAAGAATCTTTTAAAAAAAATTATAGGGTGGCAAATATCCTTTGACACACACATATACACAGTCTACACACACAGACTGACTCTCGTCTCGACAATTCTTGAGAGAAATCCAAATCTTAATAATCTTTAGTGAATACTTATAGTTTTTGGCATGTCTGTACTTATGTAATCTACTAGAGTTAAATTAAGTCGATTCATGAATTCATATGCCAATTTCAACAGAATTTTAACCAAGGTACAAAATTATACATTTTCTAAATTAAAACAAAAGTTTTCTGCCCACAAAAATAGCTAACTAAAGTCTTATAATTTCTTATGCAAGTGTACATATTTTGTAAAAGAAACATAGTGTAAAAAGGCATGAGTTCATTCATTTAACCAACGTAACTAATAACACCATAAAGCAGGCATTGAAAAACTTTTTCTGTAAAGTGCCAGTAGTAAATATTTTCAGTTTGGTGGGCCCTATGGTCTCTGTCACAACTACTCCACTCTACTGTTGCAGCATGAAGGCAGCAATAGACAATATAAATGATACTTATAATGTTCAAATAAAACTTTATTTATGGATACTGAAATGAAATTTTATATCATTTTCATGTGTCACAAAATATAATATTATCATTTTTTCAATAATTTAGAAATGTGAAAAACCATTCTTAGCTTGCAGGTCATACAAAACCAGGCCCAAGTTGGCCTGTGAGTCATAGTTTGCATTGCAAACCCAATTGTATGACCAATAATTAACTCTTTAGGAGTCATTTGAAAAATGTTTTAGGGTACAAATTAAAATTTATGTCAGTGTAGTGTTAAATTGCTGAAGTGGCTTTTAGAACTTAAAAAAAAAAAAACTATCGCTTATACATAACTGCAGAATAAAAACATGACTGAAGAACTTGACATTTTAGGACTTTGGCTGGCCACGGAAATAAGAAATTGCTAAAATTGAATTCATTTCAGATATTCCTCGTTGGAAGGTACTTACTTGCCAGAAACTTTTTTGAGTCTATTTTCATTACTTACATCAAAATGAGGAAACTTAAATGACAGATGATCTCTACAGCATTGGGGATCATCAGTAAGACCAAGCACATTATAAGACACTGAGGATGTAGACTAGGACAGAAGGGACTCCCAGAGCAAAACCCACTGGCAAATATAAAAAAGTTTGTCTAATTTTCTGAAATTTGTACTTTTCCAAAATATTTGCTACAGTAAATAACATAATTCTATATTACGTGTGACTGCCTTGGTAAGAAAGAGCTACTTGCCGCCAACAACAACAACAACAACAACAACAACAAAAGACCTGCTTCTCAGTTCCATTCTGTACTCCTTGCCCCTCACTTTCTGTGTCCCAGCCACACTAGCCTTCCTTGTTTCCTGAACATATTGTGGCTCTCTCAATAGAGTCTTTATACATGTTAGCTCCCCCTTCCCTGTAATGTTTCTTTTCTTCTCCCCTTTTGCCTTGATAACTTGGATTCATCCTTCGGATCTGAAGCTAAAATCACCTCCTTAGGAGAAGTGTCCCTGATTTTGTCTGGTTCAGATACTCCTGTTAACAGTATCAGTGCTCTCTGTATACTTCCTTCATAGTACCTACCACAACTGTAATTTTACTTGCATAATGCCTAGTATTCCTAACAGAAAAGCTCTAGAAGAATGGGGTTCACATCCCTTTGTGTTCACATGATACCCAAAGCATTTGGCACAGTTACAGCAAGAGGATTTCAGTTAATACTTATTTATTTATATTTGTGATATAATTCACATATAAAATTCACCCTTTTAAAGTGTTTTACCTAGGAATGGAACAGGTATATCCCATATTCAACGGATCTTTAAAATGTTCATGGAAAATGCATGTTATGAAAAAACTATGCATAAATTGCAAAAATTTTTGCACCAAAATAAACTTGTACTAACTTGTTATAACATGTCTGAACAGGATCTAGTCTGAGGCAATAAGAAGGAAGAGACATCAGTTTGAAAAGAACCCCTATCAGAGTAATATGAATTCTTCTAAACTTGAAGCAAGAATAAACATCAAATTGATAGTGAGGCATGAGCCAAAAAAGTCATCGATGAAATCACTGATTCTTTTTGAAAAGTTTATGGGGCACTGCCCCAAAGAAATCAGCCATTTACAAATGGATAACTTGTTTTAAGAAGGGATGAGATAATGCTGAAGATAAAGACCATAGTGGCAGATCATCAATATCAATTTGCAAGGAAAAAATCGTGATCATGCCCTAATTGAAGAGGACTGACAACAGCAGAAACAAGAGCCAATACTACAGACATCTCAGTTGGTTCAGCCTACACAATTCTGACTGGAAAATTAAAGTAGAGCAAACTTTCCACTGTATGGTCCAAAATTGTTGTGCCCTGATCAGCTGCAGACAAAAGCAGAGATTTCAATGGAAATTTTAAACAAGTGGGATCCAGATCCTGAAATATTTCTTCAAAGAATTGAAACAGGAGGTGAAACATAGCTGTACCAATATGATCCTGAAGACAAACCAATCCACAGTCAAAGCCATAGTCACCATCAGATTGGAAGTGCTCCAGTCAAAGCAAAAGAGGACTGGACAAGAGCAAATGTCAAGGTAACAGTTTTTTGGGATGCTCAAGATATTTTGCTTGTTGATTTACTGAAGGGCCAAAGAATAATAACATCTGCTTATTGTGAGAGTGTTCTTAGAAAGTCAGCCAAAGTTTTAGCAGAAAAACACCCAGGAAAGCTTCACCAGAGAGTTCTTCTTCACCACTATAATACTCGTGCTCATTCCTCTCATTTTACAAGGGTTTCAATGGGAAATAATTACGTATCCACCTTACAATTCTGATTTGGCTCCTGACTTATTTTTGTTTCCTAATCTTAAAAAATCTTTAAAGGACATCCATTTTTCTTCAGTTAATAATGTAAAAAAGACTGTATGGACATTGTTAAATTCCCAGGACCCTTAGTTCTTTAGGGATCGACTAAATGGTTGCTATCATTGCTTACAAGTGTCTTGAACTTAATGGAGCTTAGGGTGAGAAGTTTATATTTTTTATTTTTATCTTTTAATTCCACATTTTCCACAAATATTTTAAAGTCAACTCATAGGTATAGTTTGGGTCATAGTGTAATTCTATGTTTAACCCTTTGAGGAACTACCACACTGTTTTCCAAACAAGTTTTTTCATTTACCTTCCCACCAATAATGTATGAGGTTCTCAATTTCTATATATTCTCACTAAGACTTGTTTTTGTCCATTTTTTGATCACAGCCATCCCAATAGGTGTGAAGTGGTATCTCATTGTGGCTATTTGCTAATGACTAGTGATGTAGAGCATCTTTTCAGGTGCTCATTGGCAATTTTTACATCTTCTTTGGAAAAATATCTATTCAATTCCTTTGCCCATTTTAAGAATTGGTTATATTTCTTTAAGTTGTTGAGTTGTAAGAGTTCTTTATACTGGATACAAGTCCCTTAACAGGTATATCATTTGCAAATATTTTTTCCCATCCTGTGGGCTGTCTTTTCATCTTCTTGATGGTGTCCTTTGAAGCACAAAAGTTTTTAATTTTGGTGAAGTCCAACTTACCCATTTTCTTTTGTTGCTGTGCTTTTGGTGACAATCTAAAAAGGTTTCAGCCTATGTTTTCATCTAAGAGTTTTATATAGTTTTATCTTTCACATTTAGGTCTTTAAACTATTTTGAGTAAGTTTTCACTTATTATGTGATGTAGGGGTTCTCTTTTATTCCTTTGCATGTGGATATTCAGTTTTCCCAGGACCACTGGTTGAAAAGGCCATTCTTTCACCATTGAACTGTCTTGGCACCTTTTTTTGAAAATCAGTGTACCATAAATGTGTTTATTTTTGGACTCTCAATTCTATTCCTTTGGTCTACATTTCTATCCTTATGACATTACCACATTGTCTCATTTATTGTAGCTTTGCATTAAGTCTTGAAATTGAGAAGTGAGTCTTCCAAATTCTTCTTTTTCAAGACCGTTATGGATCCTTTGCATTTCCAGCTGAATTTTAGTATCAGCTTGTCAATTTCTACAAAAAAGAGGCAGCTGTGATTTTCATAGAGATTGCATTGGATCTGTAGATCAGTTTGGGGAATACTGCCTTCTTAATGTTGTCTTCCAATTTAAGAACATTTCCATTTATATAAGTCTTTAATTTCTCACAATGTTTTTTTAGTTTTGGCTATACAAGTCTTGCAGTTCTTTTGTTAAACTTATTCCTGAGTGTTTATTCTTTTCGATGCTATTGTAGATATATTTTTTTTCTTAAGTTCATTTTTTGGATTGTCCATTGCTGGTATATTCAAATCCAATTGATATTTATACTATTCTTGTATCTTTCAATCTTACTGAACTCATTTACTATTTCTAACAGTTTTTTAGTGGATTCCTTATGATTTTTTTTTACATGTCATCTACAAATAGAGAAAATTTTACTTCTTTCTTTCCCAATCTAGATTGTCTTTTATTTCTTTGTCTTGTCAAATTGTCCTGGTTAAACCTCCAATACAATGTTGAGTAGAAGCAGCAAGGGGACACATCCTTGTCTTGTTCCTGATCTTAGTGGGAAAGCTTTCAGTCTTGCACCATTAAGTACAAGTATGATATTAGTTGTGGGATTTTCATAGATGCCCTTTATTAGAGTGAGGACGTTCCCTCCTATTTTTAGTGTGTTCAGTGTTTTATGATAAAAGGGAAGTTTTCGTAAAAAACTTTTTCTGTGTCTATTAAGATAATCATGTGGCTTTTGTTCTTTATTCTATTATACTGATTGATTTTCATATGTTGAACCAACCTTGCATTCCTGAGATATACCTCATTTGGTCTTGGTTCATAATCCTATTTATATGTTACTAGATTTGGCTTTCTAATATTTTGTTGGAGATTTTTTGCATTGATATTCATAAAGGATATTGGTCTGTAGTTTTCACATGCTGTTTTTGTCTGGTTTTATCAGGGTAATATTACCTCATAAAATCAGTTGGAAAGTATTCCCTCCTTTTTCTCTTTCTTGGATAAGTGTGTGAAGGATTGTTGTCAACTCTTCTTTAAATTTTTGGTAGGATTCACCAGTGAGGCCATCTGGGCCTCGGTTTTTTTGTGTGGAAGGGGAACTTTTTGTTGTTGTTGTTTTGTTTTTGTATTATAATTCAATCACTTTACTTGTTGTAGGTTCAGATTTTATATTTCTTCTTCAGTCAGTTTTGGTAGTTTTTGTTGTTTAGGAATTTGTTCATTTCATCTAAGTCACCTAATATTTTGGTATACAATTACTAATAGTATTCCTATATAATCCTTTTTTATTTCTATAAGGTCAGTAGGATATCCCCTCTTTCATTACTGATTTTAGTAACTTGAGTGCTCTCTTTTTTTTTTGGTCAGTATAGTAGCGATCTTTTCAAAGAACCAACTTCTGTTTTCATTGATTTTCTCTATTTGTTTTTTCTCTATTTCATTTATTTGTGCTCTAACCTTTATTATTTTCTTTTTTCTGCTTGCTCTTCTTCTCAGTTTTTAAGATAGAAGATTAGGTTATCAATTTCAGGTCTTTCTTTTTTAAAAAAATATAAACATTTTTAGCTATAAATTTCTCTCTAAACACTGCTTTTTTCTAGTTAAATCACATAAATTTTGGTATGTAGTTATTTAGCTTAATTTATCTCAAGGTATTTTCTGATCTCCCTTGTGATTTCTTCTTTGACCCACTGATTATTTAAGAGTGTGTTGTTTAATTTCCACATATTTGTGCATTTCCCAAATTACCTTCTGTTACTTAGTTCTGATTATATATTCTTTGGTGTTCAGAGAACATACTTCATATTATTTCATTTCTTTTTACATTCACTGAGTCTTGTTTAATAGATAGCCTATCCTGGGGAATGTTCCATATGCACTTGAAAAAAAATATGTGTTTTGCTCTTTTTGAATGGAGTGTTTTATGGACGTCTGTTAGATCCAGTTGGTAATATAGTTTTGGATCTGGGAATGGAGTCTAAGCTTTTCTCTTGTATTCAAGAGGGTGTTTTCCTTTTGAAGTGCTTACAATGCCATTTGATACCACCCTGGTGGGAACAGCGATGCATGGTATGATCCTCATTTTGAATTTGCTCTTAAACACATCTATTCTGAAGAACTCAAAGGAGAATAGAGTAGGTAATGAATGTAGCTGTCTTACCTTTCCTGATTAATTACATATCTACATCATGGGCATGTTTTCAATAAATGATTACAAAGTACTCTGCATGTAAAAAAAAAACTATACATGTGCACATTGAAAATAAACACTGAGATAGACCTTCCATATGATCCATCAATCCCTCTTCTGGGTATATATCCAGAGGAATGGAAATCATCATGTCGAAGAGATACCTGTGCCCCCATGTTTACTGCAGCTCTGTTTGCAATAGTCAAGATATGGAACCAACCTAAATGTCCATTAATAGATGATTGGATAAGGAAACTATGGTATATATATACACTATGGAATACTACTCTGCCATAAAAAAGAACGAAATACTCCCATTTGCAACAACATGGATGAACCTGGAGAAACTTATGTTGAACCTGCAAGCAAAGCACAGAGGGATAAATATCTCATATGCTCACTCATATGTGGGAGCTAAGAGAGAAAGAAAGAAGGAAAGAAAGACCACAGTAGTCCCATGATCCAACAGAGGGAGGAGACATTCCTAGGGCTAAAAATTGAAGTTGAAGGAAGAGGGGGAGAGGGAGGGAGGTTGAGGGATAAATGGAAGGGGACAAAGGGTACAAAAGCAATTTCTGGTAATGGGTATGTCCCCAATATGAGTCTGGCCCCCACATCATGGGCAGTAGAGGGGACAATCAGCTTTGTATCTCATGAATATTCAAAATAAATAAATAAAAAATAAATAAAATGGCACATAACCCATGCAAAAAAAAGAAAAGAAACACTGTTATTTTAAACAACCAATACGGAAATTTAGTCTGCCCAAGCAATTTCTAAAAGAAACATATCACTTGATACAGCATAATTAAATTTTATGATCAAGAAACTTCACTTAAGAAATGTACTCTGGAAAGCAGTATTCACTGCAGTTGATTTTAAAAAGTAGGCCTTATGAGGCAAATCTAGAAATGAAGATAACTACACCAATGTACAAAAATTATCTAATAAAATACCTTTTACTATTCTTTCATGAAGTTTGCAAACTTTCTTCAGCACACCTAGAAAAGAAAATTGGATTTTCAGACTTTTAAGAGAATACAAAACAATATTATTCACATATCATTAAGGCTACATCTACATTTTTTGAAAAAATTACACAGTATTTGGGATTTTAAGCAAAATCCATTAAGTTATCTGCCTTATTCTGCTATTTAATATAAAAGTTTACCACTTTACCAAAGTACTAAGACTTCTTAAAATATATGTACGTGGATATGACTTAAATACTAACTATTGAATTATGCAAAGTTACAAATCCAAAGAAGTGCTTAACTTTTGTTTCTGATTGTTATGTAATCAACACTCAGTACCTTCCCACGTAATCTCCATGGGCTGCTACTAAATCACCGCCATCTTTACTTGGGCAACAGGAAAATTACATGACTCTCCCAACACATCAAAACTTTCTAACTGAATAAAATATAGAGCTCCTGATTCGGGGTTGAGATTTTATATTTATAAAAAAAATAGAGCCTGAAGTCCAAAAATAATAACTGAAATGATGAATCTCAGAAAATAACTTACTTTTCCTTTTCCTAGTCCTCATTCCTACTCCTTCTTCTTCTTCACTCTGAACAGCTACCCTTATATCATGTGTCCTTTTCTTGAAAGTAATAAAAGCATTTTACTTTTTAATACTGCATGGTGAATCATTTTCAAACTTGTAAGAGACAGTGTTAATGACAGAAGGGTGCTTCCATCCCAAATTAATGACACAAACTAGATGATCTAAGTCAGAAAAAGTTAAATATGGTGAAAGTATTTTAGAAGCAGCTATAACTTATGCAGTCATGGGAACCACCATGGAACACAGACCTGAATTTAAAAATATGCTTTCAGGCTGGTACATCATTCCTTCTTCCGATTTTGATGACCACATCATAATATATCGATACAAGTATGGTATACCTAGGGATGTGAAGATTTTTTAACTATCTTCATGATCAAAATAAAGGTCACAGCAGGTAAATTTATTTTTCTCACAGTTTGCCTAGCTAGATCTTATTTCACATTAGTTCCTGAGGACTGAAGCTCCCTGGGTTCAACTGAGCGCTTCTTGAGAAGCAAGGTCCTGGAGCTCTCTGTATTCTACCCGTGTCTGAGACATGTTGGACGCAGAAAGACTCATGGCCTTCCTGGGGTTCTAGAGCACAGTTACTATGTATGGGAGAAGGGAAGAAGATTCAGTTGAAGTTATAGGCACAGGAGAGGTGAAGGACGATTCTTAAAGTGATCATGAATTGAAAGAAGCAAGATTCTCTGAGAGAAAGATTGGAAAACACTAGGGTTAATGAAGGCAAAAATTGATGGGTGCTTAGGAAGAGACAGGAGCATTATGCTTCAACAGATGCTTAGATTCCTGCAGTCCTCCAGTCTATGTACAGAAGACTCTGGTAATGATAGAATATCTTTCTTTCCACCCCCAGGATAAGCCTACTATAGTCATAGGTTAGCAAAGAGGCAAAGCTAAAGTAGACGAAGCCTGTGGGCACTTCCAAATCTGATTAGAACAGAAAACAAAAATATATTCAGTATGAAAAATTTTCAGCAGGGATTTGGTACCATGGAGGATGGAGGCATAATCTTACAAAGGGAGCCAAAGGACTGTACCAGTGAATACTGACACACCACTCCCTTTTGAGAACCACTGGCTTAAACAAAACCTTTATTTATATACTGGAAAAAAATACTTATATCTATAGAAATACATTATCCTTTTACCTAGAATATTCTTGGAAAAAATAGTGAAAATAAAATGTTTTTTAGTATTTTTAAAATTTTTGTGTAAACATTTTGTTCTTCCTAACCAGTTCTAAATTAACAGGGTTAAAATTAAAGCTATTATATTCGATATATCTTTTCTATCAAAAATCAAGAGTAAAATTTCATGTATTCTAGAACAGAAAACATCCAGGAGAATCACTACAAAAGTATCAAAATATTAGAGTATTGTTCAAACAAGTAGAAATATTCATAATTAAAAAACATGAAAAAAGAAATACATATAATGCTTCAATTATGATTTATACTTTTCAGTTACATTAAATAAATAAAACTTTTAATTTGGTAAGGGCAAGTAATTCTCTTAGCAAGTTAAAGCAAAGGTGGGGGTCATTATTATTTCAAATGAGAACATCTATTTGGTAAAGGTTAACAAAAAAGTATAAAGTTTTAGTAAGAATTCCCTGACCAAGTAAAATGTGTGTATGTATGTATCCTGCAATATCAGTAGAGATGCAACATCTAGCACTTTTCTCACCACGCACTGAGTAACTTCCTTAGTAAGCTACTGGCCCTGTCCTTAAAGAGTTAGTTGAGGAGTATTTCTGGTGAATAAAAGGTCTTCTAAAATAAGTAAAATGTAACATAACATGAGTGGTACCAGAAGACTTTCAAGTGAAGAATTTAAATGACTGCAAATGTTTGCTTTAAAAAATGTTTAAAATTTTGCACAGTACATTTTATACCTCTCCATCTATGCTTTAATACCTAGCATAGATGCTAGGAGAAATGGACATGCAGTAGAAGAGGTACATTTAGAGCATCCCAAACTTTTCTCTGTGTCCTAAAAATCTTCATCTCCTCAAACTTTGAAGCTGCTCACAAAAGGGCATTTTTGGTCATCTAAGAAACCCACTACCCAGATAATTTTTGGAAACACAAGAGCAAACCTCCCTGATGACTAACACTAAACTCTTTCCCCTTAACTCCTCAAACCTACATTACAACATTCGACTTCACAACCTCTCTCCAGACCATTTCACCTCCATTTTCTGGAGAAACAGAAGTTATCAGATGGAAAGTTACTCACCTTCCCAGCATTACTTACATCCTACCTAAGTGCTCCAGTCCCTATTACTTCTGACCTGTCATAAGAGAATAGAGGGGATGTTCCTCCTCCTTCCAAAGACCAGGCCCTATATGCCTTGGAATCCATTCTCTCCTGTTGTCCCAACAACATGGAAATATTATTCCTCCTCTCACTTATTCAACATCTTATTTTTATACAGATCTTTTTCACTGGCTTTTAAACCAACCCAAACCTCTTTATTAAAACAATAACAAAAACACAATAATTTGGCCCCACATCTCCCTCCATCTATAGCTCACAGGCCTGTCTAGATACTTCCAGTTTCAAATAAACTTCTCCAAGAGTATGCCTGGGGTCCTAGGCAGAAGCTGAGGGCAGTCCCCACCACCAGAAAGCAGGCATTGAGCACACTTGAGGTCCCACAAAAGAGCTGAGAGCAGCCCCCCCCCCACGCAGCAGTGGGCAAGTTAGCACATCTGGGGTCCCAGGCAGAAGCTGAGGGCAGCCCCCACCACCCAGCAGCAGACAAGAAGCACGCCTGTGGTCCTATGCAGGAACTGAGGGCAGCATCCCCCACCCCCAAGCAGGCAAGGAGCATGCTGAAAACACTACTTCCATGCAGGAGGCCCACCATAGCCGCAGATGCTGCAAAATTGGCTGGCCACCACAGTAGCAGCCACAGCCAATGTGCAGGAGGACCACCAGAAATATCTGACTGCATTGACACATGGAAAGTCACCAGTGGAGACCAGAAGAAGAAGAGGAAGTCTCTTTCCTCAAAGCCCACTCAAGAGTAATAGAAAAAGCAACTGCCCTGCCAGATAACCAGACATCAAAGTAGAGATAATGGACATATAAAAATCCAAGAAAATATGACACCACCAAAAGAATACAGTAATTCTCAAATACTACACCCTATAGAGCAGGAAACCCTTGAAATGACTGAAAAGGAATTCTGAGCAACAATCTTAAGGAAACTCACTGAGCTATGAGAATACTCAGTAAGACAACACAATGAAACAAGAAAAAAAATCGAGGATATGAAGGAGGAAATTTACAAAGAGATCAATACCTTAAAAAAGAAGGCAGCAGAACTCATGGAACTGAAAGATTCATTCAAGAAATAAAAAACACAGTCAAGAGCTTAAGCAGCAGGCTAGAGCAAGCAGAAGAAAGAATTTCTGATCTGAAGACAGAATTTTCAAAATAACTGAGGTGGACAAAAAAAGGAAAAAAGAATTTTAAAAAAATGAAGAAAATCTCTGAGAGCTAGCAGACAACTATAAGTGCACAAACATTCGAATCATATCTATTCCAGAAGGGGAGGAGAAAGGAAAAGACATGGAAAACCTATTTAATGAGATAATAATGGAAAACTTCCCAGGTATCGGGAGAGACATGGATGTTCAGATTCAGGAGGCTCAAAGATCCTCAAACAAATTCAACCCCAAAAGATCCTCTCCAAGACACATTAGAGTCAAACTTGCAAAGCTCAAAGACAGAGAGAGAATCTTAAAAGAAGCAACAGAAAAGTGTCAAATCACCTGTAAGGCAGTCCCTATCAGACTAACAGCAGACTTCTCAACAGAAACTATATAGGCTATAAGAAAATAGATTTTCTCATTAGCCAGAGCAATTAGCCAGAGCAATCAGGCAAGAGAAAGAAATAAAGGGCATCCAGGTTGGAAAAGACTAAGTCAAACTGTCCCTGTTTGCAGATGATATGATCCTATATATACAGCAAAATCTAAAGACTCTTAAAATCAAAAAACTCTTAAAGCTGATAAACAATTTCAGTAAAGTTGCAGGATACAAAATCAACATGCAAAAACCAGTAGTTTTTTATTCTCCAACAATGAACCAGCAGAAAAAGAAATCAAGAAAGTAAGCCCATTTGATAGCCACCAAAAAATTAAAACACCTAGGAATCAATTTAACCAAGGAGGTGAAAGATCTCTACAATGAGAGCTACAAATCACTGCTGACAGAAATTAAGGAGGACACAAAAAGTTGGAAAAATATTCCATGTTCATGGATTGGAAGAATTAACATTGTGAAAAGGTCCATGTACCCAAAGCTACCTACAGATATAGGTATATAATCCCTATTAAAATAATCCCTATTGAAATACCAATGGCATTCTTCACAGAAATAGAAAAATCAATCCTAACATTCATAGGGAACAATAAAAGACACCGAACAGCCAACGCAATCCTGAGCAAAAACATAAATAAATAAAGCCTGAGGCATTATACTACCTAACTTCAAATTATACTACAGAGCTACAGTAACCAAAACAGCATAGTACTAGCATAAAAACAGACACTCAGACCAATGCAACAGAGTAGAAAAACTAGAAATCAACTCACATACTTACAGCCAACTGATATTTGACAAGGTCAAAAGGAATATAAATTGGGGAAAGGATGGCCTCTTCAATAAGTGCTGCTGGGAAAACTGGACAGCCATATATAGAAGAATGAAACTAGACGGTACCTCTCACCATATACCAAAAGCAACTCCAAATGGATTAAATGGTCTTATATATAAGACCCAAAACTATATAATCGCTAAAAGGAAACATAGGGGAGACACTTCAGGAAGTCATACTGGGCAAAGACTTTATGAATAAGACCCCAAAAGCACAAGTGGCAAAAGAAAAAATAACTAAATAGGATTATATCAAACTAAAAAGCTTCTGTACAATAGAAACAGTTAAAGGAGCAACAATACAGCCTACGTAATGGGAGAAAATATTTGTAAACTATGCATCCGACAAGGGATTAATATCCAGAACATACAAGGAACTCAAACAACTTAACAGTAAAAAAAACAAGTAACCCAATTTAAAAATGGGCAGAGTTGACAGGCATTTCTCAGAGGAAGATATACAAATGGCCAACAGACACATGAGAAAATGCTCAACATCACTAAGCATCAGGGAAATGCAAATCAAAACCACACTGAGATATCATCTCATGCCAGTTAGACTGGCCAGTAGCAAAAAGACAGAGAATAACAAATGCTGACAAAGATATGGAGAAAAGGGAACCCTCCTATACTGATGGTGGGACTGTAAATTGGTGCAGCCTTTGTGGAAAACAGTACGGAGTTTCCTCAAACAATTACAGATAGAACTGCTATATGATCCAGCAATCCCACCCAAATGAATGGAAATCATCACCTGCACTCTCATGTTTATCACAGATTTATTTACCATAGCTGAGAGCTGGAACCAACCAAATGTCCATTGATGGATGACTAGATAAGGAAAATGTGGTATATATACACAATGGAATACCATTCTGCCATAGAAAAGAATGAAATTCTGCCATTCACAGCAACATGGACGAACTTAGAGATAATTATGTTCAGTGCAACAAGTGAGGCATAGAAAGAGAAATACCATGTGTCCTCACTCATAAGTGGGAGCTGAAAAACAAACAAACAAAATGAAAGATCCACAATCATAATCATTCCTTGAACACTTAAAGGAGAGAATAGAACTGAGGACACCAGATTTGGGAAAGGGGGAGTGGGGGTTAGGGAGAAATTGGTAAAAGGCCACAAAAAGTGTTTTTACATTGTGTAATGTTAAAATAACAAACAAACAAAAACAAACTTCCCTACAGAGTTGTCTAAATGTTCTTACTCCATTTCCTCATTCACTCCCCACATGGTCTTGGGCCCCACCATACCACTCTCCCACACCACTATGGCCAAATTCATCCACAGATATTGTTCAGTCCTCATCTTACCTGACATCTTAGCAGCAAAGCAGCTGTTGTTCATTATCTCCTTCTTTTCCCTCTTTTTTCTTAACTTACATGAATCAGAAGCCCCTGTTTTTCTTTCTGTCTTTCTGGCCATCTTTGGCCATTGAATGCTGGGGGACCTCAAGGTAAACATCATGTCTCATTTTATATTGTCTCCCTAGCATATCTCATCCATATCTACTCTATTTATCACAGCTTTATTAATCACATCTACGCAGATTAAAAACAAACTTTTTGGTTTTGTATTTTTAATCTCTAGTCCAGACCTCTTCTCTTGAGCTTCAGTCCTATAAATTTGTATACCTGTATCTGTCTATCACACACAATGTGATATGTGATAAGGAGCATGGGCTCTAGAGGAAGACTACCTGGATTCAAATCCTGACTCTTCCACTTACTGACTTTGGGCAAATCTCTTAACATTTCTGTTTCCATGTACCCATTTCTAGTTCTATGCAACTAAAAATGCATATAATAATTGTAAATGCTTTAAAAATATTAGCTATAATCATTATTACTATTTGACATAGTATATACCTCTTGTATGTCTCAAAGCCATTTAAAATGAAGAATGGAACATGATTTTCCCAAAATATGGCCTGCTGCTAGAATCCCTTATCTCACTATCTAAACACTCTAATCAGAAAACCAGTAGTTATTCTTGATATGGTTCCTCTCTTTCCTCTCCCATTTCTAGCACAACATATCTGTTTAGATTTACCGATTGAATCTGTCCTCTATTCTGTAACTCTACCACCATTACTTTACCTTAAGCTACATCCTCTTCCATGCAGACTACTAAAATGGCTTCCCAAGCAGTCAACACACTTCTACTTTTTACCACAAAACACGCTCCACACTGCAGCTAAAATCATCTTTTCAAATTGTGAATTTGGTCAAGTCAAATTCATGTCTTAAACCTTTTATTAGCTTCTCATTGGTCATAAGAAAAGCACAAATCTTGATAAATATGGCCTAAAAAGCCCTAGATGGTCTAACCTCTGCCATAATTATCTTGTTTTATTTCATACCATATACTTCCTTGGTTCCCTCAGCCCATAGTACACTGCCTTTATTCCAATTCCACATGCATGCTCTGCTCCTTCCACCTGCAGGGTCTTTGCACATGCCCTCTCCTCTGTTTAAATTGTCCCTTCTTCTTCCTCTTCTCCTAGTTTACTCCTATTCACTCTTCAGATTTCTGCTTAAATGTACCTCCTTGGGGAAGCCTTCCCTGCCCTCCCAGATGAGCCCAAATATAGTACTTTTATTATCTGCATTCACTGCTCTATGCCTTTCTTTTAGGTTGGAGAAAGAGAAAGTACATTTAAAAGGGGAAGGAGAGAAGTATTTTAGTCAGCTAGAATTTTTCAACTCTTTTAGTTGAAAAGCAAACACAAGCACAAGAGTAAGGAACATTACTTGGGTAACAACAGGCTGTATGAAGAAGGTTAGCTGAGTAATCACAGGCTGTATGAAGGGCGGCGGGGGGGGGGGGGGGGGGGGGGGGAACTAAATGGCAAATTTGCTGGAATCAGAACAAGGACCTGTCTCATAACCCCAACCTTGCAGTTTGTATTAGAATGAGTTACAGAATGATCTCCCCCCCCGCACTGGACATATATTTTCAGTATACAGGTGGCGATTCATCTGGTCTTAGTATGTTAAGACAGACAAATCTAATCTAAATGACGAAAATGACAATAAAAAGTATCTAATTTTAATAAGTTAATTTCACTGTCTTGAATGACTTTTACACTATTTTACATTATCTCTTCACATTTTATATGTAAGTGTATAAACTAAAAATCAGAATAAATTTTTATGGAATACTAGTCAACAATAAAAAGGAATAAACTATTGATACATGCAACAACTTGGATGAATCTGAAGGGAACTGTATTAAATGAAAATGTCAATCCCCAAAGGTTACATACTGCAAGATTCCATTTATATAATATTATTGCAATGAAAAAAGTATGGAACTAGAGAAGATTAGTGGTTGTTAGGGGTTGTGGATGGAGGTAGGTGGGAGTGGGCGGGCAGGGGCGGAGTGTGTGTGGGAGGAGGGTAGGTAAGTGTGGTTATAAAAGGGCAACATGAGGGTCTTTGTGACGGAAATGTTCATCCTGACGGTGGTAGGTACAAGAAGCTACGCATGTGATAAATTAAAAATATATACACACAAATGAGTTCAAGAAAAACTAGAGAAACCTGAGTAAGTTATGGATTGTATATTGTACCAATGTTAATATCTTGGATGTTACCGTGGTGGGGGAGGGACTGTATAAGGGGTACATGGAATGTATATTATTTCTTATAACTGCATGTGAATTTGCAACTATCCCAAACTTAAAAGTGTAATTAAAAAATATCTTTAAAGTGCTTTCACCATATTCTCAAAGATAGTTATTAAATTACCCATTCCTGACTATAAAATTCCAATTTTTTTAGAAGTAGTCTTCCTCCAGTTTCTCCACATTCCATCCATCTTTGTTCATGTCAGCTCATGAAGAAAGGAAGATCAGGTAGACAAAAGGAGAAATGTCTTGAGGTTGTAACAAACACAATAAAAAAGTATTAATGTTTTAGGGCCGGCCCATGGCTCACTCGGGAGAGTGTGGTGCCGAGAACACCAAGGCCATGGGTTCAGATCCTATATATGGATGGCCAGTTGGCTCACTTCAGTGAGCATGGTGCTGACAACACCAAGTCAAGGGTTAAGATCCCCTCACCGGTCATCTTTATATATATATATTAAGTATTAATATTTTAAAAAGTAGATCTTGAAATGTACTTGAAAGTTTGAGATCATAATGACATAAACAACTATTTATGACCTAAGAAAAACTGCCTTCTTTGGTACTTTGAAGTATTAAAAAAAACCACATAGAATTAAATTACAAAGCTCACACGCTTGTTTATGCAGCTGGTCTTTTTTAAAATTGAGGAACTCTAAACCTACAATTCTAATAGGCTTACTTGTGACACCCCTATCCTTTGAAAAATAAATGAAACATCATAAATCATTTGATAGTTCTTAAGCTTAGATTTTTATCATCACTCAGACTCTTTAAAAATAAAAAGCAGTATGAAAGGATAGGATCTTGTTTTGTGCCCTATAAAGTTTAAGATAGAAAATAAATCACACTATTAAATGTCATTTAGAACCCTAACTTCAATACTTGGGATTAAATTGGTATAATATTCCTGGTCATTCCTATGAGAATTCATGCAAGTAGAAGTAGCTTTTCTTACAAAATATTGCAGTACTCTGGCATTTCCTGTGATAAATGAAGCAATAAGGCTTTGGAATTGCAATTGTATATATTTAAGTACTTCATATAAGCAACCAGACTGTCATCTTGCTGGATATCTAGCACTATGAATTTATTATTTAGCATTCAAAGGAATGTCTGAACACTTACAAAGAATAAAAGGCTGGAGTAAACCCTTTTAATTTTAAACTGCAAATTTAGGGCCACATTATAGCTAGAGTTCAACCTTTATTTCCTGGCAAGTTGATTTAATGAAAAATATTCAGATTTTTCAGGAAATGCTGAGATGAAAAATCTATAACTACCTTGAAAATATTTAAGATTCAACATGTGAAAAGTTAAGATCTAGCTGTTAGCCTAGCATCCTAAGAAGTTTTATCACGGTTATGTTTCAAGAAAATAAATTATAGGAGACATTCTCCATGACCTGGTTGTAAGGTAAATTCAATGATGGGTCAACAATCAGTTCAATTCATAAAAGTGTGCCTTCAAAAGTCAGCTGGACCAGCATTTGGGGAGGGAGGTCAAAGATGGGCCTTCCTAGTTGTCTGGCCCACCATATTTTAAAAGAATTCTATTGAAGAAGATTCATTTCAAAAGCCAAAAAAATTACTTCTGTCTTTCCTGATGGTTTCATTTATCCTTCATGTAAGTGAAAATCCATAATATTCCTCCCTTTCTCAAAGCAATAATGACACAATTTCTGAGAAATAGTCTTAGAAGATTTATACTGTACCTATATAAATTGTAATCATTGTATATTTCAGTAGTTTTTTAAATTCATTTTTAAGATACAGCTACCAAAACTGAAGCCTCCAAATAAGGGATTAACCAATGGATCATATCCACATCAGGCTGTGTTCAGGCATTTTATAAACACTTTAATAAATGATTGAATTCATGACAACAGAAAGCTTACTTCTTACATTTTGCATATCATATTGCTGCTAGCCAAGTACCCTTACAGATTATTTAATTTTAAAATGTGCATTTTGTTTCTCAAGAAATTATTATTAAATATTGAATACACACCAGCAATACTTTCAACATATGTGTTAACTTATAAAGAAAAATAATAAAATGAACACCTGTTTTCCCACTAGCCAGTTTAGGGAATAGAACATTACTCATAACTTTGAAGTCCCTTTTATGGCCTTTCCCATTCCAACGCTTGTTCCCATGCCTTCTCCCCAACAACCCTGAATTTTTTTCTTTGCTTTCCTTTAGATTGTTACCTTATGAATCCCTAATCAATATACTGTTTAATTTTGCAGGATTCTGAATGGAATTATATTGGTTGGAATAATACCATGTCACACGGTTTTATCACTCAACAATATGCTCATGATATTCATCTATAATGATATATTTGAATTTAGCATAATTTATGTCTTCTCTTGTTGATGGATATCTGAATTGTTTCCAGTTTCCTGGCACATTCTTATACATGTTTTTCCATGTACATTTGCAAGAGTTTCTATGCCTCAGAGTCAAAATTCTGGGTTGGTAAATGCCCAACTTATTAGATAATAACAAATTGCTTTAAATGGTTTACCCAATTTATACAAGAACTAGCAGTATAAAAGAGTTCAGGACGTTCTACTTCCTTGCCAACATTTTTGCCAATCTGGTGGATATAAAATGGTATCTCCTTGTTATATTTTTAAAGCTCTTTTTTCTTTCTTTTGAGGTAAAATTTACATGAAATGTCCAAATCTTAAAAGTGTTTCATTCCATGAGTTTTTACACATGTACCTTTAACCTAAACCATTACCATCACCCCAAAGAAAGTTCCTTCTTAACCCTTCCCAGTCATTCCCAGTCAATTCCCAGTCATCCCCTAGAAGCAGCTACAGTTCTAATCCTTTTTTCTCACAGATAAAT